>NC_069657.1:121904356-122231231 GCF_027244095.1 Hemicordylus capensis | reverse complement strand
ACTTGAACCCAGGTCTCCCTGGTTCAATGATCTAATCACTATATCTTCCACGTTAATGTGAAAAATGGGTGTCTTCATTTTCTGTGATTTTGAAGTTTGGGAATTTTTTTGGAAATGCACAAGCGACACTGCTGTGCTTTTACATAGGTTGAGAAACATTGCCAATAATTTTCCTTCTCTCATTTGAGTAGTATTGCATTTTCTGCTGGTTTCAAACAAAACCCTTCCCTTTTTAGCCTCATTCTACTGAATTAATGTGATGACAGGGTAATATGGAAAGAGGTACTTGGGGATTTGTGTGTGCACGTATATCTTTCTTTTTAAAAAATGTCTGACCACTTTTTTTTTTAACTAAAATGAGAAACAGCATGCTCCTCTTTTGAGCTATTGGAGTCTCCAATTCATTTGAGAACTGTTTCTTTTAAAGATACAGGGAAACCTACCAAAATACCAGATGTTTAATCAATACTCTTAGCATTCTGAAAGTCTAGAGCATGGAAACAAAATGTCAATTGAATCACTCTGGAAAAGCAGATCTTTTGATTTCAACCATCCGCAATGCACCGTATTGACACTCAAAGAGCATTTACATGTTTGAAAAATGCAAAGAGGATGAAGGAGGGGGCTGCAGTTAATAAGGCCAAAGTTTAGCTTGATGGCATGAAGAAGAAAACACACATCTTTCTTGTTGTTTTCTACCAGAACATGTTAAAAGGACATAATCCATTAATGGCAGCCAAAGTGAAGCATTTTAAAGAACTTGAAAACTACTTCTATGGGAAATATTTAAGCATCAGCTACACTATCTCATTTAAGGCAATGGGGCAAGCAATGGGACTCAAAAGTGCTTTACTTTTGCTGGATGGCGCCTTTACTATTTTCTACCTCTGGTAAAATATAGTTCCATATAATTGTCCTCACAACTGACAGAAAACCTATGGCAAAATTATTACTCTTAATTTGAGGTGCAATCAGCCATAAGTTGCATTAACTTATAAAACAGATTCTGTTTCTTTGCACAAAGCACAGGTCTGATTTGATTCTTAGTGCTTTTTAAATTTTGTGCTGAAGACCAAAGTTGTCTGTTATACATATTTTAAGGTATAATGATAATAAAAGTGTTCACATCCTGGATCTTGTTTTCAATAATGGCATCAGAGCCCACAGTGACTCATAGTAGGACTGCTGTGCTCCAGTGTTCTTTGCACTGAAGCTTTCTTGTTTTTATTTTGATGTTTGATGGTTTATACTATTTAACTGATTTTAAGGTATTAAATGTGATTTCTATGGCATTTTATTGTATTTTAACTTTTGTAATCTGCCTTGGGATGCCTTATGAAAGGCACCATAAAAATTATGAATACGACATATATGAATATGTATATACCACTTTTCAACAAAAGTTCCCAAAGCAGTGAGTGTACGAGTGTGGGCTCCCTGACCGCTCACAATCTAAAAAGAAACATAAGGGAGACACCAGCAACAGCCACTGGAGGGATGCTGTGCTGGGGATGGATAGGGCCAGTTGCTCTCCCCCTGCTCAGTAAAGAGAATCACCACTTTTAAAAGGTGGCTTTTTGCTCTGTTAGCAAAACTGAACAATAAATAGAATTAAATAAAAATAACTAAATACATAAAAGTGGAGGTATTCCAGCCTGGACATGGCACAACTGATATGTCCATTTTCTTTTTCTGCAGTACATGGTATGTTTTCACAATCAGTTTTTACACAGAAAGAACAGTGTTATGATATTTCCCTGTAAGTTTCCAGTGGTCACCAATTCTTATGAATTCTTACCACTGTTCTTCATTCTTACCACTGTGTGCTAAATGCAAAAACTGCTGTAAATCCACAAAAAATACCGTATCTGGATCAATAGATAAATAAAACATGGAATGACACTAGAATTATAAAATTCAGATGTAAGTTCATATATGCATGTACATCATTCAGACTCTCATCATGTGAGACTTCGAGCATAATAGCTGAATTCTTTCTATTAGAAAGCAATGGCCAACACCCAGAATAACCTGTGGCTGCACCATGATTCTGCTGCTGCATGAGAGGGGAGTGGCAATTTTTAGTGGCTCTCCTTGTTCCTTCCGCAGCTTCTTCTGCCTCCCCAGACTATGTCCTTGAAAACTGGAGGACCATCAGGAAGTTGGGATGTGCCTGAACTGGCTCGGGCAGCTGTGGGCACAACAGGGATTGGTTCCTTTAAAAACCAGGTGAGCAGGTCCTTAATTGCTCCTCTGCCACTGCCACTCCACCACTTTACTGGGTGTGACACTCACTGTCCAAAAGACAGTGCTACTCCTAGCAGCCTGCATGTGCCGCTGACACGAATATGGCCACCATGCATGCACGGCAACCATTTGTGTGGTTAGCATGGTGTTGCTGATCACACAAATGGCTGCCATGCATGCACAGTGGTCATGTGCATGCCGACACCACACACAGGCTGCTGCAAGTAGCACTGCAGCCATATATGGCCTTTTGGACAGCGAGTGTCACACCCAGAAAAGTCGTGGAGTGGAGGAGCAGGAGGCACGGACCCGCTTAGCTGCTTGTTAAAGGAACTGACCCCCACTCCGCCAAACTGGTTTGGATGTGGGCACCTGAGCCAGTTTGGCACTTCCCTAAAGAGGCATCGAACTGGTTCAGGAACAACCCTATCAGGAAGATTGGGTTTTAGGTGTTTTTTTTGTACGGACGGTTAATACATTACTTCTATCTTTTTCTAATATCTGATGTGAGAGGGGAGGGCTAGCAAAGGATGGTAGCGGAATCCCGGATTGTTATACAGTATATAACTTTTGGAAGTTCAAGATATGATAATATAATTATGTTATTTTTTTCCTTATTAAATAAATAAATAGATAAATAAATAATAAAGGAAGTTAGTTTGGGGAGGCTAGGGGTGTGCACAAAACCACCTGACCTGGTTTGGTTCAAGTGTGAACTGAATGCGAACTGCACTGGACCAGTTTGTTTTTGGCCCCCTTCAAAAGCCCCCCCCCCATTTGGTTCTGGGGGTGGGTGGGTTCATTGAACATTATTATTCATTTTAAAAAAAATCTTCCTTTTTTAAAAAAATTAACCCCTCCAGGGATGCTTCTCCAAGGTGGCAGGGGTTCATGGAGGTTTCCCCTTCCCCTGAACTTCCTTTTCCTTAAAATTGCCTGGTTCGAGCATCTTTGGCCCTTTCTAGGCCCCTTGCACAGTGGCCATTTTGGAGGCTGTTTCACCTGCGCAGTGGGACCCTGTGTGACCGGGTCATTACGCAAGAATTGTTTTTTTAAAAGCTCAATGAATCCCCGAACCAGGGTGTGTGTGTTGGTTTGGGGCTGAGCCAAACCGGGGGTGGTTCAGCTTGACCCCAAACCTTTGAACTGAACCAGATCGATGTCAAATCGGTTTGGATTCAAACTGGTTTGCACACCCCTAGGGGAAGCACAGGCAACTGCAGAGGGAAAGGAGGATCAGTGAAAATAGTGTCTCCCCCTCACACAACAAAAATCATTGCACATCCACAGAAAATGAATCTGATTGTTGATCAGCATGTCAAGATGTCTGAAGTGGCTCCTAGTGTGTACAGGAATTAAAGACAAAACTATGATTATTTTACAGTACTTAGGTTTGGTTCACTTTTGTACAAATGGAAAGATTAGATCAATAAATTACTTTTAGATCTGTTGATAAGCTTGCACCATTAAAATCTTATTTATATCACATTTTCCTTTATTCTTTTTTAAGAAACACATGTAAGAACAAGATGTCTTAAAAACAAAATTTGTTTAAAAAGGAATTAATACTATGGAAAAAGTGAGATACAGTCACTCAGAGACAAAATTTAAAACATTGAGATGTGCTGAATGTGCAAAAGAGACAGAGACCCAGAACAGTTTTAGTTTTTAAAAAAGAATTGGCAGTTAGCTATAATGTATCTGAAAGGCATTTAAAATGGTAAAATGTTGCCATTTAAAAAAAAAAAGCCAAAGAAATTCAAAATGGAAGCTTTCCAGACAATTCCTGTTTCCTCAATGGTACAAAATACAGTTTTCCTCAGAACCATGAAACAGTGGCTGACATGATGAGGGAAATTATTATTTATTTATTTAATGAATTTGTATACTACCCACTACTGAAGTCTCTAGGTGGTTTACACAGCATAAAACAAAGCTAGAATAAAATAAACCAAGAATTTAGCAGTTAAAACACAAAAGCAAATTAAAATATCCATAAAAACACCAACTAACTAAAAAGCTGAGCTGAAGAGATGTGTCTTTTGTTTCCTAAAAGCCAACAGGGATGGAGCAGCTCTAATCTCAGCAGGAAGTGCATTTCTCAGTATTGGGGCAACTACAAAGAGAACACACCTTTGAGTCGCCCTCAGACAAGCTGGCGGCACCCTCAGACGAACCTCCCCTGAAGATCTTAATAGGCAGCAGGGTTCATAATGAAGAAAGCGTTCTCTTAAATACCATGGGCCCAAGCCGTTAAGGGCTTTATAGGTAATAACCAGCACTTTGTATTTTGCCCAGAAACCTATTAGCATCCATTGTAGCTCTTTTAGAATCAGAGTAATATAATCTCTACGGGATGTCCTAGATACCAATCTGGCAGCAGCATTCTGCACCAATTTCAGCTTCTGAACTACATACAAAGGTAGCCCCACATAGAGTGCATTGCAGTAGTCAAGCTTGGAAGTTACCAGCATGTGCACCAATGCCTTAAGGTCACTCACTTCCACGAAAGGGAAGCTTTGATCTTTAAGTCCTCTCATCTGGGCTGGTTATTGGGCTCCATCTGCCCGGAAAAGAACCTCCCCTACTGGGTCAAGTCTACCATACTACATCAAGTGCAGTTGGTGAACCAGCTGAAGCTAATAGAAAGCACTCCTAGCCATCACCTCCACCTGAGGTATCAGTGAGAGGGTTGGGTCCAGAAGTACTCCCAAACTGTGAACGTGTTCCTTCTGGGGGAGTGTAACACTATCCAGAACAGGCAGATCTATCCCATTTCATGAACTGAATTTCATGAACTTCCTACAGTGAGCACTTCCACCTTGTTTGGATTCAGTCTTGGTTCATTATCTCTCCTCCAGCCCATTACTGCCTCAAGAAAGGCATTTAGGGAAGTTATGTTGTTGCCTGATGAAGCTGACATGGAGAAGTAGATTTGGGTCATGATAGCACGTACTGATAACACCCTGCACCATATCCCCTGATGATCTCTCCCAGCGGTTTCATGTAGATGTTAAAAAGCATTTTAGACAAAATGGCACCCTGAGGGGCACCAGACAAAAGTTCTCACTTCGTGGAGCAGCAGTCTCCAAGTAACACCTTCTGAAATGTGCCCAAGAGGTATGAGCAGAACCAAGTCAAAACAGTGTCCTCTACATCCAGTACCCGCAGGTGATCCAGAAGGATACTATGGTCGATGGTATCGAAAGCCACTGAGATCGGACTCAAACCTGAATGGGCCAGTTTGGTCCGGCACCCTTCGAACCCGCCCCCCGCCCCCTGGTCTGGTCCTGTCTCGGGGGGAGGTTGTGATTTTTTTAAAAAAAATTAAATAATTTTATTACCTTCTGCCCCTTTGGGGGGGGCTTCCTATTTGCGCATGCGTGGTGGCCATTTTGTTTTTGGCAGCCATTTTTAATTATTTTTTTAATGGCTGCCGCACATGCCAGTTAATATTTGAAAACAGTTTTTATTTGTAAGGGGTCTCTAGATATCTAAGGAGAGTTACAAAAGAACTGCTGTACAGTCCATGAAAACATTCTCTTTCAAAGAGCAGTCCTATCCATATACTTAAAGAAGATTTAACAGTGCAGCATGTTAAGGAAGCCCACTGTTTCTGGCAATTCCTGCTTAGGCTGCAGTTTAATATATAAAGTTTGACATATAAAGGCATTTTAAGCCTTGAGAAAGAAGCTATTTAACATTCCATACAGTTGCTTTTGCATCCACACCCCAAGGAGACACAAGTTTCTTTGGTGAAAGGGCCACAATTTATTGAAATATAAGTTAACTGAAACAGTAGACAGTACATAACTGGGATTGGTGCTCCACCCCCACAGTGTGGTTCCTAAAAGGCTGGCCACACACACAGGCGATAACACCTTGGCTCCAGGCAGCCCCATAGCTCTAAAGCGGAGGCTGCCCATCTCAGCTGACCTAATGTCAGGTCTCTGTTGTTGGCGACCCCCCTTCCCGCGAAGCCACTTAGTCTTTCAGAAGGATGTCATCTAACAGAGTAGAGAGGCTAAGTCAGCATCCCTGATCCACCAAGCCTCAAGGGATCTGACTGCCCTTCAGGAAGCCAAACGCTTACCTAAGGTGCTCACCAAGGCTTAGCTGTTGCTTCCCACCGCACTGCACCTGCCACGGCGGGGGTTAGCCTAGTTTAACACCCTGCCCCTCCCACCAACCATGAAGTACCGCTGCCAATCCCAGCCGTAAATCCTCCAAAATATTCTCATTCCAACTGATGAAAGATGCACCCCATCACCTCTGTAAAGGGTGGGTTCAGAAAATAATATATCTGTATGTGGTAAGCAGCCGCCCCCCATGAAAGTCTCCACAGCTGGGATTGGTTGCACCTCCTCCACAAGAGCTGCCTCACCCGGCTGTAATTCTTCTTCTATTCCTTGTACGGCAGACCCACTCTCCTTAGCAAGCTTGGGTCCTTGCCCACCCTCATCTGCTGTTTGCTCTGTCTCAATCTCCAACTCCTCCTCGGAGTCTTCCAGCATGCCCATGACAATGGAGCTGAACGATTAAAAAGCAGTGCATGACACTGAGCAACCCATAGGCAACGCCCTATCAACATAATAGTTACCCTTAAATGCAAACCCCAAGAGGTTGAAATCATCAGGGTGAACTGGCAGCAACCGGAAGGTGGACTCGATATCACACTTGGCCATAAGTACCCCATTCCCACATGACAGCACCATGGCCACGGCTTCGTTGAATGAGGTATACCAGACTGAACAAAACTTGGATGGTATCTCATCATTAACAGAGCCACCCTGGGGAAAAGAAAAATGGTGGATAAGCTGATACTCCCTGAGAGCCTAATTGGGAACTACCCCCAAAGGAGAAACCCTAAGCGTAGGCAGAAGCAGGCACTCAAACGGACCAAGAACCCTACTGCGAGCGACCTCCTTCTGTATCTTCCTCAACACCACCTCTTCCAACCCCTGGACTGATTTTAAATTGTGAGCAATACTATGCAACCTCAGGAACTGGCACGGAATTCTAAAACCAACTGAAAACCCAGATAACAGATATTCAGCATGCTCCCTGTTTGGAAAATCACACAGTTCCTGTAACACCTGAATTCTAATTGGGCTGGGCCCCTTTTCCAGATCCGCTCCCTTGAGAGGCACCACGACCCCTCCTGCTCCCATTAAACTGCTCCCTGTTACCCCCCCCCCAGCCTCTTGTACAGGGGCAGCTAACACCTGAATGCTGCCCCCCACAGAACCCACAATCGGGTCTGAAACTGCAAGGGAAACTCCATGCAAACCAAGGGGCTCCATGCTGTTAAACTCCATGGAAACCAAGGGGCTTTGAACCCCCTGGGCACCTGCCACTGAAGCAGTTGGCACCGCTGGAACCTTAGAGATCAAATGGCCTGTCTGCCCTCTCACCTTGAATGGGCCTGTCTGGGATCATAATAAGCAGCCAGAGCTCTTGGTGCTGCTTGTCCCAAGGTATCGCCGGATTCAAAGAGACCCTCAGTTGGAAAGAGTGATCATAATGCTCCCACGCCTTACCCATAAAGTCCATAAACCCCCTATGGATAATGTCAAAGTATTTAACCAGCGCAGGTCCCTTAGCAGGTTGCATCTGCAATGCAACACCCATGTAAATAGTGAACCCCGAAACCCAATTCACCCAGTTGTATTCTATGGGTTTCCATTTGGTGATCTCCTTGTCCCTATCCTTTCCCCCTTCCTTGCCTACTGGTTCAGGTTCTCGAAAGAGGAGCTGAAAGACATCAACAAATTTCCCCTCCCAGGTCCGCTCCTTGACAGCTGGAAGAAGATGATCCCCTAATGGCAGAGCTGTGTCTCCTGGGGGATATGGCTCCTGTGCTGAAGCAGTTGTCTCTGTTGCCCCTGTTGCAAGGGGCAACCCCACCATTCTCTCCACTGGCACCCCTGCCATACCTGGTTACAGGTGGTGTAAGGTGAAGGAGCACCAAAGGCACCAGGGTACAATCTGTAAGGGCTTGGCGGAATGCCATATGTTGCATGCCCCAGGGCCAAAGACCCTGGGGGGTACTCACCTGTTCCAGCTTCGCCCAACTCTCATCCCTCTCCCATATGCTCCATAGGCGTTGGTGCAGTACCTTGAGAATCAGAGGTCACCAGAACAGAGGCAGAACGCCTTTTATCAGCCTCCAATGCTGCCCATCTATCAGAAAGGCCCTGCATTAGTTTAGCTCATTTAGCAGCCCTAGTAAGCTTTTCAGGTTGTGTCAGAACCCCAGACGGGCCTCTCTTTTCCGGGTCCCCCTCAGGCACCTTGCGCTCTCTTTCCAAGGTTTCCAGATGTGTAATGAGTGCCCGAATGGTCCCCATATCATTATCAGCATCAGATGAGGACTAAGGAGGAAGAGCAGGTCTCCTGGGCTGACGAACAGGCCTCCCCCATTGTTTACCAGTGGCTTTCTTAGGACCTATAGCAGCACACCAACCCTGTTGCAAGTGTCCAGATTAGAACCCAAACAAGCACTGCTCCAAATCACAGCTCCCAGGCCCTGGTTCCCAATCTTCATTGCAGGCCCAAACCAGTCATTCTAACCCCCATTGCCAAGGCCCCCACATCACGAAGTTCCCCAAGGGTGGCGGAGCAAACCCCTGCCCCCACAGGCTGCAAACCTGGGCCGGGCAAGCCCAGCCAACAACGCCCCCGAGAAGCCGAGTCCTGCAGCCACCGCTGCTCCTAGATTCCCCAAAGTGCCACCACAATCCCCACAGCTCGGGAAGTCCCAGGCCCTCATGCTCGCAGTGCCACTGCTGCGCCCAGGCCCTGCAGCTCCAAATGTTTGGCCTCCGTGCTCTGGGCTTCACTGCCGTACCCAGGTCCTGCCACTCCCGACCCCACGTCTGCTCTCGTTGCCTGTGAGAGACAGACTGGTGGGGAAAACACCGCGGCCGCCGTTGCCCTTATGCCCTGCTCCCATGCCTGAAGGAGTCAATCAGGTGCAACCTCAGGCTTGTGCTCCTTGCAAAGGGGCTGGGGCAGACAAGCCGTGCCACCCATTTGGGCAGTGAGCGGCTGGATTCTTTAAATTCTTAACCATCTATGAATATGTCTACTGAACAACCTTCTCTTTGGAACAGAGTTCCACAGTCAAATGTGTGACAAAAATATACATAATTCAATATCAGGGCAATATCCAGTGAAACAACATAAACTTAAGAGGATCCAAAAGAACATTTTCCCACAGATCATCACATGGATCTTTGCTGTTCACTAAAACGAGATGTTGTAACGGCCCACACATAGGACTGGAATTGAATTCTATTCAAAAGGAAGTTCAGTGTGGATATGGGACTTTTTAGAGGCAGAACTCATAGTAGAAGTTGGTTGATTGGTTTAAAATATTTATATCCTGCCCCTCAAGTGCAATACTGCTTGGGGCCTCACAAAAATGGGTTTGGGTAAACTTACCAAAATCTGTTGTTTCTCTGTAAACCACTTAGAGACCTGTTCATTGAAAAGTGGTATAGAAATAATAGTAGTAAGTAGTAGTATGATTCCACCTGCTTCTAGAAATCTCCCTTGACTAACAAGACCTCACCTTTGCAGAAGTCTCTAGATGCCACCACACACAGCCAATGTCATCATTCTCAAGGACATGCCATTGAAATTAATGCCTAACTTGTTCTTTTAAGTTCAATGGGATTTCCTCAGGTAAATTTAGTTAGGATGTCAGCCATTGTTATTATTCAGATATGTCTATCTTACTTTTCCACATATGCACCCCAAACACTCACAGTACAAAATGTAAATCAAGTCATTTAAAAATTAATAAAAATCAAACAAATAAAACAAATCAACCAATTAAAATGACATAAAAATTAGTACAAGTAAAAATCCATTCAATTAAAAGTCCATGAGAACAAGACAGTCTTCCTCTGACTCCTTAAAAGTCATAAATGTTTGGCCAGGTCAAACTCTTTAGGAAGGGTGTTCTCAAGATGTGGCATCACCATGGGAAATGCCCTGTTCCTAGTTGCCACCTGCCTAATCTCTGGTGTACCTGGAATATAGCCTCTGATGAAGAGCTAGGTGAATTCTTGGCAAGTTCATATAGGACTGGGGTTTTTTGAGACAAGCCTGGTTCCAGGTTTCAGGGATCCCTTAGCAAACTCCGTGAGTCACTCTGTTACCACCATGCAAAGAAGCTGTTCTCACGATCCGTGAGAAGAGCTTCTGTTGGGTCTGCGGGGAGAGTGGGTTTAGCTGGCTTTCCCCGCAGACGACTGAGCTTGTTGCCTTGGGAAGACAGATTGGCCACCCACACGACTGCCGGCTTTGTCCCTGAGCCAGTGGGGGCTGCAGGGATCGGGGGCTGTATGACCAGTGATCGTGGGAATAGCCTCAAAGACTATTGGCACAGAGGTGGTTTCTTGTATCAGCCATTGACCCTTCTGGGGCTCACTGGCAGCTGGCCCAATGATACCTTTCCAAAGCTAGCTGTCCCTCCAGTTATCAGATACTTAGAAAATGATCCTAGACCATTTATAGGTCAAAACCACCCATTTAAATTGTGCCCCAGAAACATATTGGGAGCTGGTCTACAAAGCTCTTCTTACGAGCAGCCAGCCTAGTCCAGGCTAGGGCAGTCCAGACTGGGCTAGGCTGCTTGTGTGGAGCACCAGGATCAGCACAGATCCCGCCACTTCCACCCTGTCTAACTCCATTTCCTAGCCCAGCTGTTAGCCGAGGAGACACAGACAGGTAGCTAGAGTGCCTGCCTGACAGATGAATCCCCCTAGGCACTGTGCTCATTACATGGTGCCTTGTGGGATATCTGGAGGCTGGGAAAATGAGTCCCAGCCTCTGTTGATCTATGCTGCCAGGATCAGTGTGGATAGAGATTTGCACTGCTCCTGGAAGTGTGGGACATGTGGGCATGTGGCTCACACACTGAAAAATGAAGATCAATCATCTGGGGGAAGGTAGGTTGAACCCTGTCTTCTGCCCCGCCCGCCCGGTCAGGTGAATAGCCCCTACATCTTTCAATGCTGGCAAACATCAGTTGCAGGATATTCTTGTTCACAATGTTGCTTGCATTTTCTGAACCTGCCCAAATGTTCCTAATTGCTTTTCAGTAGTGGCCCCACAGGTATTGGTAAGTACTGGGACCCAGAGGCCTCTGAAAAAATGGCAATCTGCATGGTGCAGATCAGCCACTTTGCCATCCCTGCTCTGCTGTCCATAATATTAGAGGTGGGAACTAGAAGGGGTTGCAGGTTTTACAGAGACTGATGCCATAGAACCAGAAGAACTGTAGCTATCTTTGCCCAGCATGGTTCTGAATTCACTTGATATGACCCTCTGCTGTGGATAGAGCCCTCTTTGAGGCTCTTCAGTGACTCCTCAGGTGAGCTTCCTTCATGGCATTATCTTGTATACTAAATACAGCTCCAAGCAGGAGCAGCCGGTAAGGGTAGCGCCGAGAGGGTGGGGAGAGGCACCTTTAAGGAGGTACTAAGCAGGAGCTTACCATCGTGTTAGCAGCACCTGCAAGCTGTGGAGCTCCGCCCACAATCCTGAGCAGGGCAGAGGTGCTCCACCCAGCATCCAAGGGAGTCATGGTGTAGCCCAGCCTATGCATGTGCGTGTAGCCTCCGCACATGTGCAGAGACCAAGGCCACACCTCAGCCTCGCCAGATGCCGGGCGGAGTGCTGCCACCCGCTGCAGGAATGCAGGTGGAGCGCCACACTTTGCAGGTGCTGCTTATACGATGGTAAGCAACTGCTGATTACCTCCTTAAAGCTGCCTCTCAACACCCCCCCCCCCCCGGTGCTGCTCTCACTGGCCACTCCTGGCTCCAAGTGACATGCTATGGGCCTATGAGGGACCAGGTATAATGGAGAGCAATGAAGAGAACTGAAGAGTTTTCAACTTCGTACAGTTGCTTTGCAAAGATTCTCTACAACTTTTTCCCCTGCTGTGTTATGACAGGATTTAGACTTTATCTCTGTGCTTAGAAGGCCTACAAAGAAAGAAAACAGAGCATCAGTCACCTGGTAATTATATAGCAACTGAAAGGCCATTTAGTTACTGTGGGATAAGCAATAGAATGATTAATAATTTAACCAATTACCATTCATTATAATATCTAATTTGGCATTTGATGAGCCACAGGGGTCTCGCCTGCCTCTTTACATACCTAATGTTTAACAATTCTGCACCAGTTCTGTCCACACCTCTCCACCTCAATGTGTCATCCTCCAGTTTAAACACCTATTTTTAGGATTTGGCAGCAACGCTTTTACAAAGCAGGTACAAATTATATAATGCCCTGTAGAAGTCATTTGCACAGCATCCATCTAATCTGACAGGTATATTATTGCTTCTTCCTGGGCATAACACTGCATTATAGGTAGATTTTAAAAGTAAAGGAAATGTAACCCATGGAAAGCAACGAGGAACTTGGATTGATCATAGTATGGAGTTCAGTTTGAAGTCTGATTTTAAAACCAAGATGGAATGACAGTATACTGCATGTTCTTTTAAAAACTCCAACTAGACATTACTTCTTTCTTTTAAACGCCCCACTGAATTATGCTTTAGCCAATTTTACTTCTGACGATCTGAAGTAAAGGTAGGAGAACACAACAAAACAATTTCCCAAAATACCTCCTCTCACTGAAGGGACATATTGCAAGACCCTTCTGGCATTAAGGAGCTATCTCTGGGGCTCAAATTAGGTAGAATTAGGTTCATATTACTGTATGTTATCCTGCACAATATATCAAAATTCCAAGGAAAGACTCATAATCCCTTTGATAAAAAATATTGCTAAAATGTGACAGGGGCTTGCTCATGGGTGACATACCTGCTGAGTGCCACTAATATCATTGCAACAGTAAAAGTAGTACAATTTCTTGCAGGGGGCTATTAAAAGCAGGACGTGGTTTCAAGAATATCATAATTCAGAAGCAACAGGTAGGTAGAAATCGAGGCAGCTTGCACTCAAATCACTTTGGTTCAACGGCATGACATGGGTTCGGTTCCATCTGAGGTCGAGCTGAACTGCTCAGGCCAGTTCAGGCCTGGCTTGTGGGGTGGGGGGCTTCCCTAAGTAATATATTAGTCAGTAAAATTACTCCTGGTGGCAGCTATGGTGGCTATGGAGGATGCTGTGGCAGCTCCCCCTACCCCTGCCAGTCTCCCCCCAAGTCTCCCAGACCTGTTTCAGGTCCATTTTGGCCCTTCACGTGTGTGCAGCAGCCAAGTTTTTGGCCTCAGAACATTTGCGTGATCATGCAATTGTGTGGTCATCAATTGTGTGGTCATGCAAATGGGCCGTGCACATGTACAGAGGCCAAAAGCCTTCCATGCCAGTCCTATCTGTAGGGGTGTGCACAAAACTGGTTTTTCCGGTCCAGTTTGAATCCAAACTTGTTTCCCCCCCTCTGGACCAGGGCCCGGTTCAACCTGAATTCAAGCTGGTTCGGTCCCAGTTTGAGTGGGTTGGGCAGCTTCCCCAAATGATATATTAGTCATTAAAACTGAAGTGCAGTCGTCCCTTGCCAGCCGTGGATTTCCCAATTGTGGGTTTTAGTATCCATGACTGGGAAATTGTGTCCACCCTTGCCAACTGCAACCCGAGTATCTGTGGTTTGGTGACATTTTGGGGGGCAGTTTTTTGGGTCATTTCTGGGGATCAGGGGGTAAGTTTGGGGGGGCAATTGGGGGGTTGAGGGCAATTTGGGTGGTCATTTCTGGGGGTCAGACGGTGGTTTTTCTATTTTCAAAACCTTTTTTCTGTCTTTTCTGACTGTGATTCCCCTAACCCCCTGTTTCCCAAGCATTGCTATGACTTTCCAAATGCAAATTCACCTACTGCAAGGGTTTCCAGGAACGGAACCCTCGTGGTTGGTGAGGGAGGGATGACTGTACTTACTCCCGGTGATGGCTGCAGTGGCCACAGGGGGGATGTGGCAGCCATGGGGGGCTGTGGCAATTGCCCCTACCCCCACTGGCCTAACCCCGAGTCTCCTGGTCCTGGTTTGGCCCATTTTGAGTCTGTTTCAGTCCATATTTTTTCCCCATATTTTTTTATCTCTGTGCGTGCGCACAGGCAATTGCGTGGTCGTGCAAATGGCTAGTGCACATGTGCAGACAAAAACATGGCCACTGTGCACACTCAGAGGGCTGAAACAGGCCCCAAATGGTCCAAACCCACCCTGGGAGACTCAGGGGTAGGCTGGTGGGGTAGGAGGAGCAGACACAACCCCTCCCTGTGGCCGATGGCGCTATCGCTGGGAGTAAGTACTTCAGTTTTACTGACTAAAATTTACCACCATCCGGTTAAGGTTCGACTCACAATAACTTCCAACCTTTGCAGAGCTGAAGGGCCTATTAGGATGGTCTGCCCGAGTAGGTTATTGGATCCAATAGGACTCCAAGAAGCCTTGGAGGAATTTAGTGATGGCTCTGCCGGTGATCCTGTTGGTGCCCTGGTGGAGAACTGAAACAGCAAACTCACCGGAGCAGTAGACATGATTGCTCCTAAGCGTCCTCTCCGACCTGCTTCAAAATTGGCCCCTTGGTATACGGAAGAACTACAGAGGCTGAAGAGGTGAGATAGACGATTGGAGCGCAAGTGGAGAAAGACTCAACTCAAATCCAAGAGATTGCAACATAGAGTACATTTGAAGATCTATGCTCAGGCAATACGTGCAGCAAAGAAGCAATTCTTTTCTGCCTGTATTGCATCCGCAAGTTCATGTCCGGCGGAGTTGTTCAGGTTTGTAAGAGGGCTAGTATGTGCCCCTCCTCCTTTGAATCAGAATCTGGAACCATCGATTACCCACTGTGACATGTTTAATGAATTCTTTTAGGGGAAAATATCTCGTATTTGTGCCGACTTAGACTCAGTCTCCACAATTACATCAGTGTCTGATGTGGAAGTATCCAGTGACTCTGCTTGTGTGGTGAGGTTCCACAGTTCCAGTTTGTGACTCCTAAGGACCTGGATGAGCTGCTTGGAGCAGTGTGGCCTACCACTTGTTCTCTTGACCCTTGCCCGACATGGCTTATATTATCTGGTAAGGCGACTGTTGTAAAAGGCCTGGTAGAGATCATAAAATGCTTCTCCGAGGGAGTAGGGGTGTGCACGGAACCGCAGAGCTGCGGTCCGGCACTGTGGGGTGGGTTCCTTTAAGGGCGGGGAGGGTTTACTTACCCCCCCGCCACTTGCCCCCGTCCAGCGCGCGTATTTAATGTAATAATTGGGGCAGCAGGATACTTCCCTGCTGCCCCTTGTCCCTCTGCAATGCCGCCAGCTTTGACTCACAGTTTTGAAAATAAATTACTGCTGCCCAGTGCCAATAATGAAGTTGAAGAAGAAGCCGGCCTCCACTTCGGCGCCTCTCCACCCGGCGGCTCCCCCAGGAGCCGCCGCCGCCTCCCAGCAGCCACTGAGAGCGACTCTGCCATGGAGGACGCGCCGCGGCGCCGCAGCAACCCTCACTTCCGGCTACCATGCGACTTTCCCCCACATACAGAGTGGCTGCATTCTGCCACTCTGTATGCGGGGGAAGTCGCATGGAAGCCGGAAGTGAGGGTTGCATCACTTCCGGCTTCCATGCGACTTCCCCCGCATACAGAGTGGCAGAATGCAGCCACTCTGTATGTGGGGGAAAGTCGCATGGTAGCCGGAAGTGAGGGTTGCCGCGGCGCGTCCTCCATGGCAGAGCCGCTCTCAGTGGCTGCTGGGAGGCGGCGGCGGCTCCTGGGGGAGCCGCCGGGCGGAGAGGCGCCGAGGTGGAGGCCGGCTTCTTCTTCAACTTCATTATTGGCACTGGGCAGCAGTAATTTATTTTCAAAACTGTGAGTCAAAGCTGGCGGCATTGCAGAGGGACAAGGGGCAGCAGGGAAGTATCCTGCTGCCCCAATTATTACATTAAATACACGCGCTGGACGGGGGCAAGTGGCGGGGGGGTAAGTAAACCCTCCCCGCCCTTAAAGGAACCCCCCCACCCGGACCCGGACCAGCCAGATCCGAACCGGTCTGGAAAGTCCGGAGGCCTTTACAATGGCTTCCAGACCGGTTCGGACACACCCCTACGAGGGAGGGCAGGATGCCTCCTTGTCTTAAGGAGGCAATTATTAGACCACTTCTGAAGAAGCCTACCTTGGATCCCTCAGAGCTAGTAACTACAGCCTGTTTGCAATCTTCTGTGGCTGGGCAAGGTAATTGAGTGGGTGGTGGTCTCCCAGCTCCAGACAGTCTTGGAGGAAACTGATTATCTAGACCCATTTCATACTGGCTTTTGGGCAGGCTATGGTGTGGAGACTGCTTTGGTCAGCCTGATGGATGATTTCCAATTGGGAATTGACAGAGAGAGTGTGACTCTGTTGGTCCTTTTGGATCTCTTGGCAGCTTTTGATATTATCAACCGTAGTATCCTTCTGGAGCGTCTGAGGGGGTTCGGAATGGGGGGCACTGCTTTGCAGTGGTTCTGCTTCTATGGTGTCCCATGGAGACTATTGTTCTTAAAAATCTGAACTTTTGTGTGGTGTCCCTCAGGGCTCCGTATTGTCTCTGGTGTTGTTTAACATCTATTAATAGTAATAGTAATAATACTAATATTTATATACCGCTTTTCAACAAAAGTTCCCCAAAGCAGTTTATAGAGCCCCTGGTGGCGCAGTGGTAAAACTGCCGCCCTGTAACCAGAAGGTTACAAGTTCGATCCTGACCAGGGGCTCAAGGTTGACTCAGCCTTCCATCCTTCCGAGGTCGGTAAAATGAGTACCCAGAATGTTGGGGGCAATATGCTAAAAAATCATTGTAAACCGCTTAGAGAGCTTCGGCTATAGAGCGGTATATAAATGTAAGTGCTATTGCTATTGCTATATCACTATAAATAAATAAATATAATGGCTCTTAATGGATTTAATGGATTTTAAATAAATAAAATCTACAAGAAACCGCTGGGAGAGATCATCAGGAGATTTGGTGCAGGGTGCTATCAGTATGATGATGACACCCAAATCTAATTCTGTATGTCAACATCATTGGGAGAAGGCATAAACTCCCTATATGCCTGTCTGGAGGTGGTGATGGGCTGGATGAGGGATAACTAACTGAGACTGAATCCAGATAAGACGGAGGTACTCATTGTTCAGGTCAAAACTCGGGAGATGAGTTTGATCTGTCTGTTCTGGATGGGTTCACACTTCCCTGGAAGCTATATAGTCTGGCGGTGCTTCAGGATCCAAGTCTCTCCCTGGTGTCCCAGGTTGAGGCAGTGGCCAGAGGTGCCTTCTATCAGCTTTGGCTGATATGCCCTCTGAGTCCATTTCTTGAGATAAACAACCTCAGAACAGTGGTACATATGCTGGTAACCTCCAGACTTGATTACTGCAATGTGCTCTATGTGGGGCTGCCTTTGTATGCAGTCCGGAAACTACAACTGGTTCAGAATGCGGCAGCCAGGTTGGTCTCTGGGTCATCTCGGACAGACCATATTATTTCCATATTGAAAGAGCTACACTGGCTGCCGGTAAGTTTCCGGGCAAAATACAAGGTGCTGGTTATAACCTATAAAGCCCTAAATGGCTTGGGCCCTGGGTATTTAAGAGAACGTCTGCCCTTAGCTGATCTGGAAACGATGATCCTATCCTTATCTAAGAAGCGATACCCTTTAGTAGCTGGCTCATACCCGACAAATCTAAGTTTCCTTGTTTTATTCTGGTTCTTTCTCCTTAGCTGTTTAGGTATATGCGCGTAGGCATATCACCCGAAAACTCGCAGATGTCTTACAGACGGCTTCCTACCGTATAACATGTAATAGGGGGTCGGCTGAATTACAGACCTCCACAACCTATTCACCAGATAGTTTGCTGTTAATATTGCCTCTCCCCAGAGCATCCTCTCGAGGTTTGCATCCAGGAGCAGGGCATCCTTCATAACCTGTAGCAACCCATTTTGTCTCTCTGCCACCCCATTCTCAGCAGGAGTGTACGGATTTGTCTTCCTGTGAGACACTCCTATGCTCTTTAGCCATGTCTGAAATTGTTGAGAGAGAAACTCAGTCCCTCAATCGGTTTGAATTTCCGCTACGGATGTTTCAAACTTTCTCTCAACATAGGTTAGCCATTCTTTAAATCTAGCAAACACCTCTTTTTTATCTTTTAGCAGATAACAGAACCCGAATCTAGAGTAATCATCCACAATAACCATAGCATACTTGGCCCCTCCTTTGGTTTGAACCAGTGGCCCTATGAGGTCAGCGTGTACTAATTCAAGTGGCCGTGTAGTAACCCTCTCGCTTCTTTTACTTACAGGATATACTTTGCTTTTAGCCTGTTTGCACACAGAGCAGTCAAGGTATTTAGTACACTTCTTAGCAACACAGCCCTCTGCATATTCAGGCATTTTCTGTATTGTGGCAAAACATGCATGTCCTAGCCTTCTGTGTAATAAGTGAGCACACCCATCATGTAGAGGTATGACCACCTGTACAGCTGAGGCTGCTTCCTTTTGCTCTGTATAGTACATGTGTTTCCGTAACGCGCCTCTTGCTGAGCCAGGTCTGGTCCAGAGCGGGGCAAAACCTGAACCGATCCATGTTCAAACCAAACTGGAAAAATCAGTTTTGTGCACCTCCCTACAGGTAGGGCTGGCAGGGAAGGCTTCCAGCAGCATCCAAGCCACATATTTAAGACATAGATGCTGATAGCTTTTCCCCAATATGCTCATGGTAGAACAATACCTTCCAGCTCAGTCAATTATTCTGAAGAATCCACTGTTGTCAGAAAGCACTGGAAACTCTATTTCCATGTCTTCCAGGTGGCAATCTGGGCATGTTGGAAAGATATACCAACATCCCTGCTAAGTGAGCAAAGAGACACCTTTTAAAGTGGTGATTCTCTTATATTTAGCAGGGGGAGAGCAACTGGCCCTATCCAGCCCTAGCACAGCATACTTCCTGTGACTGTTGCTGGTGTCTACCTTATGTTTCTTTTTAGACTGTGAGCCCTTTGGGGACAGGAAATATTGATTTTTCTGTGTAAACTGCTTTGAGAACTTCTGTTGCAAAATTGTATATAAATATTTGTTGTTTGTTTAAACATGTGGCCTTGGATTCTGGTGGAATACAGCTACAGCAGCCCTCCCTGCTTACAGCTCCTCTTTTCCTTTCCAGTGTGGTTTTAAGAAGGGGGAAACTGTCAGAAAGACCGGAAACACCATGGTCTGAATTCAGGAGGGTTTGGGCCCAGTTTGCACATTATTTTGAACAGGGAGGGTTCAAATTTCTTGCAGGGAGGATTCAAATTCTGAACTTTCCCATTCTAGATTTTGGTCTCGTTAGTACTGATATCTTCCAGTAAAATGCCTGTTCATTAATTCATAAAGCACAGCAGGGTTATGACCCAAGAATCTATATGCATTCAGGTATATGGATCAAGTAAATTTGCAGCAGTAGCCCTTAATGGTGATTTCCAAGCAGCCAGAATAGTGGAAAGTTATTTAAAAACAAAACAAAACAAAACAAAACAAAACATGCTTAACTGACCAGTGAGCCTATTATTTGTAAACCTGTGTTCAGCTTCACAAAAGCCAAACACACCTGAGGTCTATTGAGCAAGTCAAGAAGGATCATACTTTTGGATGACAAATATTGATCTAGAGTCTCTTATTGTTTATAGTAGAAATACCTGTAACATTTATTTTCATAATAATATGATTGCCTTTTCTACTTTACTGTATTACTGTATTATAATCTGTGCTGGTCTTTGACCGTAATAAAGATGATTGATTGTCTGATTGATCTAGAAGAGTCAAGTTAAGTCAATCTTTATTACAGTCCATGACCATAACTCAACAATCAGAAACATCACAACACATTCTCCCTCTGATATAGCAACTTATGTCACAAAATTGTTTCCCACAGAAATTTAACAAGAAATCAGATTATTTGTTAAGATGAACCTTTTGATTATCACTGCAGTCACAAATTACTGTTCTGCAACTAACACAAATTTAATTGGCAAAGTCCTGAAACAAGGCATTCTGCGTGGCAATCCTGTGCCTATGGAATTCCTTGCCTGAGAATGTTTGACAGGAAGCAAAAATGGTTGGTTTTAAGTGCTGTGATTTGAGTTGGGATTTGCTGTAAACATTGAGGCTGTTCTCATGAGCAGCCAAGTCTAGGCCTGGGAATTTACCCCAGGATTTAACCTGGGTTTAAGGGTGCGAGTGCAGCCTCAACCCCAGGTTCGAGGTCATGTGTATGCGCAGGCTTCTGGCAGCCTGCACACACAGAGAACTGGACAACAAGAGCACCCGGCTGAGGGCTGATCCCCCAATGCACTGTGCTTCCTCCTCCGGCTGCCCTGCTCTGCCGCTTGCTGCAGCTTTGATCATGTGCTCTCTGTAGCTTCAGTTGTGTGTGTGTGCTGCAGTGAGCAGCAGAGCCTTTAAACGGCAGTCGCTCATGTATGGGGAGTCACCAGCCCTCCACCCCACCTGCAAATTTCATCGTGTCCACGACCTTATTGTCTTTGTTCTTGATCTAAGACATGCTTGTATATATTTGAATGTGTCTATACTGACTTGGGGGTGGCATCGCTGTGTTGGTCTCCTGCTCACTTGTTGACTTACATTCAAACTGAGAGGTTCTCGTGCTCTCTCTACAGAAAAGATTTAACCTGTTTATTGTTTTCTTAGCCTATGTTTAGTTAGTTGATATTAATAAATATCAAAGTCTTGTTTCTCAGTTAAAGTGGGCTTCCTGTTCAATTACCTATAGAGGATAAGTAATTACTCTGCAAGAATTTGGGTAGAATTGGGCTGATTAGGGCCAATTCAGCCCAATTTTATTTAGTCCTTATTTGGTAATCTGAAGGGTTTTGGTCCTCATTTAATGTTCTGAAGTTTTCTTCTCTAACACTTAAAAAAACAAAACACCTTGTACTTACTGGGCAGGAGACAAGCTTGCCTTTCCTTTAGTTTGCTCATGGAGCCCTATCAGACAGCAATTTTACTTTGGAAGGTCAGGTGTGCATTCATATATTATCCAGAATTATGTCAAAGTCCTTGCAAGCTATCGGGGAGCACTCCATACCAGCAGTGGCTGGTGCCACAAGAGGCACCATTTAGCATAAATTTGAAGGTGCTTATCTCTGCTCCAGCAGCACCTCCAAACTGCTCCGAACTACAGTGCGTCTCCCAGCACTTCGAAGTGGATCACTGCAGCGGGGGATTGGCTCCGCCACTCACAGATCCGATTCCCTGCCAGCCAAACTTAAGCAAAATGTTTGTTGTTATGACACAGGGCTGATTCCAGCAATACTTGGCTTGACTATCCCATCCCACATGGTATAGACCTGAGTGCATCATGAGAATGAATGTTCCTGCCCTGGGGGCCACTCCTTAATTACACAGGGAGGAAGTTTGTCTGAAACAGAGGCACTTCAAATGCATAGAGGGTTGTTCAGATGGACCACATCTATATAATCAAACAAGAGCACACTGGGGGCAAGGGTGTATGTGCACTCACAATTAGGGGTGTGCAGAACCGGTGTGACCAGTTCAAGCTCGAACTGGATGCACCCTACAAAAAGAGATTCGGAATGAACTGGGCCAAACTTGAACCAGTTTGGCCCAGTTCGACCCAGTTCAGGTGGCTATGCTTGTAAAGGGGAATCAGGTAAGGATTCCCCTTTACAAACAAAGGGATTCCTAACTCTAAAGGGGCTTAAGGGGTGGGTGGAGGAGGGCAAGAGGGCATCTTGCCACCAGTGGCATGGCAACAGCTGCTCCGCCAGCAGCACGGGCCGGCAGGGACCTGGTTCCAGTCTCTATGCATGTGTGGAGGCTGACTGGCCCATGCTGCTGGGGGGAGCGCCGACGGGGTCTGGGGGAGTCATTGCCAAGGAGCCACCGAGGAGCTGCCACCATGCTGCTGCTTAGGAGCCACTGGCACCGCACTGCCAGCACCAATAAGGTGCCCTCTTGCCCTCCCCCTCCCGCCCCTTCAACTCCTTTAGAGTTAGGGTTCCCCTTTGCTTGTAAAGGAAAATCCTTATTTGACCCAGTATGATGGGTCAAACCAAATCGCTGTCCATTTCTAATGAACTGGTTCATGGACTGGGGGTTCAGTTTGCATTTAGTTTGCATTTGAACAAAACTGCCCAGAATGGTTCCATGCACACCCACACAATGCACTCACATAGAGTGGGCCCATCAGGCAAAGCAGTGTGCAAGCTTGCCTTTTGAGTTGATCCTACAGACAACTATTTTTAATTCTCGAGATATGAAAGAGAACTTAGGTCAGGTTAATCTGCTCCATCTATCCAAAGCCTCTTTGGAATCCAGATCCTTAAATCCTTGCATTGATTCTCTTTGGCTTGAATAAAGCAATACAAACATATACTGTATAAGAGGCTTTAAGTAACAACTGCAGTGAGTGCTCTAAACTATGTGAGAGTAGCCCACCAAGGGTGAAAGACTGTTTAATGCAATGGCTTGAAGTTCCAGATGGAGCACCACTCTGATGCTAACAAATCAAGGACAAAAATACTGAAGAAAGGATTTCCATTTTCCAGATAATCGATTAGCATGACATGTCTACCACTCATGCAAGTTCTCAAAACATCTCTAGCTCAAGCTCCCTTGAAACGAATGGGCTTGCCTGGCTGAGTGCTTTGGCTATCCGTCTCTCATTTTGGCTCCAGAACTGATACCAGGTGGTAGATATGAGACTATATGGTGATCAGTCAGACCAGAACTATTGCTAGGCTTCCTTAAATTAAGTGTGCATCTCTGAGGTACTATAGACAGTAATTAGGTGAGGTACTTAAGCAAATGGTCTGTTAATAACCAGGTAGAGGTGGTGATGAGTATCCGAGGCCAGCTGGAATAGCCCATTAGCAAAAGAATAAAAGAGTTGTCCATGAGAAAAAATCAACTCTAGTGCTTATGCTGCCCCTGCACCTATTTGCATAGGATTGCTGTGACAACCCAATAACATCAGAACTTTAGAAGGAACATAATCTCCTTCTTTATTTACACAGCATCCTAACTGTTGTTGTTGTTTTTTAAATTATGATCCACATCATTCAAGAGAGGATCTGATATTTTAAAAAGACATTTTTTAATTTCAATATCGTGATATTTTCTTCCCAGTAGTATACTAGCAGGGATGTGCATGGAACTGATTTTCCCGGTTCGGCTCAAATCCGGACTGGATTGAAACAACCTCGGGAGGCTTGTGCTCAATCAAGCCAGGGCTTGTTCTAGTCTGGGCATCGAGCTAGGCTGAGCCAGCTGAAGGGGATTCCCCTTTACAAGAGATTTAATTCTCTCAAGTAAATGTGGGGTTGGGGAGATAAAAGGTAGCATTTACCTTTAAAAATAAGGCGACGGCAGAGGCGGGTGTTCTTCCACCCCACCCCCGCCAACCTCCCAACTGACAGACTGGGCAGGCTGTGGCATGGAGGCCCTTAGAGTGACTTCTATGCATGCACAGATGCTATTTACATCACCACACAGATCATGTGGTGATGCACATGGCCTATGCACATGTGTGGAAATTACTCTAATGGCCTCCCTACATGTGCAGAGGCCTGAACCGGGCCGCTGCCTGCCCAGCCTGTCATTTGGAAGGCTGTTGTGGCGGGTGTGTGTGTGTGTGTGTGTGTGTGTGTGTGTGTGTGTGTGTTGGAGGAGCCCCCATTGCCACATCCGCTGCCTTATTTTTAAAGGTAAATGCTTCCTTATCTCTCTGCTGCTGCTGCATTTATTTAGGGAAAGCCCTTTACTTGTAAAGGGGAATCCTCACTGGATTCCCCTTTACAAGTATATGCCTTGAGCCCCCTTTACAAGTATACCTGAGCTTGGACTGGCTTCACTTTTTATGGGGGCTATTCCAGCTCAGCCATGAGCCTTCAAGTCAAACTGGCTTGAACTCACGCTTGGCTTGATTCCAGTCAGCTCACACATGCCTATGTTCTAGTTGTCTGTACGTGCTGATGTACAGGAGTTGTACATATTAAAGTCTTCATTATGTTAAGTGCAATGCATTTCACCTGAAAACAAATAAAAGCTTTCTGAATTCTCTTAAGCTTTCTGAATTGCCCTTCAATGGCATCTCTGGCCAAATTTTGGTTGGCTTCTTGAGATTACTACAAAAATGTCAGTGCCTTGCCACAGTTGGACAAGGAAGTTAATGACTAGCTACTCGGGGCTAGTCATGGGGCCTTTAGTGCCCTAGATGAAGTATGATTTTGGTGCCCCCCCCCTTCAGTCAAGAAGTAGGGAGCCCCAACTAACTTGATTTGTGCAAGCTGCTTATTTGCAAGGCTGAATGACCAGCAGATGACTAGCCCATGCTGGTTTCAGGATACAGTGGGAGAGAGTTTCCAGTCTATTATGGGGGCAAACCTCTATCACTTTAGAGATGAAAAGATGCTGTTGTTAATCTGGAAATCCAGTAGGAGACAATTTCTTTTTGGAAATAAATGCCGAGGGAGTGTAGGCAATTCATATTCAAAAGAGGGAGTGTAGCTCAGGAGAGGAGCTGTTTATTGGGGGCCGAGGTGCAATGAGCAAAGAAGACCATGTATTTTTGGGTGCAGAATGTGCAGGCCCTTTGGGGATCAGGGTGAAATAGTACATATTACATTCTTACACAACTGTGCAGTACTTCCAAGGTACAATACAAGAGGGAGAGAAAGAATAGGCAGTGCTATATTCTGGCACTGTTTATGTGCCCCCACCCCGAACTGGTGTCCTAGGCAACCACCTAGGTCTGTCTAGTGGATGAGCCAGCACTGCAGGTACTAAAAGAACTCCCAGTCAACAGTGCTGGCTGAAATCAGTTTGCTGCCTGAAGCAGTGACCCCTCCCCACACCCTCCTCTTTCTGCTTCTTTCTATTAAAATCACACCCCCATTTCCGTCCTTCTTTCAAATTTCCCTTTTCCTCATTTTCTGTTAAATCATCCTTTGTATCTGATTAGAGGGGCAAATATGAAATCATGGATTTTCGGTTCTTTTTCTCTATACCCATATAGGGATACTCAGCAGGTTCATGTACAAGTAACTCCACAAGCAAGTATGGCAAATGCCACAATATCTGCTGCCTGAAGCAGCTCACTTAATCTGTCTCCTTGGCAGGACCAAGAATATCCAGTCAATTTTGGGAGGCTAATGTCTAAACAAATCCTCTTCCTCCTCCTAGACTTTACATATGCTGTGAAAAGCCAGCCTCATTTCCTGGTATCTAATTAAAAGGAATGGCTAGGGAACCCAGATTTTTAGATCTGAGATTGAAGAAAAAATATATATTAAAAAATTGGAAAAATGTTTAGCATAGAATTCAATTTGGGGTATCAAATAACAAACCTAGCAAAATCTTCCTTCAGTGCAAATGTAACATTGTGTTCCCACAATGTTAGCAAATGGTAGTTTATTAAGTAGCATATATTGCAATAAATAATCAGAGCTGTGTATGTTTTGATACTGCAAAAGCACTGGAAAGTGCAAAATGTAAAATTAGAAGATAATTTATTTCCAGAGGATCTCTGTTCAATGTTTTTCATTTTTTAAGTCTAGGTAGTTGTATCCCACTTCTCCATTTCTGAGACATACTCAGAACAGCCAACAAAAATCAATGCCACAATAGTACATTCAAACTAAAATTTAATAGCCCACACAAACAATTTAAAAAATTGTTTTTGAAAATTGTTAAAGAACATTAGCAAACACTTAAAATAGATAACAGAATCAGCACATTGCTTTTAAAACACAGCACCCACAAAAGCCCACTAAAAGATGTGTTTAAGGTGAGGAGAGATAAAGCCAGGTAGACCTCACTGAGTGAGCCTTGCTGCCACCACAAAGTCTCTTATGCTCACCTGTCGCTTTGGTGGGTGAGCACAGAGCAGGGTAAGGCCTCCAAAAATGTCCTCAGTGCTTGGACAAGTTTCTATCATGCAATTTTATTTATTTATTTCCTGCCATCTACATATGAACCTTCCCAACATTGATCTAGTTATTTGGGCATTATCAAAGAATATGAAAAGAGCCCTGCTGAATCAGACCATATAGTCCAATATAAATCAATTATATAAATCAAAATAAGGTCCAAGTGCTGCCCTCCAGCTTACAATCCAAAAGACAAGATACACAAGGTAAGAAGAGTGAACAAAAATGGTAGAGGAGGGAGATCAGTGCCAGAACCAAAAAGCTGCTAACATTGATTTATACTGAGTTGGGTCAAAACTGATCTTCCCTTTCCAGGATTATTTGCTAGTTGTTAAAAGAGTCAGACTTTTGGACCATTTCTAACATTTGTATCCTACCTCTTTTCCATAATGGAATTCAAGGCAGCATGTATGGGACTCCAAGATAGTCTTTCACCCAAGCACTGACCAGACCAAGGCCTGCTTGACTGACCCAAGGTCGCTGCATCAGCTGCCCTCAGTACAGTTATCTTGGTCATTTTCCCAATGAAGGACTTCCAGAATAGCTGCTAATTCTGCATCCTGAGCAGAAGCTATTTGGCATAAATCTCTTTCCAGAACCAAGCCATCTGAGCTAACAGCAGCCCATCTTTTGCCCAGATTCTTTTCCCTGCCAGTAGCTCAGCTCCTGGGTCCCAGTCTTGCTCTCTAGAGAACTGTCTCTCTTGAAACTCACAATAATGCCTAGAACCTGTTTCCAAAAGTGTAGCTGCCAATAAATCAGGGTGCTGTATGGTGTCAGAGGTCACTCCTCTTTGTGTAAGAAACAAAGTCCACTGTGCTAGCCTAGTGATACTCACCCCCTCCATCTTGGAGCCAGCCAAAATATACTTGAGAGGAGAGTGGGCGGATTGAATTGTAATCAAATTGCCTCCTGTGAAAGATTGGAATGTAGTAGCCACTCCCCAAACTGCTGCCAGACACTCTTTCTCACAGGGGGAATATGCCTGCTCTGTCCTGTTCAGAGATCTTGAATCTTATGCAATCAGTAGGTATTTTCCTGTTTGTTTACTCTTCTGCACCAAAACTGCAGAGATAGCCTCTGGGCTAGTGGCCAATCTATGATAAAATGGTTGGCCGTTATTGGGGTAGGCCAGCACAGGCGCTCTAACTGCTGCTGTTTTCAGAGCTGTGAATGCTATCTCCTCTGGCTCCCCCCACCTCCAGACTTCCTTCTTCGTAAGGATCCCACAGTGGCCTTGTTATCTGTGAGAAATGAGGAATGTGTTGTCTTAAAAAGTTGAATCCCCCTAAAATTGTTCTGAGCTCTTTGGGATTAGTGGGAGGTGAGACTTTACATCAGGCCTGCACAACATAAGGCCCGGGGCCAGATCTAGCCCATGAGGATGACCGGGTTGGCCCACAAGAAGGAATGTTTTGCGATGACAGCAAGAACCATGACGAGCTTTTGGCAAGCAGCAGTGGCTCACCACAATTGGCTGCTTGAGACCAGGTGCCCCCCACCTGCCTTGCTGGTCCCTCGCCTACTGACACCATCTGTCCTCCCTCTTTCCCCTCACCTTCCTGCCTTACTCCAATCCTCTGCTCCTTGCTTTAATCTTCTTAATAATTAATTTTAATCCAGTAATTGATGTGCTGAAAATTGACCTCGGCCCCCACACACCAAGTTGTGGATCATTCCGGTCCACTGGGGCATTTGAGTTGTTCAGCCCTGCTTTACACAGTGCCTCCACTTCCTGAATGTCTGAGAGTCTGCCTTCAGCTCCTAGCGTGACCCCAAGAAATACTACACTTCTATGGCACTAGGGATGTGCGAAACGTTTCGGATACAAAATGTTTTTTACCCAAAACAGCCTGTTTCGTGTGTTTTGTAGACAAAACAAAACACCCATTTTCCAGATCCAAAAGTTTTGTATACAAAACAAAACGTCCCTGTTTCGGCTACAAAATGTTTTGTTGTTTCGGACCTCCATTTTATGGTGATCTCTGAGTCATTCTCCATTTTGTGTTTGACATCTCTTTGAATTTCCCACCCTTCCAGCCTTCTGATCGGTGACCTAAATCATGGGCTGACCTGCTGACAATTCCCTCCTTGTTCCCCATTGGCTCTTTTGCTTCTTGCCACTCTTTACTGACCCCACATTGGCCAGGGGAAGGATTGCTAACCCATGGGGTGCTGGGTTCTGTTGATTCTGTGGTGTTCTGAGTGTAGATTTTCTGGTAGCATATGAGAGTGGATTCTTGTTTTTCACTGAAAATCTCATATGCTACCAGAGAATCTACAATGAACACCTCAGAAACAACAAAACCCAGTACCCCACGGGCTTGTGGGTATGGGGGTGGTTGGCACCCTATGTACACTACACAACCCCTCACTCTGGGCAACCCCAGTGCCCCCCAAGTGGAATTATGGGGCTGCTGAAACCTAAACCTCCATTATTCCCTATGGGGGAAATCTTAGACACGTAAACTTCATCAAATCACAAAAGAGCAGCCCTTTGCCCAATTTCTTTGAAATAATTCTGGAAGTTTCCTTGCCCCCATTGGGCACTACCACGCACCACACTCCACTCTGGGTCATCCCTTTCCCCTTGATTTGAAGCGATACATTTGCTGGAATTCCATTATTCCCTATGGGAAAATTCTTAAAGATGTGTAAACTTAAAAAATTCACAAAAAACCAGCCCTTTGCCTAATTCCTTTGAAATATGGCTGCTAGCTTCCACCCATTGGACACTACCACCACCACCCACTCTTTTTGCCCTGGGGCCCTTTTTAAAAATCCAAATCGATTCAGATTCAGATTCGGAAAATTCGGCTACAAAACAAAACAGGGCTGATTTGGATTCAGAAAATTTGGGTACAAAACAAAACGGGGGTGTTTTGATTCGGATACAAATCGAAACAAGAAAATTCAAAAATGCACACCCCTATATGGCACAGCTGTGCCTTGCTAATGTTAGCCTTAAACCCAGTGTCTCTCACCAATTCTAAGACTGTAACGGTGCCTGCTTTGATTTCCTCCTCTGTCTCAAACTAAATCAAAATATCATTACAATAACACTGGGTGCGTGCAAGCAAGGTGGGTGGCAACTGATCTAGCATTTCAGTGATAAACCAGGTTAATGTTTGGGGGCTGACAGACAGACCCATTGGCAGGCGCTTATGTTTTAGCTGACGCGAGCAAAATGTGAATGCCGTGATGTCACAGCTTTCTTCCGAATGGGGGAGTGCAAAAAATGCATGAGCTAAATCAAGTACAGTGAAGAAGGTGGCCCCTGCTGGATTCTGGTCAAGATTTCCGGCATGTTAGCTACAATGGGTGGGAGACTTGGCAGCACTCTGTTTATTCGTTTAAAGTCTACTGTGAGACGGTGAGGAGGGTCTCACAATCAGTGAGACCCGCCTCGAGAGGGAGAGCAGGGAGAGCGGGCTAAGCCCACTCTCACTGCACACGAGCAGGCTGCAGCCTTGGGTGGCCAGATCGGCCGCCCACATGACTGCTGGCACCGTCATGGAGCTGGCGGGGGCTGCGTGGATTGGGGGCTGCGTGGCCCCCGGAAGTAACTGCATGCTCTGAGCGAGTGCACAGAGCATGCTGGAGAGACCCCTGAGTCGGGAGGCTGCTTTTTAGCCTCCCAGTTGGGGGGTCTCCTCATGAGTTGCTGCACTGCAGAGCAGCACCACGGCAACACACGGTCATAGAGCTCAGGTTAGTGGAGCACTCGCTCCGCTAACCTGGGCTTAGGGGAGGGCTCGGTAAGTGGGTTACCCGCTTGAGAGCAACCAGGCTCGCCTGCAAGCCCAGTGGTTCTCACGGTTGCCAGAAAGTGGGTAGGCCCCCTTAGCCCACATTTTGGCGATTGTGAGAATCGCCTCACTAACTCCACCTGATTTCAAAACAGGTACATATTGGGAATTATAAGGGGAGGGAGGCTGACAACATTCCAGTACTCCCTGCTTGAGAAGCTCCTCTATCACAACATCTATCGCTGCCTCTGCCTGTGCTGAAACTAGGTACTGTTTCAGAGGGGAGACTGAGGGACAATTTCTACTACTGTATTCTTGTTTTCCCTACAATCATACTTAGAAGTCTGCCACACTCCTGGCACTTGAGCCTTCCAAAATGCTTCTTCTTCAACTGTTAGTTCTGAAATCACACAGACTCCCCTGCGAGCCTCAGCCTGATTCATTTGCCTAAAGCTCGTGTTTATCCGCCACAATCCCTTGCTATATGGAGTGTACCATATTCCTTGTTCCTACAACCAAGGGATCCCAATGAGAACTTCCATTTCTGCATCAGGATTCACTTGAAAATCTGCCTCCATGTGCCAGTGCACCAGGGAGATGGGTACCTTCCTAACAATACGCAGGTGCTTCAGTGAACCATCATAAGACTTCACTAATCTGGGCTCTCCTCTAACTCTTATTTTTAGCTCAAAATTCAGGACATTTGCACTAGCACCTAGATCCAAAAAGGCCTGTTTTATTTCTCCCCCTGCTTCAGTTTTTAAAACCCCACATCCATTTTTATCCCAAGAAATTTCTTTCCCCAATAGGTTCCAAGTCTCTTGGTCCTGCTCATTTCTCTGTCCAGATTTCCTACCTTGAAACCAGGGCCTCCTCATAATGAAAGGGGCAGTGGCGGTATCAAGCTCTGTGAAGTCTGGAACAGGTTACTGGGTGGCTGGCTGTAGCTAACACAAGCCACCTGAACTGCTGCTTCCATCTAGGCAACTCTCAGGTGGTGAGAGTCCCTGCCCCTGCTGTGTGTGGGGCACTGAGGCCACAAACGCAATCTACTGAGAAGGGCTCCGTTGCTGGTTCTTTTCCAAAGTCACTAGCCTGTCATGGATATCTCTCAAGACCCTTTCCAGGTTCCCAGGTGAAGATCCATTTTCCCCTATCCCTGTCACTTCTCTAACTGCTTGCAAAACCTCCCTACTCTCCTGGTAATTCTCCAGAGGAAAGTGCACACGGCACACTCCCTCATGTGAGCATGTCCCACTTTTTATACCTTCCTCCTGGCTTGTTGTCCATATTTCATATCAGAACCAGTCATATCTTTTCTCTCTGTGTCTCCAGTCTGATATCAACAACCCCCGGTTCCCCCCTGCCAGACTCTCTCACCATATTTTGTCAAGGAGTCTACCATTCTTGGGGTGCATATCCAGCACTTGTTTACTGTCTCAGATGGAGCTGTTTCCCTTTTGGGTGTTCTACAAACATTCCTGTTTATGTCCAGATTGACAGGTTTGCGGTTGTCTCAGAGCAGGGTTGGCACCTTTCAGTCCAGGGGAATAGGTTAAGAGATAGCATGCAAAGAGTTTCAGCAAATAATTGTGTGACTATAATGTACCCCTAAAATATGTAGGTACTGCTGATATCTAAGTGTACTTTCCTAAGACCTTCCATTTTATTTCTCAGTTCACTTCACACACATTCTACTTGTTCACTCCTGCATGCTTGCTTTTAAAAATCCCATTTTATTTTATCTTCATCCCCATTTGGTGAATCAGCCAGCAATCAGCCCGCCTCTCACCCCACCCCATTCATTCTCTTCATCTCCCCCTCATCATTTTTCATTTGATTACTCAATCAACACTGTTGCTTACTTTTGTTTATGTTGTTCCTTATCTTCCTTCCTTCCTCATTCCTCCTCCACAGCAGTACATGCATGCAGCGCCCCAGCCAAACCAAGCCAAACACTTCCTCTCGGTCGCTCGCTGCGCTGCCTGCCTTGTCTGTGTTTTTTGCGGTGATGGCTGCATACTAGTGACATCATTCACTCGCAGTCTCTCCTCTCCTCACATGAGAGACTGGAGAGATTGGCTGGGAGCAACAACCAGGCTGCCTGGGACTCCGGAGGAAGGCACAGCTAGCGAGTGCTTTGCTCACCAGCTGGGTGCAGGAGAGGGGGCAAGAGGGACTGGCTGAGGGGCCTTGGGGGGCCCTCAGACCCTGTGGGCCTGGGGCCAACTGCTGTTGTGGGGAAATCCTCTGAAACCTTGCCCTCCTGTTTAATTCAGCCCCTTGCATTCATCCTTCCATCAGAATGACAGAGAATGAGGTGTCTTACTGAACTAAAGAGGATTAGACAAGGTTCCTGCAATAGAGCCCATTGCTTGATGAAGATAAGTCAATGCTATGAGGGTGTGTGCTCAGATTAGCTTTTATTCATGATCATGAAGGCAGAGTACAAGCCAGGAGCCTGACAAGCACTGCACGCCCAATGTATGCAGTTGCCAGTTTATATAGCTTAAAAGCAAGTCAGTACATCCATCAACATATGTCACTTGTGGTTAAAAATATGTTTTCCTGTGGTGCCAATTAGAGCCTTGGACATGAGTTACTGTTTGCCCTTTCTGCTGACTCTACTCCTTATCAGTATCTCCTGGTGCCAGCTATGTCTCTTTCTGCTGAGTAAGGAATTATTTGTCCCATGACCCTGGTTACATATATTGTCTCCTGTCAGCTCTGGTATTTTTACCTCTTGGCCAATGGGCCTCACATCCTTGACTTGAACAATTTCATTCTGGCCTGTTGGCCTTACATTCTGTTTAGGAGCCTGAACCAAACTTTTATACACTTATTTGTGAGCCTGGATTAAACATTTCTTTATCACTGCCCCCCCCCCTTTGTCCAGTGGATGCTGCTCCCTGATGATAATTTCTGTAGTTTGGCACCCAAGAGCCAGCATGTTCAAAAGAAAAGGTAGATTTTGTTAGAAGTAACTACAATGTGGACACTAACTGTGGTCTTCCAGGTCTAGGTGTGATACTGGCTAACTGATCAGGATCCAGGAGTCGTCAGCCATTTTGTAATGACTGCTTTCCTCCAACTGGAAGGAAGAAGAATATAGTCCCTAGCTCCTTCTCATCCCACAGGGCATACTCTTTAACTTCAGCTGTAAGACCATCAGAAATTCTCCTCAGAAGATATATAGATACACCTACACACATACACTCCCTTTCCCTCTCCCAATTCTGGAATATCTAAAAACTTGCAGAACCAAGACTCTGCTTTCTGTTCCCTTGGGAATAGTATTAGCATGTGAAACCTTAATTACTGCAGTAATACTGGTGTGGCACAAAGATATAATAGGGAAATATATGTGAAGTCATGGATAGTGTACACTGACATGGAAGCAAGTTTTAACAGTGAATATGTTGAGCACCCTGGTTTCATGCAAACTCCCCTTACTGTGTTACAGGAGGGAAGAAAAAGAAACAAAGCTACTTCTTGTGGGGAAAAGGCAGTCAGTTGTTCTAGAATTGTGCTTCCAGAGCATTGTAGAGCACTTTGTAATGTAAGAGAAGCCTGAAATGCTGGATGATTTCAGAAGCACAGATCTGGTCTGCTAATACGCCAGGAAGAATGAGCAATTATGATTTTCTATCTAAAGCAACATATGCTGTTTGCTGTCCTGCTCTGAACAGCTGTAGGTTAGATGCTGTTAAGATTAGGCCCCCTCTCTCCTCAATATTTCAAAATTGAAATTAAACTAAAATAACAGCACCTGCTGAACAAAACATGATTTCAAAATGTGTACTTGCACACAATTACGATGAAGAGGGTGGCCACCATTGTTACCAGTCTATTCTTTTTGAATGGAAATGGCAGTGAAGTTTTTCGATGCAGCTGCAGCTCCTCAATTGTATAACTAGTGCTGGCCCCGAGCCAACCCTTGAGAACTCAAGTGGCACCAAAAGATACTATATTGATTTGCAATCGAACATAATAGGCCATCAGCTTAATTATTACTGAAGTGACAAGGTTCTGGATATTTCATATTTATATTTCAGAGGCCTGGGAAGGATGAATGTAAATCTTTTAAATACATGCATTTGCCTTTCTTCAGAAAGGTTGAGTGCTCTTACTACATTCAAATACTTTGAAAGACCAACAGGACCGGCTATTCGGCTTGGGTTCCTTGAGCAGACACTCACTTGCTTCTACAAGCAGTTAAAAGCTATGTAATGAACTGCTCCCCATGGCCAAATAGCCTCTGACCCCTTTTAGTCAGTAAAAAGCAAACATGGGTAATTAATTTCAATTGATTCCACAGCAGGGGATGTTTTATTCTAAAAAAATGATGATTTAATTGAAATGAATGGAATCATTGCCATCTATCTCCACTCTGGATACTTGCTAGATCCACAGACATTTCACACCAATGCGTGCCACTCAAAGCTTTCATAGGAGCTACAAACTACAAATAGTACTATTACAGTGGAGAAAACCTTCTCAAGACACAATATGATTCAATATTCTGGATGTGAACTTTAGATAGGGATTCCCAATCTTGGGACCCCAGATGTTGTTGGACTATAATTCTCATAATCCCCAGTCACAAGGGAAGTCATAGTCCACGAACATCTGGGGACCCAAGGTTGGGGACCCCTGGCCTAGGAAAGAACTCTGCATGTTACCAGAGGTGCATAGCAAACACTAGGAGACGTACTGTGCAGTGAAATGCAGACAGTTCTGCACTGCTGTATGTGTGTAAAACTCTGCTGAAGCTGTTGCACAACAGAGCACTTCCACTCCAGTTTGAAGTTGTGCAAAGCAATGCCCAAAGGTGTCATGTTGTGCTGCTGCATTTGTGCAATCTTACGTCAGAGCAGAATTGCCCTGTTCCGCAAGAGCACTGACTGTAGGGGTTCTGCACACATGCAGCACATGAGCAGTGCTGAATAGCCCATGTTTCATTGCATGACATGTCAGCCACTTTATTGTGGCGACTCTCCACACTCTTCTGTAAGATGTTTGCTGGTGCAGGATAACATTAGAATTGTTCAACAGTGCTGAGCCAAAGGGGAGGGCTGTATTTTATGAACACTTTCAAACCTCTCCAATCAGATGCACCATTTCCAGAACTCAATTATCAACATGCAACATTGTTCACAAGGAGGTAGGTGGTGTTGAGGGAGGAGGTAGTGTGTCGCTATTGACAAGGAAGCCACATCAACACTCCATTATTTCTGCTCCATTTCACATAGTGACTGATTGGAGCAGAATATGGTTATCAGGCCTGTACTCAGCCCATAATGTCAGATTCTGTCCCAACCTGATCCATGTTGGCCCCTCTCAACTGTCAAGTCATGTGTCTCAAGTCAGGACTGATCAGAGATCTGATGTGTCTCTCCTTGCCCTCCCATTTCCTCTTCCTCTTTACCTGGGACCAGGTGAGGGAAGGAGACAAGCAGAGGGCACCCTTTTCACTCCTTTGGAACACTCAACCAGCCATGTTGCCTTCTACAGCTTCTGTTTAAAAGGTATTTTGGTCCTCTAAATTCTCTTTTAGGTTCCCAAGTGCTGTGGGAACCTCTGGGATTCATAGTCTCACCCGCGCCCCACACCACCACCCTGAGGCTGCATCCACATCTGCATCTGGATGTGCATCTGAAATGTGGATGTTTGTTGGTTGGTTTATCATATTTGTATACCACCCACTACAGAACTCTCTAGGCAGTTTACAGCAATAAAACAAATCAATTTTTAAAAACAATTAAGACATATTAAAACATCCAATTAGAATACCCATTTTAAAAATAGCTAATAGCTAAAAAGCTTGGCTGAAGAGATATGTATTTAGTTGTTTCCTAAAAGCTAACAGGGATGGAGCAGCTCTAATCTCAGAAGGAAATGCATTCCACAGCTTTGGCGCAACTACAAAGAAGGCTCAGACTGGGACATGGGAGCAGGGGTGTATCATAGGGGGGCAGGGGGGGGCACGTGCCCTGGGCGCCACTTGAAGGGGGGCGCAATTTCTTAAAATTAAATAATTTTTTAAAAATGGCCAACAAAAACAAAATGGCCACTGGGCATGCTCAAATGGCCTCTGTGAGGCCCTAGGGCATGCCACGCCTCGCAGAGGCCATTTGAGCATGCACAGTGGCCATTTTGTTTTCAGTGGCCATTTTTTAAAAATATATATTTTTTAAAATGACCACCGCACATGCTCAAATGGTGCCTGTGAGGCCCTAGAGGCCAGCGGGAGGAGGGGGAAACTTTTCAGACCCCCCACAGCCTTTAAGATGTCCCCCGAAGGGGCTACAGGTAATTTTTTTTAAAAAAAATTAATATAATATGTCACTGTACACATATTCAGATTGGCACTATGTACAGAGAATAAGGGCTTGTGAATACTGAGCTGAAGTTTATGAGCTAAGATTGTATCCATTTGCTCTCACTTTGCTTCTTGTGATAAGTGAGTTAAATGTGATGTCTTAATAATATGGCTATTAATGGTCAGTTTGTCTTTGAATCAATGTGAAATCCTTAGTATTAAGGCCCACTGGGAGTTTCTTGCTCTTTCTCTCATTTTTACTGTCTTTCTGAAATACTAGAATATATTCCAAGCAGTGTCACAGTTTACTCTGCATATCATTTAATTATTTACAGAGTATCTGGGAAAAGTCAAATTCTCCATTTATTTTTAAAACTCATGTAATCGTGATGCTACAATGCATAGCAGAGAATTAGACAGGCACTTCTTTTAGTTTTTCCAAGTACAACTCGGCATAATATTTGGGGATTTCATGAGCCCCAGCATACTGAAATTTGTCGTTTTCCAGCATTTTAACCTGAGCTATCCAAACAAATTAATGATAGCCCCACAATTTGGATAGTTTTAAAAAATAAATCTGAAGTGGTAGATGGGAGCTTGACCACATGTATGATATTGGTAATTTTTGTAATTTAAAAAATTTTTAAAATAAAAGTTTTCTGAAACATGTGTGTCAGTCAGATGTATGTTGGGGGGGGTGGCGGGGGGGTGCGGCGGGGGGCGCAATTTCAGTGCTTGCCCTGGGCGCCGTTTTCCCTAGTTACGCCACTGCATGGGAGGACGCCTTCCTCCCACTCTCTCAGGACTCTGTCTCTGCACTGAGCATGTGGGGGTGTGGCAGATTCCAAGAGGACAGCTGTGCATGTGGTGGGAGGGAAGGAGGTAAGCTGCCTCCCACCCACAGCCCTCCCCACCCCCACAGCTACGGTCAAGAGAATGACCTTAGGGAATATTGGCTTAGTTGCCTGGACAACAGGAATGCACTGTTTCTTCTTTACTCCTGGAATAAGAGTAGTGGGGCTGCATCATCCTCAGTGATATCATCGTATCGCCCAATGGTGCTGTGCTTTCATCATGTTCACTATGTGATCCTTGGTGGCTGAGGTAATTTAGTGAAGAACCCTATTCAAGTTTAAAAGAAAATAGGCTATCCCTCCAGCGTTAGTGGGAGCAAGTGCAGCCAGTCCTGCCCCCTTTGCTGGCTTCCAGACCTCAGATTCTGATTGCCTGGGAGTGCACGGCAGGGGGTGGCGGGCAGCAAATCCAGTACAGAGTCAGTAATGTTTATTTGCTAATCATATGGTGTGGTGATGTTTTGGAAAGTGTTGCAAACATCTTTTAAAATTTATCTATAGCCTGAATCGATCCTACCTTTGATGTTCCTTTCTCTTATCCCATATTATTTTTGTATTGGACAAGACAACAGTAAGCTTGTTTAGACCAAAGGGAGGTCTTCAGAAGGAATGGCAGAAATAAATATGAAATATGTTTTCTATGAATGATTCTCTGTTGCATTAACTCCCAATAAACCTCACCAGAAGTGCATTGAGATGTCAAAGAAGGACCATTCTGTGGATTGTTTGCTTACACTGAGGGATTACATATTGCTTCTGGGTTACCAAATCACGGACTCCCTTATCCAGTAGTCACAGACATATTCTCATATTTCCTTTTTCACAATTCTGCAGCTAAGTTAATCCCAATAGAATTCCTTCCTCTTTTTATCACTTTCCCCTCATAACTGCACCTGGAATATGAGAGTTTTTCTACATGGATCTTTCCCCTAATTACATAAACTATACTTAATTATATATGCTGATTAGTTATCAGCATATATTAAGTTTCTAATTAATCCAATGCATAGATTTCATTTTTTTTTCTACAGCAGATACACATATGGAGCCAGCATTGTTGTGTTCTGGGGTCTATGATATACAATTACAAAATCTTTCCAACCAGGAAAATGAGAGATAAATGTCAGAACATAAAATAAAAACTCTCTCTCTCTCTCTCTCTCTCTCTCTCTCTCGTATTCTACTGTACATGATTTTTTAAAAAAATGGCACTCTCACCTTAAACTAAATTCTCTGACCTGGAAATGTTCATGAATTTCTACCATGAATTAAGACCAATTGATTAAATGAAAGGTGGCCTTCTTAATCATATCAGTTGTTAGTAGAATTGCTTGGAATAACAGCTCCTGGCATAGCATGAGATGTGCTCCCTGAGCACCTCATGCTATGGTATATTTTCCAAATACCATACCATATTTTTCAGATACATGGAAAAGTTCAATCCCATGTAACACTCAATCCCCAATAAAATATGTTGTTTTATTTGTATTTGTTGTTCTAATTTTTTATCTGCTGTTTTTATGGCCTTTTGTCAAATTTTTATATTAGTGGCTGACATCCAGGTTAATTTTGTGTGTTCTGAAAAACATTTTGCACACACAACAGAAAAGGGGCAGTTTTCACCAATCTCCCCTTTTCTCTGCAGTATCTCTCAAAAATATGTCCCTGAGGGTTACAGGATCCTTAGAGATATGTTTTTGGGAGTTAAAGTGGGCTGTTACACATGCACACTGATGTTTGATGCACACATTAGTTTGGATGCCAGACATAGTTTTAAAGCCAAACGGTAGGATACAGAAGTCTTAAATACATACCTTTTATTTGGTGATGTATTTCTACAATGGAAGAGTCATGAGTATATTTCAGAAAAGCAAAGATTTTGCAGCAGACATCCCTCTACAATCTCTCAAATTAGGCTTGTACAGACATGAGCTAGTCCTGTAGTTTTCCCCCACCATGAGTTTCGCAGACAAGTAGAGATCCAGTATGGATACGGACTTTTGTTTCTGGAAGCAAGGTGTCAGATATGTGCAATTAGCATGCCTTGTCCCCCAAATAACTCTTTATCAGAATTGCCCTTATAACAGGATATGAAAGACGAAATGGTACAGTAGCTGCCTTTCACACTAATTCTTCGTTTGTCTAACTAGTTAAACATTGAAATTAGTTTGCACAGAAGAATGCATGGCAAGACACTTGGATGGGAGTATAGTGGCCAAGATATGTAAATATGGGTTAACTAATTCCAGGGGAGTGGGACATACAAACAAACCATGAATAATTGTCTTGTTTCGCTTCTCACCCCAAAGCCTTTCCTTTTCTTTTTATCTCTCTTTCTTGCTGCCATTTAATTTACTACACAACAATACAACAAACCATATTCAGATAGTTGCTCTAGGCAGAAATCCTCACAGCAGCACAACAAGCATTTCAATAGGTTCATAAATTAAAAAAAGAAAATAATATTGTTAATACAAATTTCAATAGTTCCTATTGGTACAACAACAGGATGTTCACTGTTTTGTTGAATTATGCTACATTCGCAAGTAACTCAGAACTTTGGAGTTTCATTGATGGGTAGCAGTGCCCTCTTTTGGAAGAAACATGTGAGATCCATTGTTATACATGTATATTTTAGTGAACTCATTCAGAAACGTACATTATTTAAATATAATCATAAATATAGTATGCATAATATGTAGACAACAGTTATAATAGATTTCTTTAAAAACAATACAGATTGAAAATCTGTGTTAGCCATGCAAGGAAAGATAACTTTGGCTTGGACTGCATTCTTTTCATTACCAGATTATTTACAAAAATCATCTGTAACCAGCCTAGAGTCACTAAAGTCAGTGGTCCTATTTCCAAGCAAGAGGTTGCAGAATAAAAAGCTGAATGGCAAATCCTAGGCTGAATATCTATCTATCTATCTATCTATCTATCTATCTATCTATCTATCTATCTATCTATCTATCTATCTCTCTAAAGTGCTACTGAAATATATTGGTTATAATACACATAAGGTAGCCTGAAGATCTCCTCTAACTAGACAGAGGCCATTTCATACAAAACCCACAGACACTCTTGGCAATTTATGAAAGAGTAGATCAACAAAGTGCTTGACTTGGAGCCATGAATGTATGGATGACTACATGCAAAATTGTTGTCTTTCATGCTCAGATCCCTGTTAGCACAATGGTATCAACCACTACCTCACAGAAACATTGTAAAGAAGAAATCAGAATGGATTATAAAACATTTTAGATGCTTAAAATTTTATATAAGTGAAACACCAACACCGGACAGTTATATCAATTTGAGGGCTTTTTTTCTGGGTTGGCAGATTTTTGATAAGCAGAAGATTAAAACTTAAAAGACTTAGGGCATTATAGAAGTCAGAATAGAAGAACATATTAAGTTTGGTGGATAGTGCTTTCAAGTGTGTGAAAGCAGCAAGAAGCAACAATTTAAGTTAGCATATTACCTTTCTATATTCCTTCAAATCAAAGTTGGAAAATACTGAAAAACTAAGAAGAATAGAACAATCAACTATTTTAATATAGCCAGACCAAACTCAGCTTGGAGCCAGAACGGTCTTGGGGTATTGACAAAAATGTGTGACCCAGAATCTTGAACAGAGCATTTTTGGCATAATGAGTTATCCACAAAAAGAGAGAGAGAGAGAAATTGATAATATTCCATTGCACTGTACTTTATAAAGGAAGAAATGGCAACCACCTGCTCAAGCAATTTTGAAATAAAAGCATGCAACGATAGAAATTGAGCAATTGTTCCTAAGTATATGAGAATCCAGCTGAATTTTCTTTTAACAAAGGGAAGACCAAGATCAGGAAGAAAAAGCTTATTTCTAAAGGCAGATGAGAAGAATCCAGGAATCAGAGTAAATACGATATGATAAGTTATGGAGCTCACATACTAGAAGTATTTCAGATGCTACAAGAAAAATATGAAAATATTTTAGAACTCCTTCAGTTTCTAAAATGCCTTTCAACATGACTAATCTATTCAAAGAAGCCACAACTAGGACTGTGCTGAAAGTTTCCCCTTCAACATTTTTGAGGGGGGAAAGTCATTTCAAGGGGTACAAAAAACAATAATATCCTAACGGCACACATATGCAGCTGAGCTAAGAAAAGCATGTGTCCAGCACTAGAGCTGCTGAAGCAAAAGGGCTTGCACATAGGGACAGTTTTCACCAGTCACCACTTCCCCTTAGGGAGTAGGACTTACTTCCAGGTTGCCCATACTGCTTCTGGAAAATCCAGGATCAGCAAAAATAAATAAAAATGAATAAATTTTTTTTTTAAACCCTCTGTATGAGTGCGCACACTTCAGCAGTGGGAGTATAGCACTGCACACTGCAATCATACTTGGCCCTAAAAACTCCTACCTTCCACTTTTTCACAACATTTTCTGCACCAGTTCACAGTGGTTTCCCCGGTCTACTGTTTTTGCTTCATTTTAAAGTTTTCTCAGAGATTCTCTTTCTTCAACTAAAGATTCCTTTGTGAATGTGGTGTCTTGGATTCAGTCCAATGAATACATGATAACTTCCATGAGAGCAAATGAAGCCACATTGCACTCACTCTCAAATCCTGATCCAGCATTACTTTCAGCAGAATGCACATTAGAATGCACATTTGGATCCTTTTAAGATCAATTTAGTGCAGATAAGAAATATCCACATATTCATATACATCCCCATGCTTGTCCAAAGGCATATCTAGGCTGACACATTCCTTGCTGGCCACCTTGTGATGTAGTGATTCCATTGCTGTAGCCCAGCCCAGGAAATCATGGAGTGTTGGGCAGATTGCCAAAGCCGTTGGGACACATTTCGTCTCCCTTCACTGTGAACACTTGCACTTCCTTTCAGGCACCTTCTTACTCTGAAGACTTTTTTCTGAGAAATCACCGCCAATGTGGCAATTTTGTGGGGACAAAAATGGGACAATTCATAGAAATTGGCCCTCTGGTTTGGTGTGGCTCTGCCTGCAACACCTGCAACAAATTCTACTTCTGTGTTTTTCATCTTGACACAAATTGCTTGGATCCAGAGAAAGATCAGTTGAGTTCTGTTTGACTTTCCTTCTCACAGCCATCTCCTTGCATTTCCCCAAAAAGCTTCTCCAGAGGGTCGGAGTGCCCTCCATAGCAGTGTGGGATGTGGTATGAGGAGGAAAAGCTGGTGGGTGACAGGATCTGTGGAAACTAGAGAAGCTTTGCATGAATGGAAGCACTTTCTGCTTGCACAAGGGGCTCTCCGGGTCCTGCTCAATGTGATCATTGTGAGAGCCTGATTAATATAAATAATAGTCCCTATAACCCAGGAAGTACCTGCTACAGGTATACAAAGGAGAAGTACAAGCAAATCTGATAACATTATATGTTATCACTGGTGTTTCAGATTTGCATAGAAGTTTCCATTTCCAGTATCACTTCAAAGAAGACAGAAGTTGGGAACCAAAAATATAGCAGAATGTTGAATAATAACTCCATATAAAGGTAAGCAATCATTTTAATCAACACTATAATATGGCAGGAAAGGTCAAATACTCACTTCCAGCACCATGGTCCTGACTGGCCCCTCTTCAGGGGACATTTTTATTTTTTATCATCAGTAATAATAATGATGATGATGATGATGATGATGAAATAATATAATAAAAATTAAAAATAATAAAAACAATTGGAGAAAATAAATAAATACAAGGACTTTCAGATTGAAATTGAGTGGCTCTGGAAAAAGAAAATTCTAGTGATGCCGATAGTTGTTGGTGGCCTTGGTGCAGTACCAAAAGAACTTGAACACCATCTCGACACCTTGGGCACCAATACAATTACAACACATCAACTACAGAAGGTCACACTACTCGGGACAGCACGAATACTACAATGATATCTTTAATTCTTTGGAGTTATCCTAGACCCTTGGAAAGGGCCCAATATTAAAGTACCAAATCCAGTCAATAACATCTGGTAAACTAAATTTTGGTATACTAAACTTTTGGTATATAACATCTGGTATATAAATTTTGGTATATAACATCTGGTATACTAAATTTTGGGGTTTTTAAATTCTGGTTTATTTTAAAATTTAAAACCTGATTTCGGGGCTTTTAATTACTGTAATGGTTTAATTGTTGTTTTAAAATGTTTTTAAATTGTTAGTTGTTATATTGTTTTTAATTTGTTTTAGCTCTTTACTGTTTTTAGTGGTTTGTTTTAACTGTAAACCGCCCTGAGCCATTTTGGAAGGGTGGTATATAAATCAAATAAACAAACAAACAAACAAACAAACTGTGTGTAACTAGCATAATAATAACAACTACTACTACAATACAAATGATATGTTGGTTGACCCAAAGTTGAGGGTGACAATTTGAGTTGCAGACAGAAAGAAAGCTTGAGGAGTAACTCCTCACTTTATTATTATTTTTGTGGGGAGAGGAAAGACACTTTTGGGGTGGGAGATTTGGCTCTTTAGGTTTGGTAGGAAGGAGTTCAGTAAAATGAGGGGAAGGACTCTTCAAATGCTACGTAGGGATCTGTACCCCTGTTTGCGGGATACACCAGTAATAAAAAGCTGAACATTCTGCTACAGTTTTGAAAAGCCAAGTTCTCAAATGCCAGGAGCTGTTTTGGCTGCGCCTTTGTAATAGCTTTGCTACTGTGGAACATTTCTATGTAACTGAAATTTCCGTTATCCTTCATTAATTGTGTCAAACTCTTCTTAAATGAGGCAGTGAAGTGGTTTGTAATAGCTGTCATGAACAAGGAAAACTACAAAGCAAACTCAGTAATTTTCAGGAAAATATCCCAGATGATGTTGGATATTTGTTGCCAAAAATATGAGCTGAACTTGTACCTTAAGCATTGATTTGTCTGGTAGAAATGTAATATTGCTAATTGTCTAAAACTCTAACAGCTGTGTAGTCATTTTAATAACCAAAATGATCTAGATGATTGTAATTTTGAACATTGTAATTTTGACATCATTTAGCGTTGCCAATATTTAATTTTCCTTTACTGCCTTAGAGCATATACCCCTGGAAATTTTCTGTGAGAGCGAGAAATGTACGTGACCTTTATTTTTATTATTAAACATCTAAGTAGCACTTCAGGGCAATTAAGAACATAGGAAGCTGCCTTATACAGAGTCAGACCAGTGATCTATAATGCTCACTATAGTCTACACAGTGGCTTCTCCAAGGTTATAGAAAGGAGTCTCTCTCAGCCCTATCTGGAGATGCCAAGGAGGGAACTTTGAACCTGCTTTTCCCAGAGCAGCCCCACCCACGAAGAGGAATACCTTATAGTGCTCACATGTAGTCTCCCACTTGCGTTTTGGGCGGTATATAACTATGTTAAATAAAATAAAATAAAATAAATGCAAATCAGAGCAGACCCTGCTTAGCAAAGGGGACAATTCATGCTTGCTACCACAAGACCGGTTCTCCTATACTAGACCAGACTCATAATTGTGAAGTTAAGTCCAGAGGAATTCTCTACTACCTAGCTATGGCTCTGCACTTATTTACAATTTGAGAATTCGCTTAATAGTCTATGCCAAACCATTTTCAGTTGGCCTCTCTCTTACCTTATCCACAGTATGTGCAGGATCAAACTAGGAACATATTAAACCAGATTCCTACCAGTCTTGATCTGAGCAAGAGTTTTCTTCAGCTGCATGAGATTACTGTATTTTAAGCTCCCTTAAGATCATTCCAAGACTAAGGGAAGAACTCCTAGCAATTTGTTCCCATTGCATCATTTCTCCTACAAATATACACACAGATCCAGCTCTGTTTGTGTTTACTGTGGATGACTAAGTACACCAGAATGAGGATGGATATCTCCATTTTGGTGAAAGCAATGCAATGTGGATGGATGAGATTTGCATTGGCATGTGCACATCTACTTTATGGCCATAGTTCTGATCTAGAGAAGACAATCCATGTGTGGGTCTCCTTCTTTGTATCAGGACACTGACTGAACTGATCCAACGTGGCCCTGTAGAAACTGCACAAGACCATTGTAATATATGTTGCTGGCCTGGCTCCCAAGCTTGCCGGCTCATTGCTTGCTCTGCTGCTCTCTCTTTCATTTCTGATGGTCCATCTAAGTTTTTTGTTTCATAATGGGGTCACATCAAAAACTGTGTTCCAGGTTTGGGAGCACAAAACAATTTTTGGTTTTGTGGAAGCAAGATGGGATGAAAACCCAGATAGAAGTGATTGTGTGGAAGCAAGGTAGGAGGAAAAGCTACCTGGGTGTGGGAGCTGTGTGTACTCTCAATTGTTAGTGATGTGGAAGCAAGGTAGGAGGAAAACCGGAGTAGCTTTTCCTCCTACCTTGCTTCCACACAATCACTGTGAATGACCTCATAGAGTATCTTGTTTTACATTGCTCAGGTCAATAATAACCAGTGCTTCTTGGAAGCTTCCCCACCTCTTCCACCACCATCTTAAGAATTCACTCTGAATTCTGCTGAACTGGAATGCTTGGATATGCACCAGACATGGGCAGAAGTATTCTTGGACTTGCATATTTCTTATACATATTTATTGTTGTGCATGCATGAGGGGTTTATTGGGATCAAAAGGCAGGATGCAAATATTGCAAGAATGGAAATATCCCATGAACGCACCACACAATCTGAAAGCCTGGGAAAAAGGAATACCGTATTTTACGGACTATAAGACGCTACAGACTATAAGACGCACCTGAATTTTAATCCAGTTTTTCAGAGTTTTAACATATTAAACTGTTAAAACATATAAGACGCTCCTGAATTTTGGCGGATATTTTTCGAGGAAAAAAGTGAGTCTTATAGTCCATAAAATACGGTACTTTATTGTCTTGAAGATAAACACGCCACAGATCAGACAACAGCATGGATTACTGTGGTATGGCTACAATAATATTCTGGTTTTTAAAAAATTGTATATACTCTGTGCATATGTCTGATGGTCCTGAATAGCTGACAAAGGGGTTGGGATAGACAGAGGTTATTCTCTCAAGCAGTCTAACCCAGGTGAGGGCACCCCAGCCTGGTCTTGGCTGCTTGTGTGGAATGCTGGGATAGCTACCAATCCCAGTGCTCCTGCCATGTTTAACCCTATTTTTAATCCCAGTCTTTAGCAGAGTTGGCATGAGTGTGCCCTTTACCCTGGTGCTGGGTTTGTGTGTGATTGGACTGCATACACAGAGGCAGGTGGCAAGAGTGTTGTGCTGAGGGAGGATCTCTCAATGCACTGCGCTCCTGACGCAGTAGATTGAGGGATGCCGGAGGACTTCCTCCTCCAGCTCCCTGATCTACCACTCACCGCAGCATTGACCGTGTGTCCAGTGAGTGGCAGAGCCTGCAGAATGCATTCACTTGTGTGCAGGGAGGCAGGCAGGACCCTGCCTCCCCCAGTCCTCTGCCTGTGGGGTATGTTAGAAGTATGCATGTCCTTACAGTCTATGTCACTTATAGAATTAGAACGGCATCTTTTTATAAAATGATATTTGGATTATTTTTAATGGCTGACATCCAGATGAAGGCTGCACTAGCAATGGACAAAACTGTGTACATACTAGAAAGTGGAGTAGCTGCACAAATGCTCAAAATTGTGTAATCTTGTGCTATCGGTCTGCTTGTGCAACAAGGATAACTAGGAAGAACAGAATGTGGCCAATCACAGCAGGAGGTAAGTCACAATAACTAACTTTGGAAATGTCCTTGTATTAGTGCAACTGTTAGTTTCGATGCTTGGATGTTTGTGTTAGCATAGCATTAGTCGGGATATCAGTTAATGTATTGTTTTTAACAATGCTTAAAATATAATGGGCCATAGCTCAGTGGTAGAACATCTGATTTGCATGCAGAAGGTTCCAGGTTCAATCCGTGGCATCTCCAGGTAGGGCTAGAAAGAAGCCTGGAACCTTGGAGAGCTGCTGCCAGTCAGTGTAGACAATACTGAGACAGATTAACCAATGGTATGACTTGGTATAAGGCAGCTTCTTATGTTTCAAATAATTCTTAATTGAAAATTTATATTTGGGAATTGCAATATTCAAAATGAATTCTACTTTAGGTGAATTTTGATGGTGGTTTCTTATCCAGATGCTGGACTGTGTATAATTGATGGCTACATTGAATTCAAGTACTTGTCAGTGGGCTGACACAAGTGTTAATGGAGAATGCAAATGCAAACAAATTGTGTGTTTATAAAAACATTACATGTGGCAGGGGTGTAGCTATAATTGAGCAAATGGGTTCCAAGAACCTGGGCCCCCCAGCTCCTGAGGGCCTCCCAGGGCCATCCATCCCTATTTTCTTCATTATCTACGTCACTCCAAGGGGCTTCCAGGGTGAGGGGTGAACACAGGCCACCTCTCCCCTAGCTACACCCATGATATGTGGTCTGCTCTTTAAGTTCTAAGGAATGTGGATACTTTGCTTTGTCACTTCCTCAAATTCTTCTTCACATCATTTTGTATATACGGGGCATCATTCTTGTGGATTGATCTCCTAACTTTTTATAATCTTCCTGGAACATAATACATGCACCGTCTCCCTGACTTGATGGCTGTTTCCCCTTGTTTTGCAGGTTCTAAGTGCAGTTCCATAAATGCAGTAGCCAGCTTAATCTTGTAAAAGGGATTCCCAGATGTTATTGACTACAACTTCCAGAATCCCCAGTTGCAATGGCCTTTGGCTGGGGATTCTGGGAGTTGTAGTCAATAACACCTGGGAATCCCTCTTACAGGGAACACTGTTGCTGACCAGGAACTGTGGATATGCATAAAGCAAGAGTCCATTCCCTTCCCTTTCATACATTGCAGAGAACTCAGTGGGGGGAAGCAACTCTTCTTTCATGATGACAGAGATAGAACCTGCCTTTCCCCCAAGTTCTCAGACACACACATACAGAAGGAAGAGGAGTAATCATTGGCTTTGGGGATGCTCGGAAATAGCAAGAGCCTCACTGCATGAAGTGAGAGAAAAATAACCCATCAGTTGTCTCAAATCCTCTGGCTTTCAGGCAAAGGACAAGGTAATGCATTCACCATGTGTTCTGTTTTAGAGCCCAGACTCACTGTTTCTGGATATCTTCAGGCCAATGCAAAGAGAAAGGATGTCCCCTCTTCTTCACGGAGTCCTCTGCACATCCCAAAGGACTTAGGAGAATAGAAGGGCTATCCTTTAGACCAGCCACATTTGTGATCCTTGTAAAATCTTAGTGTTATTTCTCCCATATTGCAAAGTGTTTATCTGTTGACAGCTGATGCTAAGCGATGGTGGTTTGTCATCCTGTTTTGTGACCATGTACAGCTAGAGCAAAGAGTCTTGTAGCACCTTAAAGACTAACAAATTTATTTCAGTATAGGTTTTTGTGGACTATAGTCCATCAGATGAATATAAATCTAGTAAATCACTGATTTTTAAAAATAATAAAGGAAACAAAAAAGACATCCAATCCACATTCTTTTTCCAGTGTCGTTTTGCTCACATTTTCCAGTAGAAACATAAAAGCACTTTCTAAATGTTTCCTAGAAACAAAGGACCAGATTTTCTACTCGGCTAGTAGCCAGTAACAGCAATAGAAGGACCTGTCAACTTTCTGGTTAGAGCTCTTTGCTTTTGTGGCTGGTTTTGCATCAACCCTACTAAAAAATTCTGCCGAAGAACTGTATGCAGATTGTAACTTTCTTAAATAGAAACAGTTTCTAACTAGTGGGGGTGCTTGTGTGGAGCATCAGGATTGAGACGAATCCCAGTGCTGCCTGCTGGGTAGCCCAGGATTTTTACCTGGGCTTTTACTGAGGTTAGAGGGCATGCATACATACCTTCTTACCCCAGTCCTCAGTCTGTGGCAGCATGGACTACCTGAAGCCCTGTTTGGCCTACCATAGAGGCTGGGGAAAGGAGTGTCCCGGCCTCTAGACTGACTTCAATGCATCATGCAAGCATCATGGTGCATTGTGGGCTTTCTGGAGCCTGGGAGTCCTTCCCCCAGCCTCTCTCTCACTGTACCACTTGCTGAAGCAGCAGCCGTGTGGCCACATGTTGAGGTGAGACGGAAACTAACCACTGGTCATGTGGGGAAGGTAAGAATGCTCTTGCTTCTCCCCCACCACCACACTGCCCTCTCTAACCCTGGGATTTATGGTTGTGTGAATGACCTTTATAGCTTCCTTTCAGACATCAATGATACTCTTTTGAAATAGGGATCTGACACATATGTGCTTCCAAGGCCAGCTTTAAGTAGAATCTTAGCACTAAGCACCCAAGGAATTTGCAGCACACATACACCATAAAGAAGGTGAGGTGTGGGACAAACCTGTGCTTTATCACTGCTAGGACTATGTAGACTACAGCAGAGATAACCTGTGTGGGTCCAACAATTTCCCACATCTGTTAACTTCTGGCTCTCACCAGACTACAGGAAAGTTTACTTTGTTATTAAAAGGATTTCCTCAGGTCTCAAAGAAGATTGCTGTACTACAGTCATCCCTCACCAACCGCTAGGGTTTCCGTTCTGGCAAAACCTCACAATTGGCAAATTCGTGGAAGGTGGGCCTTCTCTGTAGCCGCTCCTGGACTGTGGAATGTGCTCCCTGCAGACATCCATAATTTGAATTCTTTATTGGAATTTAGGAGAGCCCTAAAGACCTACCTGTTCAGCCTGGCCTGGCTTCCAGTGCTCTTAAATTGTTTTAAAGGGTCTTTGATGTTTGTGAACCGCCCTGAGCTATTTTGTAAGGGCAGTCTAAAAACCGAACAAACAAACAAACAAACAAATAAAAAGACCTAAAAACAAAGGAAAAAGTAACCCCCCCAAAAGCTTAAAAAAAATAATCACCAAAACTCCTGTAATATCACCAAGAGTCATCAAGAAGAATGAGCAGATTTTACTTCTGGGGGGCGGGGAATGAACGCACACCCCATCACTCCAAGGAATTTTAAATGGGCAAGGATCAGCAAGGGTCACCAAGAGGAATGAGCAGATCGAACCTCTGGACACCCCCCCCCCCAAAAAAAAATTGCTGAACGCCCCATCACTAAAAAACCTCACCAACCACGGATACTTGGGTCTCGGTTGGCAAGACCTGTCACAATTTTCTATTCTCATATACTCAAAACCACGGTTGGTAAAACTGTGGTTGGCAAGGTATGACTGCACTTGACTTGCCTACAAAGCTAGCAAAGTTCAGCTCAGTCTGTCTTGCTTTACCATTTTGCCAGACAGTTCAACCCTGGCCCTCAAGCTGGTCTACAGAACCACATGTAAATTCTTCTTGGCCAGGACAAAACTCAAGAAATTCTGTTGGTAGCCATATCCATCAAACCAATGGCCTCTGCGTAATCTGACTTTTATTGGCTAATTCTCACCAAAGCCCTTCCATTATTATCCAATATGGGGATAATAATGTTTACAGGTTTGTTATAAAGATTACTAAGCTAATGTGTCTGAATTGCTTTGAGCACTGTAAAGTGCCATATAAATGTCAAGTATCATCATGATCACAGCCTAACATAGTGCTGTTGACCCCTCCCCTTCATGTGCCTACAGCAAATTACTGCAGCAAAAGCAAAGAGGTACTCATTGTGCCTGTTCCACGTACTCATTCTAGCTAGGAAGATGAAGAAGGCATAGGGGCTCCTGGTTCCTTGGAGTTGGAGAATATTTTTTCTTCTTTTCAACAGCTCATAAGAACAGGAAAAAATTCATTCTAGCAATGACAAGAGAGAAACTAAAATATAGTGGCAATTTGCGTTGAATAACCCAAGTTGACACATGGAGAACAGTCAATTTTGAATGTGCTGGGATACTAAAAATATGCTGACATGAATATCAACGTGGAAATTGCTTGATCAAAAATCAAGCCAGGCAAAAGTGTTTTCTAGTTGACATTCACCTGATCTTTCAATAAATAACATAGAAAGGAGATCATATGTCATTGCCTTTTAATTTCCTCTTCCTCTAATGCTCTTTTATATGCCTTGTGGCTGACTCGAGCAGAGACCAGGCAGTGACATTCTAATAATTTGGATGTATATATTTTCTCAGATGTCAGAAATCATCTGAAAGTGTCAAGAGGAAAGGGGGAAATGGTGTGAGACAATAAGAAGTGAAAAAAGAAATCTAAGATGTAGCCTGCAATCACAGGCATATTTGTGGATGCCTGTGATTCAGATGAAGTGTAGAATAAAGGATTAATTGCATCAGTGAAAATACACTGTCTCGACTAAAGCAAACACCCATGTGAAGGAATGAAAGAAAAGTAATATTGCCAACTTAGAGAAGACAATTTAAATACGGATGAAAATATATCAGCCCTCAGAAAGGCAACCTGTAAAACAATTTGCATACAGATACAGGTTCCTTCAAGTGCAAGGATGAACTAACTGTTACTAAATGCTTTAGGAATGCTTTAGGAATTATAGCTTATTACTAATGTGTTTTGAGTATTTCTTTACTACCAGCTGTGCTAGCAACTTGACAAAACACTCAGGATGTGTCCTCAAAGCCTTACAACTGTTTGCCCAATCCTTCACACAGGTCTAGATAGATTTAGAGGAAATGTGTACATCAGCACACTGAAGATTTAAGCATAAGTCTGATTTTTCCACATATATATGTGTGTTAAGAACAGAGCGGAACAACTTTCTGACATATGCAAGATGCAGCAAACCATATATATGGACACTCTTTACACAGAGAGTAAGAACATTTTGTCTTACATCCACGTACACACTTGAGAAACTTGATTCTAGAACTGTTGGGTGTTGGGTAGCGCTAGCTTACCTTGACCCACTGGGGCTGTATGGTGCTTAGACAGTCATGCAGGTTGTTTAAGAGGGGTCAGGAAAGATTTGCGTACCACTTTTGAGGGTCCTCTTCTCCTTTTAATAGCCCTAAGAACTCTACTGCAAGGTCAGCTGCCTCCCAGGTGATGTAATTAGACCAAGTTCTGCTTCATCAGTTTTGCCTCTCAATCCAGTCAGGTGATCAGGCTATAAAGAGACCTTTAGTTCAGGCAGGAAAGCAGAAGACTGTGGGGAATTCCTCTGAACAAGCATGAGATGGAATCCAGCAAGCAAGGCATGAATGTCAGGATGGAATTACTTTGCTAAGAATGGTACTTCTGGAAATTGCAACTTTATTCAGCCTTGTTATTGGGATGGGGAGCACATTAAGTGGAAGTTGGTAATTTGCCAATACTGACATTTGTACTTTTCTTACCATTTTTTCTCTGCTTAGTGTCTGTGGTGAACATATTAGTGACCAGCTGCATGGCTACAACGGAGCATGGGAGGATGGATGTCCCCTAGGTTCTGCCTCCCCAAGCTCTTTTAGGGGATGCTGAAGAATCTTCACTTCCTGTTTCCTTCTCTCTCAACCAGCATAAGACAGCAGCACCTTGCATCTTTGTTAAGCTGCTACCACTTGTGAGGCTGCTGGGTGGCCTTGATGTTTTCTTTTTGGTTCATGCTTGGCTTAGTCCTTAGTAGTGATGTGCATGGAACTGCAGAGGTGTGGCTCAATGCCGGTGGGGATGCCTCTTTAAGAATGGGGCAGGGTGTACTTCCCCCTCCCGCTGTTTTCCCCCCACCGGTGCTCTGTTTTTAGTGAAATCCATGGGGCAGTAGCATACCTCCCTGGCACCCCTTCCCCAGTTCTTGGCCAGAAGTAGCTGGAAGTATTGCCTGTGTGTGTGTCTGGCCAAGAATGGGGGTGGGGGGGGGCAGGGAGGTATACTGTTGCCCCATAGATTTTGCTAAAAATGAAGTGCCGGTGGGGGGGGGAGCATTGGGAGGGGTAAGTGCACCCTCCTCTGCCCTTAAAGAGGCACACCTGCTGGCATTGAACCTTTGAGCTGGTGCCACTTTCAACCAGTTTGGAGGCCTTTAGAATGGCCTCTGGACCATTCCGTGCACATCCATAGTCCTTAGCCCTTCCCCTTGCATAAAGGAGAAAAGGTAAGGAGGCAGGGCTAGGGCAGGATCATGTGGGGCTGGCACCAATTGTTTGCTGTTTTGCCAAGTCTGGCCCCTTGCACCACCCCTTCCCCAAAGAGCCTTCTAGGGCAGGGAGGAAAAGGTAGGCACAGCTGCAACAGTTGTATACTTCCAGGCAGCTCTTTGCTCTGGCCCTACATGCATCCTAGCCCAGCTGGTGGATCCATAGCAGCAGCAACCGTGTATGCAGCAAAATCAGGGGACTTCCTTGTGTGTACCCCAGTCCAGCAGCAGCAAAATTGGGAATCTGACTGGATCCTCTGTGAGCTGGTGTAGGGTGGTTTGGATAACAATCATGAGGGTGGGAGGGAGATCCATGATTATTAGGGATGTGCAAACTGATTTGAGTAGAAATCAATTTGTACCCGAATCTAGCTGATTTGGGTGACTTGGAGACAAAACAAATCACCCCTGTGGTCCATTGCTAGATTTGGATCCAAATCAAACTGCACCTGATTTGATTTGAATTGATTTGAGATTTGGACCCATCCTATTAATTTCCCCAGATTCCCAACCTTCTTTAAAAAAAAAAAGCTAAGCTCTAGCCCTTGTAGAAGTAGAGTTATGGAGCATTATGTGTGGTCACTATTTTTCAAGAGTTTGGATTCTTTGGTGTATAATAACTTTCCCTCAGTGAATCTCTATGAAGATTCATTACACACCACCATTTCTTCTTTACATTTTGACTTTTTTAAACAGTGGAACATAGGAAGCTGCCATATACTGAGTCAGACCATTGGTCTATCTAGCTCAGTATTGTCTTCACATACTGGCAGTGGCGTCTCCAAGGCTGCAGGCAGGAATCTCTCTCACCCATGGGGACCTACCTACCACCCAAATTTGGTGCCCCTAGGACTAAGTTGTCCAAATCGATCCAAATCCAAATAAAATGAAAGCAAATACAAATCGAATCTGGGGTGATTTGTGGGGGTAGATTTGGACACAAAACAAATCCGGGGTCATTGTTTTGGGCACAAATCAAATAAAAATAATCAATTTGTGCACATCCCTAATGATTATTGTCAGTGACTGGGGAGAAAAAGACACAGATATTGCAAGTAGGGGATTTGTGAGCTGTCCATTTGGCTGGCTTGGTTGAAATCTGGGCCTGATTTGAACCAACTCAGCCCAGTCCGGGCTTGGCTGAACTGCATCTGGAATCTACCTAGGTTTTAACTGGTGACTCCTCCATTTCTCACTGTTTTTGTTGCTAGGTCTTGGCATGTTATGGTTTCACTCAAGGTCTCTTCCCTTAGAAGTGCCTTGAAAAACACTTTGGTCAGTTTTATCTATTCTGCCTCATTACTATGCTGTTACTCTGCTGAGATAATTCTTGCTTCTCCTCTACCTCTTTTTTTTTTTACTTCTCTTGTGGCTGCTGTGGCTGAGAGATGAACTCTAAGAAGAGGGGCCGTTCCTCACTGGATCAACATCTATCCTCAAAAGCCGGTAAACAACAAAGATTAGACAAGTTTTTCTCTAAAGGAAAAAACCAGGTCTCACAGCTGGACATTATTGATCTTATTGGCTCCATTCCCATCAATAACAGATTTGCCTCTTTGGGGGAAGACATTCTGAATCCATCTACTGATGCTGCTGCTGCTGGTTTAAGTTTGATGCCGCCCTTGGAGAGGAATAGTTCACAGGTTCATCATGATGCCACATTGGCTCCATCTGATGTCTCCCCATATGAAGTCCTGGTGAAACAAACAATCCTGATTTTAGAGATCCTCCTTGACATCAATGAGAAAATACAGAAGCTAGACAGGAAAATGGATATCCTGAAAACGTCATTAAGTTCATTGGAGAAGACTAGTTCTGCTCAGAGGCTTCCAGTGGATAATGCTGATTTTTTTTTTAGTAGAGATAATGTCCTGACCAGAGCTTCTCACTCACCTCATGATCTTCAGCATTATGCCTGTAGGCTAAATAGAAGTCAGATTGCAAGAGCAGTGGGGAACTCATCTCTAAATTATGGTAGATGGTCAGATCAAACAAGGATAACAAATCATGAGGGCAGCTTCTTAATTGCTCCCTAACCCCTTTTGATACTAAATCTGTGACCTGGCTACCTAGTCAGGGGTTTCACAGAAGACTGACTGTGGAGTTCTCCAAGGAAGACATTCCAATTAAACTGTTTTATATTAAAGATTATATGAGGAAATTCCTTATTTTTCTGACTAGATTTTTTAACAATAAGATCATTGCTCCACTTTATCAAGTTAAAAGAACAGAGTTATCGGAAGTTGGTTGTCACCCATGAAGCGGGATGAAGGGGACACGCCAATCTGGGAATTATGTGGCCACATTAGTCTCACTGCCCAACTCATTGAGGACCAAATGTTCATTGGATTCAATGAAGATCTCATTCCGGGAAATCAAGGAGGCCAGGGGGCTATTAATTCTCTTAAGGATGCCCAGGCCTCTGGCAAAAGAACTGTGAAACAGGGCCATGTGGACCAGAGCTATGTCCTGCTGCATCTAAAGACAATCTTATTGACACCTTGTTTGACTGGGAGGCTGTAGAGTGTGCTCCTATTGAGAAGGTTGTTTCTGGTACGAAGGATCTACCGGTGAGAGGAGAGGGAAAGAAGCATTTCTTGAATCCATCTATATGTCTGGTTCAAAGCGGCCTTTCGGATTTGGTTTCATCCTCACATACTTCTGGGAAGGCTCGTGCTTCAAGCACTTGTGGGTCGCCACTTCTTAATGCTCTATCCTTGGGTAGTCGAATTCCACACAGTACTGACAGAGAGGAAGGTCCTTCAACACCATCTACACTGAATAACAATAGAGATGTGGATTGTATGCTGATACCTGAGCTTGCTGGGAATTCTCTTGTGGATTATAATTCGAAGGATGCATCTAAAGTGTTGAGTAGACAACCAGATGCACCGGTGATTCAGGGATTTGATTCGCATGAGGTGGAGGAATTGGAAGTTTGCCTTTGTTCCACTTCTGCTACTCCACCTTTGCCACTGCGACCTTTAGCCATGCAGCAAGATAAGATCTTAGAAACATCCATGGTCAGGCCGCACTCTCAATCTGGTTTAACCCTGGACAAATCTTCTCAGATCTGTCCCTTGAGTGGGAGCACTCAATGACAACAATCTGTTCCTGGTATTAAATTTCTTTCCTGGAATATTGCTGTCTGGGCATCATAGAAGAGTGACACCCCCTTTTTGGAATACTTATCTGATTTATGTTGTTCTTTTACAAGAAACCTGGATGAGAAGCCCATTATTTTTGTAGGTTTATCAGTTTTATGGTCAGATGGCTTCGCTTGGCTGGGCTCGCAGTAGACCTATGGGTGGGCTCGGTTTGCTGATTTCGGCTCGGCTTCAAGCTACAGTAGATGAGCCACCCGCTTATATGCATTACGTAAAAACTATATTACTTAAAACAAAGAAACTCACTTTTTTGGTTGTTAATGTGTATATATCACTGTGCAAGCGGCCCTCCAATCTTAGAAGGATTTGGAAGGGCTTTAGTGATTATTTGGATAGGCTACAGTCTCAATTCCCTGATGCCTTGTGTTTAGTGGGGGGTGACTTTAACACAAGGATGGGGCCCAATGACAATTATCTTTACTCTCTCCACCAATTTATTCCTCCAGAAAGAGACTTGCTGGACCTGCTTTTTTCAAGACATTCCAAAAATTTGGGCTGCAACCTGGCTGTTTTTTTTTTTTTTTTTTTGTTATTACTTACAATGTTTGCTTTGGATTTGTTTGTACTAAATGGCTCTGTGCTGGATGATTTGGTGGGTGGATTTACGTGCTGGATAGGATATAGAGCTAGCGTTTTAGATTATGTATATGTCTCAAGGCCCGTCCTAGACTATCTAATTTACTTCAGAATAGTGAGACGTGTTGAGAGTGATCATCTACCATTAACTTTTACCTTAGGTTTGCTGGTAGAAGACTTATAGTGAAGTGCTCTCAAACTTCTTTATCCTTGAAGCCTAGGTACATTAGAGTTAGATGGTCCCCGGTTCTAAGTTACCAAGTCATGGCTCTTCTAGTTGCAGAAGATATCCTCACTGTGTTTCTCTATTTTAGAAGTGCCTTTAGGTTCAGACATGCTAGTTTCTTTTTGCTCCATTATCCAGGAGATACAGGGTCATTTGGAGCGGGTTCCTAAAAGAGGCAAACCTAAGAGGCATACTCACTGTAGCTGGTTTGACAATGATTGCATCCAAGTAAAGAATATATTAGTTGCTAAGTTCAATTTATTCAGGGCTTCTCCAAATGATAATTTGGCTAAAGAAATAAGGGAACTGAAAAGACAGTATAAATGGCTAATGGGGGTGGGGGAGCAAGTGGCGGTGAAGGAATCCTGGGGAAAACTTCTTGCAGCAGCTAAGTCAAAAGATGTTAAACTGTTTTGGAAAATAGTATCAGGCAGTCTCAAAGGGTTCTCATGCAGCTTGAATGGCCATATTTCTGCCGAGGTTTGGACAGTACATTTTGGGGAGCTGTATCAATCAGATTTGTTATCTCCATTTGATTATCACTTGGACTGTCTACCCCCATGGCCACCAGTCTTTGTGAGTGAGGTTACTAAGTTGATATCTCAGATACCATCTGGTAAAGCCCCCAGTAAGGAAATGATCATGGAAGAGCTTCTTAACACTGATATTGACTGGTGGGCCCCTATCCTAGCTAAGCTTTTCACCTATATTGATAGGGTGGGTCATATTTCCGAGGACTGGCAAACGGCCATTATTACACCAATTTATAAGGGGGGGGGGGTAGCATTGCAACCCTTCTAATTACCACCCAATAAGTTTATTATGTAGTCAGTAAACTTTACGCGAGACATTTGTGCCATAAACTTATCACCTGGGCTGAAGAGAATTCCATCCTTAGAGAAGAACAGGCTGGCTTTCACTCTGGCCAGTCAACTATAGATCAAGCCTTGGTTCTCTCCCATCTCTTAGAGAAATACTCCAGTAAAAATTCCTCATTATACATGGCCTTCATTGACTTCAGGATCACGTTTGATTCAATTTCTAGGATGCGTCTTTGGAACAAACTAGCTAGGTCCTCCATTGATTCCCACCTTCTTTTTTAATCTGTACTCTTTATGAAAACACGTCACTGATGGTTAAGTATGACAGCGAAGGCCATTTACCAGACCCTGTCCTAGTTCAGCAAGGGGTTAAACAGGGCTGTATTTTGGCTCCTTTCCTGTTTAATGTTGATATTAATTATTTAATTCCCCTCTTAGACAACCCTGTTCTTCAACAGCCCAAGCTAGCAGGTAGAATACAGATTTTTTTGACAGGAAATCTACAGTTACTCAAATGGGTTCAAACGAGATTTCTACGAGGTATTTTCCAACTCCCTCGTTGTGTCTCAAATGTGTTGCTTAATTTAGAGACGGGCATTACCAGGATAGTGGCCCAGGCTTGGTTACGCTTAATTAATTACTGGCACAAAATTAGCTCTTATGGGTCGGGCTAGGTTCCTTTGATTTTAAAGGATGAACATCAGTCTATTTGGAAGAAAAACGTACAGGTCATACTGGGCAGCTGTGGGTTTTCTGAGCAATTCATACATCCTTTAGGCCCAGATTTAGTCAAAAAAAGTTTTAAAACAGAGGATTTGGGACCTGGAGAAACAAAAGGACCCGAGTAGGGTCTCTATTGGAGTTTATAATGATTACTTTTCTTGTTACCCATTTCCAGCAACTTATCTTACATACTTGTCTGCTCTGACCCAAAGGAGAACATTCTCCCAGGCTCAATTTAATGTTTTGCCATCTATGGTTTTGGAGGGAAGGTATAAGGGCATCCCTTATAAGGACTGACTACGTCCCAGTGGTGCAGATGTGGTAGAGACAACTGCACATGTGCTTTTATACTCTACCTTTTACAAAACTATCCGTACCTCCTGGTTCAAACCTTACTTGAGCAAATTTCCGGGACATCAGGATGAGTTCTATGTTGAGCTCTTCCTTTCAGGTTGGCACAAGGAAATACCATGGCTATGGCTAGATTTTGTGCAGCTGCTATAAAAATAAGAAATGTTTTAACAAAATTTAACAGGGGTGGCTGTGGTGGAATTTCCAGAACTGCTATATTCATTTTTCATATGTTGCCTTTGGGTCTGCTAAATACATTGGGGAGTAGATGACAGAGTGCATGCAAAATGCTATCTCCATATCCATATACTGTGAAGAATCTAGCAGTGCTTATGTTTATTGGACAAAGAATTTCAGCTGATATGGTGCATGGTTGAGTATTTATTCTCACAAATTCTGGACTGACAAGGCTTTCTCTTACACTAGTTTTTCATCATTATTAAGAAGAAATGGAAATCCCAAGTGGTGGTGGTGGCAGCAAGAAACAAACTAAAAGTTTACAGTGGTGCTCAAAAGCTTTGTTTGAAGAAAATGAGGTTAGAGATGGAGGCCAAGCTACCAAAGCTTACCTCTTTTTTTCCACAAAGAGCAAAGACACTGAATGGGAGAAAGATAAGGCAATTCAGACTGCAGAAACTGCAATGGTGAATGACATCTGCCATGGCACAGGTCTTGCAGGTAATAGTGAACAAAGTAAACATGCAGATATGACAGCACAGGAGTTAATACCTACTGAACAAAGTGGATTGATTCAAATGACAGGATGTGGAGACAAGAAAATGTGATAGCAAGAAGTTTGATGTGATTTTTATCTCCAAAAAATTTCCTTCCAATGAAGCACACTTCAATGAACCCCTTAGTTTGGATGAAAATGGACCATGCAATTCCCAGGTCCATTTCTACAGCACAGCAAGTCCAACAGACGTTTTTCAAAACTTTTAAAATTCAATATTTAGTAAAAGCAGCCTGAAACTGTAGGTGACATGGCTGTGCTACTTGTCAACTTCAGACCAAACCTACTGTTAACCATGCTGACTTTTTTCACATGACAGAGGATGGGTGAAAGGAATCTGTGACTGGCACCATCTGAAAAGGAAAATACAAATCAATGAAGGCACTATTGGCCATCAGGAGTATAACACTGTTCTGAATCACTGCTGACTGAAAAAATGTATCAGCAAATGCAGAAACTGTGATTAGAAGAGGCAAACTCCTGGAGGCAGGTACTCGGTAGAACTATCAATGATACACTGACCTTGGCTATGTCTAATTGGGCATCTAGAGATCACAGGGGACATGTGAGCTGAGGTGGACACCGTGGCAACTTTCTCTCCATTATCACATGAACTGCAATATATGATCCTGTATAGATGCTAGCAAGACAGATCAGCTCAGCCAGGTGGTCTGCTTTGTTTCTTTTGAAAATGACAAAAAGGTTCAGGCAGTTGAAATAAAAATACATGAATCATTCTTGGGCTTTCTGGTGGTGGAAGATCAGTCTGCATCTGGTTTCACATAGAGTATTTTGAACAGTATTGAAATTAATAAACTGAACATCTTAAAATTGTGAGGCCAAGGTTACGATGGAGCTGCAACCATGAGTGGTGTCTACAGTGGTGTGCAAGGTAGAATTCAGGCTCTACAGCCTAAGGCAACATGTCCACTGTGCTGCCCACAACTTGAACCAGGTTATGAATGACACTGTGTCCAATGTACCAGAAGTAAGGAACTTATGTGGAGTTGTGGAAAAAATCTACATCTTCTTTGCAAACAACATCAAGCGATAGCATACACTACCACCCCTCGCCGCCTTACATCTCAATCAAGAATCACTCTGCAGATTTGTCCTACCAGATGGTCTTCATGTTTTGAGGCTCTGGTAGCCCTTCGGTGCCACTTCATGGATATTCTCAAAGTGCTTGCAGAAATAATTATCTTCATCAAGAAGAAAGATGAAATCTCAGAAGCCGAAATTGAGCCGTTCCAATTCGTCTTCCTTGTTGTGCTGCTCTCTAAAACTTTGGAATCTTTTAATAGTGTTTCAAAGATGCTGCAGTCTCCACAAACAAACCTCAGCAAAGCAGCAACCTGTCTCCAAACCATTAATGCTGATTTGCAAGGAAACAAAAATAATTACAACTCCTTCCTCAAAACTGCAGCTGAAATGTTGGAAACGTGGGAAATATTCCAGGAGCTTGAGGAATAACACATACAGAAGGTGAAGATGTTTCATGATGAGTTATACGAGGATCAAAGACTAACATCTGCAGAGGAGAGATTTAGAGTAAATGTGTTCCTTTTGTGTACTGGATATAGCTTCCTCACAATTGAAACAATTCTTTGAGGGCCTACATGAAATGGTTTCTACTATCAATGCTCTTCACCCATCAAAACTGACATCAGCAACTGATGAGAACTTACTTGAAATAGGATAAGTTTGGGTCAGGAAATATAATTCTAACTTGACAATCGCTCTTCTCTTCACTTGATACAGTTTAGAAATTTATTGATTTTTTTTTTTAAAGAACCTACCAAAAAGAAAGTAGCTGAACTGCTGGTTATTGATAACTGTGGCCTTTGCTATAGTTACCCTGATGTCGCCACTGCATATATGTTTTCCTAACCCTACCTGTAACAGTGGCATCTTCTGAGAGATCATTCTCAAAACTAGGGATGTGTGTTTCGTTTCGGATACAAAATGTTTTGTGCCCAAAACAGGCAATTTCAGCTGTTTTGTAACTGAAATAAAGCACCCAATGCTCAAAACAGAACATTTTGTAGCCAAAACAAAACATCCCTGTTTTGGATACAAAACGTTTTGTTGTTTCGGCTGTTTCAGAACTCCATCTTGAAATCGTGAAAAGTCTTTCTCCTTCAGTCTCCATTTTGAGTTTTGACTTCTGTTTGAATTTCCAGTCCTTCCAGCCTGCAGACTGGCCAGCGAAAGCATGGGCTGATCTGCTGGCAATTGGCTCCTTATTTCTTTTAAGGAAATTTAAGGGTAAAATTTACCCTCATTGGCCAGTGGGGCAGTGTGCATTTACCGTCATTGGCCAGTGTGGTAGTGTGCACACTGCATGGGGCAGTGTGCATTTCATTGTTGTTTCACACTGTTGTGTGTAGATCAATTGCATTTCTGCGGGGGGAGGGGATGTGGATGTGCATGACCTTTGGAAATCTGCCTGGTTCTTTGCAAAGCTCTGCTATTGTTGATGTGTGATGTTGATGTTATTTGGGGTGGATTTGGGGCAGAAAGGGGGATTTGGGGGAAGGAGAGTGGGTCAGCTGGTAGTGCCCCAATGGGTGCCTGCTGCCACCCAGATTCCAAAGGAACTGGGAAAAAGGCTGATTTTTAAAAAGAATTTCTGAAGTTTACATGTCTTTGGTGCAGATTTGGGGCAGAAAGGGGGTCTGAGGGGCAAAACAGTGGGTTGGGTTGCCCCAAGAGGTGCCTGCCACAACCCAGATTCCAAAAAGATAGGTCAAAGGGATGATTTCTTAGGAATTGTTGGAGTTTACGCATCTTTACGGTTTTTCCCCATAGGGAATAATGGAGGTTTCAGCAGACCCATAATCTGCTACACTATATTACATGTGTTCTTAATGCCCCTCCCAGGGCCTCGTGCTGCAGGGAGGGGAGTTTGTCCCCTGCCCCACCTAGGCATGAGCCCAAATAGGCACCTGATTGGTCAGGGCCTAACTGGGGGTGGGGTTAGGTTTGCAGCTACTGCTGCTCCCCGCCCCAAACTTATCATTGGGAGCTGAGATTTCAAGGAGGACAGAGCTCGCCAGTGTGGCTCCGTTTCATCTCGGCGTTGGGCGGCGTGCAGCCTTTGGGCCGAGGGCAGCGGCAGCAGCGCTCGGGGCGCCTTCAGTGGCCACCTTAGTGGCTTGAGCGGCGGCCCAGTGTTGGACTGGCAGCGGGGCCTGGTGGTGGCCCGGTGGCGGTGGAGGCCTAAGGGCAGCCTGGCAGTGGTTCCCTCAGTGGTGGCCCAGGAGGGGTTTCGGCAGTGCCGTCAGCGGCCCACCCCTGGTTTGGTGGGGCTTCAGCCCCTTGGTGGGGGTGGTCATCTCTTGGCCGTTAGGCCTTGGGGAAGGTGGTTTTTGGCCCCTGGGGGTCTCGGGCTTGCAGGCCCTGGCAACTTTTGGCCTCCTGGCTTTTGGAATCACTGCTTTGGGGCCTGGGTTTGGGCTCTGATTCAAGGGGTTTTGTGAATTCCCTCTGGCACTGGTTACTCCTTAAGGGTTTGTGGGCTTGTGAGTGCTACATTTTCTCCTTACCTTGGACAGTTTGTATAGTCATGCCACCTAAAAAGGCCCATGGAAAATCAGGGGGGCATCCTGTGCAGTCCCCTCGCAGGCCTGCTCCTCAGCCCTCCTCCTCGGATGAGGATGTCGTGGATATGGCTCAAATCAGGGGTTTGATTCAGCGTATGGAGGCCCTGGAGAGGGCTTGTAAGGCTCCATCTGATAATGGAGCTGGCCCATCTGGGGTTCCTGCGCGGCTGGGAAAATGTACTAGGGGCGTAGCTAAAGCTCAACTGTTGCAATCCTTGTCTGATAGGCTGACAGTGTTAGTGGAGGCGCCAGCACCTACGTTTCCCACTGCCACTGATCTTCCGCACCTGGAACCTGGTGTGCCCTTGGTCCTGGTAACACCTGGAGTGCCTAACCCCAACACGCCAGAACCAGCGGAGCCTGACGGTGGAAGCAGAGTGACGCCAATTGTACCAGGTGATCACACCACACCTTTGCCTCCTGAAGGTACCGGCCCATGGCCTGCGTATCTCTGGCCGATACCTTATTTCATGGGTTGGGGCATTAGTCTGGTTTGGGCTTCGCCCACGCAGACGTGGCCCAGTGGATCTCCTGGGCCCATTAGGCACATGGCTTGGCACACACGGGGCGGCTGGACAGGCTTGGGTGGGGTTCAGTAGCTCCTGGGCAGTTGAGTCAGTAAGTTCCTCGGCAGGTGCAGGTTTTTATCCAATGGGGTAATTTCTTCTCCGCAGCATTCCTCCTATGGGGCTGTTGGGCTTCCACTGGGCGACCATTTGTTGCTTGTCACAAAGGAAAAGATTTTTAAAGGTGAATCTGTGGACATGTTTAGCCTTCTATTTAGGGAACCTGAGGTTAAACATAAAGAGGGTGAGTCCTTCAAGGATCACGCGGTGACTAAGTGTAAGCCAGTTGAAAAGACCTGGAACAACTGGCTATCTGGGTATACCATTTGTATGGGGGTTATTTTGCGGGCCCAGCCTGCAAGGGGACTGGCCCTAGTGAAGTACCTGGACATTATTCATCGGGCCATGTCTGATTTTGCTGGTTCCGCTTGGCTATGCTATGACGAAATTTTTTGCAAGCGTGCAGCGTTAGACCTGGCTCTGCCATGGGACCTCCCTCTTCAGGAGTCTTGGCTCCTCATAATGTCCCCTTCTAGGAATGTGGAGGGCGGGCAGTCCGACAGCGGGCACCTTTTGTCCAGACCCTCTAGTTCGTCTGTGCAGGCCAGTAGCAGCCAACAGTGGGTTCAACCCCACCTGGTCTGTTGGGAATTTAATAATGGAGGCAGGTGTTCCAGGAACCCGTGCAGGTTCAGGCATGCATGTGGGATGTGCGGAGCCAGACACCCCAGTTCTACCTGCCCATGGGCAAGTGGGTGGGGTGCGAACCCAGGTAACTGGCAAGGGGGGGGGGGACTCCTCCCTCCATCTCCGGGAAAAGGGGCCCAGTCCAGTTAGGTTGCCAGTCTTGGTCTCATGGTTGCGGGATTACCTGGATAGGGGGGGCTGCAGTTTTTATAGGCAAGGGGTTTGTTGAAGGTTTTAGGATACCTTCTGAGTTTGAACGGGTGGCCTTTATGGTCCGGAATTTGAAGTCTATAGAGGGTATGGAGGCGGTTGTTGAGCATAAGATAGGAAAGGAAGTTGCAGCTGGGAGAGTTTTGGGCCCCTTTGACAGGCCACCATTCCCAAACCTCAGGGTATCCCCATTAGGAGTGGTCCCTAAGAAGGCCCCTGGCGAATTCCACCTCATTCACCACCTCTTCTACCCCAAGGGGGCCTCGGTTAACGATGGCATACCCGATGCTTTATGCTCTGTGCGTTATACCTCTTTTGATGAAGCAATAAGAGTAGTTCGTTTGTGTGGAGTGGGGGCGTTATTGGTGAAGTGCGACATAGAATCTGCTTTTCGCCTCCTGCCGGTACATCCGGCTGATTTTGATCTTCTGGGTTTTTCGTTTGGGGGAAGTTTTATTTTGATAGGGCCCTCCTGATGTTCTGCACGGCATTTGAGGCTTTTAGTACATTTTTTGAGTGGGCACTGAGGAGGCGGGCAGGCTTACAGTCAATGGTGCATTATTTAGATGACTTTCTTTTTATTGGCAAGGCGGGGGTCTCCTGACTGCCACCGTCTGCTGGACTGTTTCACCCAGTTGACAAGAGAGTTTTGTCCCCTGGCGTGGGACAAGACAGAGGGCCCTACTACCCGGCTGTCCTTTTTGGGAATTGAGCTGGACATGGTTGCCAGCTGCTCCCGTCTACCCCAGGACAAGCTTGGGGTCCTGTTGGAATTGATTAGGGCCCTTGGGCAGGTGCGGAAAGTCACGCTTCGGGAGCTGCAAGTGGCTGTTGGGCACCTCAATTTCACTTGTAGGGTGGCGGCGCCTGGTCGTGCCTTTCTGCGGTGCCTGTGTGACTTAATGAAGGCGCTCCATTCCCCGCACTACAGGGCATGCATGACTTTAGGCATCCGTGAAGACTTGGCAGTTTGGGAAGAATTTTTGGGGCTTTAATGGGGTTTCCTTTTGGAGGCAGGAGCAGCTCTTGGAAGCTGATCTCCAGGTGCATTCAGATGCTGCAGGGGGTGTGGGTTTTGGAGTTTATTTTAGGGGTCGATGGTGCGTGGCATGTTGGCCACAGGCCTGGTCAGATAAGGGTGTGACACGGGACCTGACTTTTCTTGAGTTTTTTCCTATTGCTGTTGTGGTGCACCTGTGGGCGCCTGAGCTGGTTAACTCCACTCGCTTTTGGTGCGACAATCAGGCAGTGGTGCATGTAGTCAATGCTCAGACCTCTCGGTCTGCATGCACTATGGGGCTTTTGCGGGTTTTCGTGCTTCGCTGTCTCTGTTTTAACATCCTGTTTGTAGCATGGCACGTCCCTGGTCTGCAGAATGATATAGCCGACGCCCTGTCTTGTTTCCAGGTGGACAGGTTCAGGGAGCTAGTGCCGGAAGTTCACTTGGAACAGGAGCCTATGCCAGATGCTCTGTGGCAGCTTGGCAAATAGAAGCAGGGAGGGCTATTGAGGCCTCGCTAGCGCCCAGCACCAGGTTTAGCTATACTGCTAAGGTAGTAGCTTTTTCTCTTTTTAGGTGTTGCCAGGGCCTGTTGGAGGATTGGCCCGTGCCCACACCCCATATTATGCAGTTCTTGGTTCATTTACACAATGAGGGCAGGGCGGTTTCCGCTTTGTTGGGTTATGTGTCCGCACTGTCATTTGCAGCTCAGTCTAGGGGAGTCCCAGACAACACTGGTGATTGCCGTGTTCATCGCATGTTGGAGGGGTGGGCTCGGGGGATCCCTAAGTGTTCAGATCAAAGGCGGCCTTTAACTTTCGAGTTTGTGGCCTCATCAGTAGGGAGGTTTTCCACCTTTTGTAGCTCCGAATGGGAGGTGATATTATTCCAGGCCACCATGCTGGTTTCCTTTTTGGTGCATTCCGGCCCAGCGAAGTGTTACCCCGCACCGGACGGGCATCTAGCGCATGCTGTCTGTAGTTTCGGGACCTGCAGCTGCTTGGAAGGGAGGCTCACCTGCTCTTGCTATCCTCGAAGACTGACCAAAGAGCCAGGGGGCAGGTAGTGTGGCTTGCCGTGGCTGAGGATCAGAGGGTTTGTCTTGTTGATGCACTTAGGCGCTATGTGGCCCTACAGCCTAGCCCCAAGGGATGCCTTTTTAAGCACAAGGATGGCAGCCCATTGACACAGTATCAATTGTGGTCTGTGCTGAAGAGTACTCTCTTCTTTAGGTGAGAGGGTGCACGAATAGCTTACACTCCTTTCGTATAGGGGCAGCCACTACAGCCAGCCAGCTTGCCTGAGGAGGCTGTTAGGTGGATCAGCCATTGGCGATCCAAGGCTTGCTGGCGCTACGTTCATTATGGTGAATTTATTTGTATGAGGTTTGTCTTCATAAGGTGAAGTGTGCTAAATTGATTACTTCCTCATATTATTCATAGTAAAGGAAAGTGTGAAAAAGTGAAAGTGGGGTCATGAGAGTTGTTTAATTGAAAAATAGCTCATTTGCTATGATAGAATGAGAATTCACACCATAATTCACCCCTCTGCCCAATCACTCTTAAATTGGGGATGGGTGGTAGCCTCCACCCATTAGGCACTATCTACCAGCCCACCCCACTCCTTTGGGGCAGATCCACTTTCTGCCCCAAAGACACCCAAACTTCAAAAATTCTCAAAAAATCAGCCCTCTGCCCAATCCCCCTGAAATTGGGGTGGTAGCCTCCACCCATTAGGCACTACCACCCCACCCCACTATTTTGGGGCAGATCCACTTTCTGCCCCCAAACTGCCCCAAAGTCACTAAAACTTCAAAAATTCTCAAAAAATCAGCCCTTTGTCCAAACCCCCTGAAATTGGGGTGGTAGCATCCACCCATTAGGCACTACCACCCCACCCCACTATTCTGCCCCAGGCCCCACTTTCTGCCCCAATCTGCCCCAAAGACATGAAATTTTCAGAAATTTACCAAAAATCAGCCCTTGGCCCAATCCCCCTGAAATTGGGGTGGTAGCCTGCACCCATTAGGCACTACCACCCCACCCCACCCCTTTTGCCCAGATCCCATGCTATGCCCCCAAACTGCCCCAAAGTCACTAAAACTTTAAAAAATCACCAAAAATCAACCGTGAACCGAATCACCCGAATTTTTCATGCCCGAAATTCGGGTGATTCGGCTCGTGCCCGAAAAATATCAGGGGACATCAGGGGTGATTCGGTTCAGCCCCGAATCACCCGAAATTGTTCATTTCGGGCACAGATCGTTCTGTGCCCGAAATTTTTTGCACATCCCTACAGTTAAGTACATGTATTTTTAAAGCACCTCCACCTCCCAATCAAGGAAATGAGTGCTATCACACTTGTGGAGTTTGCCTCTTCATACAAATGCCATAAGTGTGAAGTGATCAGCTGGGAAGGTGACTGGCATGGTGGATTCTCCCTAGCTGTGGGACTTCCTGAGCTGCTTCCTACTCTGTAAGTGTGTATGGCACATTATTCTGAGTGACTGAATAGGGCTATAGCTTGTTCCACAGGTGAATCCTCATGTTGAACCTAAATCTAACTTCCCTACAGCTTAAAAGCATTGCCTTTTGTCCTATAATTGACAAGTAACATGAATTCCAGAACCCCACCACGGCACCAGTGCGATGAGTCAGGGGGCAGGGTTCTGTTCCATCACATGAGGCAGGCACAGCACCACCATCTTACCTCACCCTCCACATGGCCGGAATCGGCCAATAAGGAAAGGGGGCTGGCTGGTTGTGGCACCAGCCTTTTCCATTCTGACCAGTCACTACATCCCATTAGCTATTGTTTTTAGGAGGCTACAAGGGTACTATAATTTAGCTTAAATGAAAGGGGAGTATATAGAGGGTAGGGTTTCTTTGTGGATTTCATTAGGGGTTGCCTTTCTTTTCTTCCCAAAATCCAAGTACTGCTTGAAACCAGTAAGAGGTATTCCCAAGTAAATGTGATTTAAGTTGAGAATATAGGAGAGCACAATTCACCTGGAAATTCTCCTGCATGGCAATCATTAGAATGAATAGGTATTGTTCTAGAGCAGTTCACATTAGAAATTGACAGGGTCCCAGGGGCCACAGCTTGTAAATGATAAGCATGGAGCTTCATGTAAGGTTAAACTATTTGCTTTATTCAGAAGTATAGGATGATAGGGAGAGACTTACACCTAACTGCTGGCTACATGTTGGTCAGAGTGAAACCTAAGGAGGCAAGGTGCTCAGAGAAAGAGCTGGAGGCATTCTGGGAGGAAGAGGAGGGTCGTCACTCCTGAGAAGTTCTGGGGTGCATTCTGTCAGTGAAGGGTGGCAGAGATGAAAAGGGGAGAAGGAGAACCTGATGGCCTATCTCTGCTCCCCATGGTTATTATGGTACGGGCGCAAACAGGTTGACACCAGCGGGAGCCAGATCTCCAACACCCCTTCTCATCGCCTGTCACATTAATTCATGACTACCTTCTCACAAAGCATCTGGCACCGATCTCTTGGTGGCAGCTTGGTCAGTCCATCTGCCACCATCTCTTCAATCAGGCAGTACTTCAACTTGGCTGGCCTCTCCTCTGGTACAGGTTTTCTCGATAAGCTAGAGCAGAGTACAACTTTGGTGGGCTGAAAACATCTCGGTGGGCTTTGGTGCTTCAATCTAACAGTCCAGGGACAGCTTGTATAGACACACAGCCTCCTTGTGCACCTCCATGGCTGAGAGGTACTCTGATTCTGTGGTTGAGAGCGCATCAAGCGATGGCTTCTGGCTAGTCCAACTTATGGCTCCGGCTGCATTTAAAAATCTGGTGGACTTGCAATCATCTTTGTCTTCAGCCGAATCTGCGTCCATGTATCCCACTAGTCTTATTTGTTTGTTATTTCTCTATGTAAACCGCTCTGAGCTATTTTTTGGAAGGGCGGTATAGAAATCGAAATAATAATAACAACAACAACAGTTGAAAAGAAAGGAAATTGCCCGAACACCAGAGGCACAAAAGACCAGCTGCTGATTGACAAAATGATTTTAGAAAACTGCAAGAGAAGAAAAACAATAAGTGTTGCATGGATTGACTACAAGAAAGCCTTCGATTCATTGCCTCACACATGGATACTAAAATGTTTAGAAACAACTGGTGTCAGCAAAAACATTCAGATATTTATTTAAAAAGCAATGAGCATGTGGAGTACACAGTTAACAATCAATGGCGAGACACGTGGACAGGTTAGCATTAGAAGAGGCATTTTCCAAGGGGGCTCACTATCCCCTCTGTTGTTTGTAATCGCCATGACCCCACTTTCACAAATACTAAACAAAACAGGCCTCGGATACCAAACATCTAAAACATCAAGTAAAATCAACCATCTGCTGTACATGGACGATCTGAAATTGTATGGAAAGTCCCAGTCAGAAATCGAATCACTGCTAAACACTGTCTGTATATTCAGTAGCAATGGAGTTTGGACTACACAAGTGTGCTGCATTAATAATGAAAAGAGGAAAAATAACAAAAACAGAAGGAATAGAACTGCCCAATGGAAGCAAGATCAAGAACCTGGAAGAGAAAGAACATTACAAATACTTGGGCATTCTCCAGGCTGATAACATCGCACACACTGAAGTTAAAAGAAAAATTGGAAGTGAATACATCAGGAGAGTTAGAAAAATCCTCAAGTCCAAACTCAATGGCGGGAACACCATACAAGCCATAAACACCTGGGCTATACCTGGTGATATGCACTGCAGGAATAATAGACTGGACCCAGGCAGACCTAGAGACGCTGGATCGTAAGACCAGGAAAATCATGACCATCAATCATGCTCTGCACCCCCACAGTGATGTTGATAGGTTATACATCCCTCGCAGCTCAGGTGGAAGAGGAATGCTGCAAGTCCATCAAACACTAGAGGAGGAGAAAAGAGGCCTTGAAGACTATATCAAGGACAGTGAAGAAGATGTACTTCAAATGGTCACTAACGCAAAACTATTCAACACCAATGAAAGAAAGCAGGCCTACAAGAAAGAACAAGTCAAGAACCGAGCAGAAAAACGGAAAAATAAGCCACTGCATGGTCAATATTTGCACAATATAAGTGGAAAATCAGACATCACCAAGACCTGGCAATGGCTTAAGAATGGTTACTTGAAGAAAGAAACAGAGGGTTTAATACTGGCTGCGCAAGAACAGGCACTAAGAACAAATGCAATAAGAGCAAAAGTCAAAAAATCCACAAAAACAAGTGCCGCCTTTGTAAAGAAGCAGATGAAACAGTGGACAACCTAATCAGCTGTTGTAAAAAGATCGCACAGACTGACTACAAACAAAGGCATGACAAGGTAGCAGGGATGATACACTGGAACATCTGCAAAAAATACAAGCTACCTGTAGCCAAAAATTGGTGGGACCATAAAATTGAAAAAGTTGAAGAAAATGAAGATGTAAAAATATTATGGGACTTCCGACTACAAACAGACAAACATCTGCCACACAATACACCAGATATAACTGTAGTCGAGAAGAAAGAAAAACAAGTTAAAATAATCGACATAGTAATACCAGGGGATAGCAGAATAGAAGAAAAAGAAATAGAAAAAAATCACCAAATACAAAGATCTACAAATTGAAATTGAAAGGCTGTGGCAGAAAAAGACCCAAATAATCCCAGTGGTCATTGGCGCCCTGGGTGCAGTTCCAAAAGACCTTGAAGAGCACCTCAACACCATAGGGGCCACAGAAATCACCATCAGCCAATTACAAAAAGCAGCTTTACTGGGAACAGCCTATATTCTGCGACGATACCTATAACAACAGCAACAACATTGACAATAAATTTCAGCTATCCCAGTTCCTTGGGAAGGACTCGATGTCTGGATAAAACAAACCAGTCAATAACACCTGTCCGACTGTGTAAACAAGATAATAATAAATAATAGTCTGGGGTTGCTGCTTTTTGGAATGCCTGGTGCAGATTGTGTGGGACCCTTCAGGTTTCTCCCCAGCCTTTTGGCTGCAGTCCAGTCATTTGGAGCCCAAGGTAGTGGGAGATCCTCCCTAGTCCTTCACCTCTATTTCCTTGTTCTGGGGCTGTATATCTCATGGCTGTCTTGTTACTTCATATGCAGGTCATCAACAGGAATCAGGCTGTGAGTCTATCAATTGTCCCTTGATCTTGAGGAATGGCAGGGGCTAGTTTGTCCTTGTGTGAACCCCTCCTGGAGCAACAGTTGGTTTAGCTTTTCATTCCATTCTCCAGTGGCTTGTTCTAAGCCATAGATGCTATTTTGAAGTTGATAAACAAGCCTCTCCTTTCCAGGCTCTTCAAAGCTTGAGAGTGGCTGCATATAGAGGTCTTCCTCCATTTCTCCATGTAGGGAGGCAGTCTTTGCATCCAAGTAGTCAACATGCTTCTTTCTGGCTGCTGCTCTGCCCGCTAGTGTCCTGATGGGAATGTGTTTCACAGCAGGTGTGAATGTCTTGCTGGAGTCTTACTATATATTTGGGAGTACTGTATCCTTTGGCTACTAGCATTGCCTTATAGTGCTGTACATCCCCTTCTGCAGCTTGTTTGGTTTTACTGACCCATGTGCATTCCACCTGTTTTCCATCCAGCATGTGATTCCACGAGGGTCCTAGTCTTGCTGCAGGGATTCAGTTTCTTCTTTGCGGCTTCTGCAGCAGCAGGAAAACCACTAGTGGCTCCTTTCCCCCTCTTTGTGTACTCATCTATAGTCACAGCTGTGTGTTTTGGGCCAATTAAAAAGCCAGCCGGAGGGCTTGGCTGACCAACATGCGCACCCAGTTGGCCCTCGCTGGGGATACAGAGAGTGACTGGCTGGGAGCATTGAAGAATGTTTTGGAAGCTTTTCCTGTCGCTGCTGTATGAGTACACCACTGGGGCCAACACATGTGCTAGTCATTTGCCTGGGGGTCAAAGACATCAGCTTGCTGCAGGGCAAGGCCTGGATGGACTGTGGCTGGCTGGACTGTAGGCTGGCTGTGTGGTGGTCGGACTTGTGGTTGGTTTGGTTCAACTTGGTTCCACAACGGAGGTGGAGGAGCCGAGGGGGTCTGCTGGCCATGGAGGTCTACTGTGCTTCAATCAGACATGCAGAAAGGTGAACAAGGGAACTGGCGGGGTCACTGCTTTGGGTGGGAGGGTGCTGGTCTCTCTGGTCCAGGCCAGTTCACTGTTCAGGGGAGATTGAGTACATCTGTCTGATTGGGGGAACTGTCTGTTCCTCCGGGACTTGCAATGAGGTATTCAGGAAGCGCTAATAGGGTGGGGATAAGCGGGGCAAAACAGAGGTTTGCCCCGCTTTTGTGGCAGGAGAGTGTGAGTGTTGGGTAGGTAGATTGACTAATAATGTTCAGCTGGAGAGCCATATGGGGTGAGGGGACCAAGGAACAGCCTTTCAGGTTTTTTGCAGCCCGGAGGGTTGGGAATGTAGGGGTAGCTACATTCCCCTGTTCGGGCGGTAGCTTGACTAACCAACTCAGAGTTCAGCAGCTTGGGTTGGGGTGCCCCTCCCCTCAGTGGAGGAAAGCCTCATGGTGAGAGGGTCAGGACCTGGCCCCTGATCCAATCAATAACCAGCCCTTTGCCCTGGTGTGGGACAGCCCTTCCCTAGGAGGCAGCCCCACACGGGAGGAGTACCCGCACTCTGGTTAGCTAGGTACCTTGTTGCAAGTCTTATTCCACTATACATTAATAAAGTGGCCCTATTTTACTCCAACTAAGCATGCCCTGTCTTCATTGGGGTCTGGGAGTGCAATGGTGATTTTCCATCCTGGATATTTTGGAAACTGTTGCCACAGTCTCAACTTAAATCTTGTTTGCTCTAGGCTAAACACACACCCTTCCTCGGTATGGCTGAGTGCATAATATCTGTCTTGAGCTGCCTATGTCTGCACATCTCCATCCTTCACCTAGTCTTACTGCCTTTATGAGGGACTAGTATGTAAACCCATGAAAGAAATCTAAAATGATGTTCAATTTTGCAATTGCAGAATGCACATAAATACAAGTTGCTTAATATGCAACATATTGACTCTTCTACAAACAATTTCATGCCTTGTTTTCCAGCTCTATTGCTACAATGGATAGCTTCATGAGGCATGAAGTAAATCTCCTGTGTTAAGCATTTATTATGTAGTCTCTCTTTCTACGTTTCTTTGACCATCACAATATTTCTTTGATGTCCCTATGTTTTTACATTTCAAAGGCTAAGATAACAATGCGCTTTAAGGGGGATAAAAACAGAATGCACGTTTCTAGTGTACTAAAAGGAAGCTGCATTCTGCCACAATTTCTGCATATTAGTTCAGTTGTCTTAGCTTTGGATTTATTAGGCTTGGAATTTAAAAAATAATGAAACAAAAAGGCCATGCAAATCACAAGCATTGAAACTGAGAGAGCAATATCCCTTTAGATCATTGGTAGCAATTTTCTTTTTTAACTTTTCAGATCAATGAGAGTGTGACAGTGTGAAGCTGCTCTTCTACTTCATTTTCAATCCTTTACAGGCGCCATGATTAAAGGAAGTCAGCAGACGCAAGGGATCTTCTGCTTTCCATACAATGCTAAAATGGACCTTCTTTATGGAGCCTAACTGCAAGCAAATTAGGAGAGAACTGGAAATTGATGACGTTATACTGGGATGCCGCAATATAAAGACACTTGGATACACCATTTATTTTTAATGTGTTTTGTGGACATATTGTATTGTAGGCCACACAATGAGGCCTACTAGAGCACTGAAATCTTCTAGACCTAGTAAATTACCAGTTCATTCTGGTTTAGTCAGGCCAAATGCACAATCTACACATGGTAAAACTGTCGCCCTGTAACCAGAAGGTTACAAGTTCGATCCTCACCAGGGGCTCAAGGTTGACTCAGCCTTCCATCCTTCTGAGGTCGGTAAAATGAGTACCCAGAATGTTGGGGGAAATATGCTAAATCATTGTAAACCGCTTAGAGAGCTTCCAGCTATAGAGCGGTATATAAATGTAAGTGCTATTGCTATTGCTATTTACTGCCAGCTTCCACCAGGCAGGACTGTCCTTAGGTCATCACAAGCAGGGCGACGACCCCAGGCCCTGCTCTTTTAACCCCCAGTAGAATTAACTGGAAGGGGCCCCCGAACTAGCTGATTTGTCTTGGGCCCTGCACTCCGCCAGGGCTCTCTAAGGATGGCCCTGCTATCAAGGCTGAATTTAATGCCCTCTCTACACTATCTTAATGACTTAAAGTGCATGGATAATCTGGTTAACTTTGTCTAGTTGATCATTGCATTATTAGTCACTTCAGACCTAGCGTGACAAATCAATAAGCTATTGGTATCTGAAACAAATAATCTAGGGATCTGCAGAAACCCCTTGAGGAATGCCATATGTCCTATAGAAACTCATTTGGTGCTCCTTGAAAATTCCCAGATGTTTCTCCTTGGGAGGAACCTTGACAATCACTTGGAAGCTTGCATTTTTGACATTCTAGGACTAGCCATATATCATGCAAAGCATTAAGTTCTAGTAGTCTGTAATGGCAATTGCAGTGACCCACGGAATTTGAATCCTGATTGAAAATGACACTTGTACTACCCTAATCTGTGACTTTGAATAGTGCTAAGAGTAGAATCCAGAGGAAAGAGTTTGTGGTATTCAAGAACAAGGCAGTGGAGTCGAATCAGGAACATTAACTGTTTAATGAGACAGATATTATTTAGAGAGTGGCAAGTGCAGTCGGCCTTCAGTGCTCTTGCTGCTGGACTGGATCAATGAGTGGATTAACCCCAAACAAGACACTAACCAATTGTTCTATGAGAAAGAGAGAGCTGGGATGTGTGCATGTGTGGAAATACAGCCTCCTACTCCCTACCTAGAATAGCTGATAAGTGCTAACCAGAGCCCTAGCTGCGACTGTGTACATAGAGACCAGCTGAGGGATCAGCCAGGGGAATTTTCCATGCAGCAGCTGTATGTGTACGATTCTTCATTCAACAACAAATGCTTGCACAGAGGGACTATTTTTGCACACATACAGCCTATACTGCTCTAAGTGGTCTGGGTCACTGAATTAAAAAATGGCAGTGAACTCAAAGATATGGACAACAAGATCTACATGAAGACTTAAAAGTCTTTGAGGTAATTTTTTTTTGCATTCAAGCAGTGTAAAATGTTGACCTGAATAGTATTAATCTAAATATCAGACGTTGTGCATTGATAGAAGGCCCCATTAATCCCTTTCCCCCCATAACCCCAATGATTGTATATCATGCATGCCTATTCCTCAGGTTTATAGTTCCTCTAGATTTCTTTTAAGTTCTGAATTTCGTCAATAAAAGAAAAAGCATGTCCTTCCCAAATTCAAATATGCAGTTTAATAATAGATTACAAGCAAAAGGCATGGGGAAAGGCACAAAAGGAGAGACTGATCAGTCAAAGTTTTACCCTGACAAAACAAAGTTAAGGAAACAGGAATCACACACAAGGTTTAAAGCTCTGTACAGAACACTCTTGTGTCAACAAAGCTCTTTTGTTTCAAACATACATAATTATTTTATCCTCTACAAAACACACCATAGCAGTCAGGGGACTGAAAGCTCAGTGTTTTAATAAGAAAGTTTTTATTGCTAGCTTCCCGCCAGTCTTCTACCTGACCAAGGAATTGTATTAATATAGACAAATTATATTTCTGAACCAGGCACATAGCAAGTGGCTATGGCATAGCAGCCAGAAAGGGCTTTCATGTGTTTCAAAAGTAGAGACATAGTTGTTCTGTTCAGTTATATCGGTTCTTATACTTCAAAAAAGCAACAAATAAAATATCCAATAAGATGAGAATTCTTACAATTTTCACTCATGCTTTAAAAAGAGATGGTTTTAAGTGGTCACCTTAACATGCTTGTCATGTAATAACAAGTAAAGAGTTTTTGCAGTATTTTATATCATGCTTTTTTTTACAAAAGAAGCTCCATGCATCCACACTTTGCCTTGATCTTTGGGCTGGAGAGAATGCACCCAGGCAAAATTCACAAGGCAAAAATGATCCAATCACTTGCTAGAGATGTGCTTGATGAATTTATGTCTGAAGCATCTCTACAAGGGACAGTGCTTCCCCAAAATGATACCTACCATATTAAATGTCCAGTCAGACATTTTCAGCAGCCTTCACTTCTCCAACAAATATTTCTCTCCTTCTCCATTCAAGTTGATGGTAATACAACATAAAGTCAATTTGGGGCCTCTGCCTGAATGAATGGAGGGAAGGAGGGAGGGATAATTGGCAGATTGCACTTCTTGACCTCAGCGCTAAACAAGAAGATGGGCGGTGTTGCCTGGTTGTCTCAGCACATGCTACCACATTCCTTTCCTGAAGACAGCAAAACTTCAGGCACTTTTGTGGTGGACTTGAACATGTTTGTGAACCATGCTCCACCCCTTCTTTACCCTAGCACTAATTTGGGTAGCTGGCTACTGCTTGTCCTGTTGATCTGTATTCCTTCTTTTCCATCCACTCTCAGAGATACCATCTCAATTTGCTTTGTTCTTGAACATAAAAGATATCCAGTATCACTGATTTCCACAGATCAGTTCTCAAAAGAAATGGCAAAAGACATGGAGCTTGTTCTTATAACCACAGATTCCTGGGTAGGATGGGTTTAACCCAGGAAATTGTGATCATCCCTATCCAGCAGCTCCAAACCTGGGTAGCCAAGATCTGCTACCTAGGTTAAAAGTGATGTAGGCCAAATGGTGCATCAGGGAAGTAACTTAACTAGGGAGCAAGAGGTTGCTGATTCAACTCCCTGCTGGTATGTTTCCCAGACAATGGGAAACATCTACATCAGGCAGCAGCGATATAGGAAGATGCTGAAAGGCATCATCTCACACTGCGCAGGAGATGACAATGGTAAATCCCTCCTGTATTTTACCCAAGACAACCACAGGGCTCTGTGGTCGCCAAGAGTCAACACTGACTCAACAGCACTACTTTACTTTACTTTAGGCCAAAGAGAGACATCCAACCTTTCTGTTGACATAATTTAAACAGTTCCCAGGCTGCTGGCCTGCTTTCTGTGGAAAGCAGAGCCAAGCAGAGCAGACCTGGTGCAATACTGAGAGCTGCCTCTTGGCAGAGGCCCATTGTGCATGAGCAGCGGCCTCCAAAATGTCCACCGCAATGGGGGAAAGGCCTGGAAAGGGCCGAAGAATGCCCAAACTGAGCGATTTTTGGCATGAGGAAGGCCTGCAGGGAACGAGGAACCTCCAGCGACCACACACCCCACCAGCCTCGGAGAAGCCCCCTGGAGGGGGTAAGTGCTAAAACATTTTTTAAAAGAAAATGACTCATGAACCCCACTGAACTGAACCAAACAGTGGGGGCGGGGCAGGTTCAATGGGGAGCAAAACCAAACTGGCCATGTCTGGTTCCAGTCCGGTCTGGACTCAAACTGAACTGGGCCAGCCGGTTTTGTGCACACCCCTAAAGCTTATGCAGAGATGCATCAGACAAAATTAAAAAAAAAATCACGTGCATCTCTGACAAGTGACTTGGGAATCAGCATCTGTTGAATTTCTGATCAGATGCATGCCTCTCCAGTAAAATGTCATCACCAAGGCAAAGAATGAGCCTAATCTTCAATGCCAGCTCAATATACGAAACTGTTTCAGGTATTCTGGACAACTGGTTTCAATTTTACGACTAATTGTATGTTCTAGGCATATGATGAGACAAACAACATTTTTTCTCCTTAACTATGCAGGTACTCCTTTATGCTATACAAGCACAATACAAAGTACTGTCACTGCAGAAAAGCTTTGAATAATTAAAAAAATGCATTTTCAGCTTCTACCTGGTTAGTAGCTACTAGTTTTCCAGTTAGTTTTCAAATGGTTGTTATCTCTGACATTTCTCAACAGATCTGCATCAAATTTGGGGAGGAATTGCGGCTCATCATGTAGCATCCCTGTCTTTCTGTCACATCAGACAAATGGTTCAACTGCATGACCAAAAGGATGTGCAGCTCCACATTCTGTTGAGCAAGCAGCTGCCATGATTTTTGTGGGCAAGCATTCTATTAGAGAATTCTCAGGTTCAAGGCATATGACTCCAGGTGTTGTTTGGATTTCACCCCCACCCCACCCCCGCAACACAAAAATAATACATTCTACTCTTGCCCTGAATTTTGGAACACATTTATAGGAGGTAGAAAAATAAAAGAAAGATTACCCTTGGCCAATACTGTATTTACTTGAATCCAAGACTAATCCCTCCCTCCCCCCAGTTCTCTGATGTTAAAAATTGGAAGGCTGTCTTAAATTCAGAGTCCTCTTCCATTCAGGTAAATATTGATATAACCTATATTTAACCTTTATTTTGTAAAGGAGCCATCTTAAAGTCAGAGTTGTCTTCTGTTCGGGTGAATATGGCATCAACATGTGAGAACTGGTTTATGTTTTCAAAGTGCTGTATCTTGGTCACTTCTCAGCAGATAAGCACCAAATTTGGGACAAGTAGTGGCGCTTTTCACCTAGTTGCTCTGTGGTCTGGTCAGGTTGAGTCTGGTCCAGACTCAAACCGAACCGGGCCAGCCGGTTCCATGCACATCCCTAGTTAAAATACAAGTAACTAAAATATGCTGTGTGCTTCTTCTTTAAGAGGCAAACTCAGGGAGCCTGGTGATGGTACAGCCATGTGAGAGACATTGAGAAACAGTGTCAGTTTTGCTGTTTTGGTTTTGGTGCAGAAACCTGTGTGAGTGGTTAGAGGTTATGGACTGGGCTTTTCCAATGGGTTGCTAGCAATAAATAGTTGTGTTAGAAGAAGATAGTGCTGTGTAATTCTGTTTCCACACATCTAATGAAACACATTAAACACATGCACACTATTGTTTCTGCTCATGTGCAGTGCAATTCTATGCATCCTTACTCAAATGTAAATCCTACTGTGCTCAATGAGGCTCACACTTATGTATGTGTACGTAAGACTGCAGGCAGCCCTAAGGCTTTATCGGTCAAATCTATATGCATCTGCACAGAATAAAGAGCAGAAATAGCTACTAATGGAGTTGTGCATTGATCTGAGAGATCAGGATGGAAATTCCAGTTCAGCCACCAACTCACTGGACAGATCAGCCTTAGAAACATCACTATCTCTTGTTTCTCATGTGTAAAATGGGGATGATATTGACCTCTATTATAATTTTGAGGCTGAATGAGCTAAGGTGTGCAGAGCACACAAAAATTGCTATATGAATGACTAGAAAGAGAAACACTTTCAAATGTAACTTTCAATAAACCTCTTAAAACAAGATAACCTATAAAGAAGTAAACCCTTATTACATCTACTTATATTAAATGATCAAATCAGGTCATAAATGAGCCACATGATATATTGGATATCAAAGAACAATGGGGATTCTATCCTTGTTCCTGCTTCTGTGTGTTCATACACCAGGAAGTTCTCTTACACAGGCTCCACTGAAATGGATAGAAGACACACTAGAGCACCGTAGTGCTCTTTCCTGTTATGCTTTTCTCATTCATTTCAGTGGGGCTTGTGCAGGAGAACTTCCTGACAGACTGTGTAGTAATACTTTTTACAGGAATAATAATACTTTGGTTTTAATTATTTGAAGTGTTATAGGCATTGCAAGATGCTTTAAAAATGATAACCATTGACAGTCTATTTTAGAATATTTTTGAAGGGGTTCTTTTAGTATATTGTCATTTTCTGTAAAGTTTTTTTTAAAAACCCTCTTTCAAAAGGGCAGCCAGTGCTTTGTGGTACAAAAGGATTTATGATTTAGTGGGTTTTGAAACTGAGTCATTCTTTTACTGCTATTATTTGGCTTCTACATAAGAAAGTTCTAAGAAGAATGAGAGAGGCAGTCCGTCTTGTAAATAATGCAGGAAGAATGAGGCTGGCAAAACAAGAAGAAAATCGTAATTGACTTTAATGGAAGTCAAACCAGAATTAATAAGTCATTTCTGAAAGTTTTAAAAGTTTGGTTTTAAAAGTGATTCTTCAGCTTTGTACTGAAGTGACTCACAAATATTGTAGCCACTTTACAATAGTCTGAAAAGCACAGTCCATTCCATTTCAATTTGATCAACACAACCTTGAAACTCAAAGGGTGAGGAAATAGTCCATCTAAGGCTTTCATACCTCCTCATCCATTTTACCACAGTATCTCTATGAGGCTATTCTCACGATCGGCCAAAATCGGGCTAAGGGAGCCTAGCCCATTTTGGTTGAGCGTGAGAACCACCATGCTCGCAGGTGAGCCTGGTTTCTCCAAAGCGGGTGACCCACTTTTGAGGCCCTCCCCTTAAACAGGGTTAACAGAGTGATTGCTCCACTAACCCTGTTTTTGTGATCGTGTATTGCCATGGCGTGGCTCCACGCCACAACAATGCACGAGGAGACCCCCTCCAGGAGGCTGAAACAAGCCTCCCAGCCCTCAAGGTTTCTCCAGGATGTTCCACACACTCGTGCGGGGCATCCTGGACCTTCCGTGGGCCACATGGCCCCCAATCCCTGCAGCCCCTGCCGGCTCTGTGATGGAGCCGGCAGTTGTGTGGGTGGCCAATCCGGCCGTCCATGGCTGCCAGCTTGATCGTCTGTGGGGAGAGCGGGCTAGGCCCGCTGTGCCCATGAACCCATGAAGGGGTTCCGGCGGGCCTCACTGACTGTGAGACTCACCTCTATGTCTGCTTAGACCACAGACCCATTCTCCAATAAAACCTGTATGAGCAGGATAGGAGCTGGCATACATTTCCCCTTGTTCTGGTGCAGTGCAGAACCCAGAAACTGTACTGTCCTAGCAGAGCAGTGGCTGCTATTCCGGAGCGGTGAAACAACAGAACGCCAAAGTAGAGGAGAGAGAATGAGGAGGAGGCATGGAATGGTGGCCAAATTGGTTGACATCTGTCCATCATCCTAAAATGGCTAGTGCTCCACATCCCCTCAGCAGACAATCATCCTCTGCACGGGAGCAGAGATATCTGTTGCAATACAGGGACATGTCAAGATGCACCTGTGGGGCAGTATTCCCTCTAACAGGGATTCCCAGATGTTGTTGACTACAGCTCCCATACTCCCCAAGCAAAAGCCATTGCAGCTGGGGATTCTTGGAACTGTAGTCAACAACATCTGGGAATACCTGTTAGAGGGAACACTGCTGTGGGGTGACTTAGTTTTCTTTCTTCACCTGCTGAACTGTGAATATACAACTATGCAAAAAGATGAAAATGGAAAATGATGGTGGAAGTGATTAAAATGCTAATTGCAGTGGGAAACACTTGTACAACCACTTAACATTCAAGACCACTAGCCCTACAAATTGTGTAATATTTGTATTATCAGTGTATTCTCAAGGAAAAAGTGTATTTGTATTCTCAGTGAAAAAGTGCTGGGCTCCTGTATACAAACCCCAACAAAAAAATCTCGACTCTGCAGATTCAAGCAGTGGCCAATACCATCCAGATAATCAAGAAAAGGGCCTAACATGCAGCAGCAGTCCAAGCCTCAATGCTCAAGCAACCAAACACCATCTAACTCTTTTTCTTCCAGTAAACATCCCTAGAAGCCAGCTAGGTGCTTATGGGATTTGATTTGATTTGATGTATTTGATTTCTATACCGCCCTTCCAAAAATGGCACAGGGTCGTTTACATTTTAAGCCCATTTTAATCCCAATGGCCACATATTGAGGCTATTCCCACGATTCCTGGAAAGCGGGCTAAGGGCCTTGCTCCCAAGGCGGCTAGCCCGCCTAATTTCCCCTCCCCTTAAATGAGGTTAACTGCCTCTGTTTCTGAAGAACCATGTATATACACATTACTCCAGGACAGTGTATGGCATTCATCCTACATTAACATATGAATCACAGCAAACTGTTTCTACAGAACAGATGGCACCAATTACTGTTCAAACCAGATACCCAAACTCCAGACCCTTGTAGAACAATTTCCAGATCCGACACTAGACCCACTGAATTTCAGTCTGTTGCAGGCCTTGCCCAGAAGTAGATGAGAGTTGAAGCTTAGCATTGACTTAAAATATCCTCAGATGGTAATAGGCCATGCCTCACATGTCTAGAGGTCTAGGGCGTGACACAGATCAATATGTAGAACTCCTAGTCCATTATCAAATTTGTCTCAGATTCGAAAAGACACAACATAGAGCCCATATGAAGGTCTACTCTGTGGCTATGCATGCAGCAAAGAAACAATTTTGTTCTACACGTATTTCACTCACAAGTTCATGTCCAGCAGAATTTTTCCAAGTTGTGAGAGGTCCACTATAGGCAGCTCTGTTTCAAATCTGATTCTGGAAATAATGTATCACTGTTTTTAATGATGTGTTAATAATGACACTTTTAATGAGGCTTTTTGGGGGGGGATAAAATATCTTGCATTTGGGCTGACCTGTACTTCAGTGTTCCTGCAGGGTCAGTTATGGGGTTATTCAGCAATTCCTCTTGTAGGATTAGGTTGGATCAGTTTCTATCTGTGATTCCTGAGGATGCAGACAAATTGCTTGGAGTGGCTGATTTCATCTCGGAAGTTATTGAAGTTGGTTTAGTTGACATAATTAATGCATCACTGAGGGAGGGAGGGTGCTTCCTTTTTTGAAGGAGGCAATGATTATACCTCTTCCTAAGAAGTCTTCTGTAGATCCCTAGGTGACAGATAATTATAGGCCAGTCTTTAATCTACTGTAATTGGGTAAGTTGGTCAAGAGAATGGTGGCTAACCAGCTTCAAGTGGTCTTGGAGGAAACCGATTATCCAGACCAATTTCAAACTGGCTTTAGGATGGACTACAGGGTTGGCAGCTTTTGATATAATCAACCATGGTATTCTTCTGGACTGCATGAGGGATTTGGGGATAGGAGATACTACCTTGCAGTGGTTCTGCCTGTATCTCTTGGATAGATTTTAGATGGTGGAGCCTGGTGACAATTGCTCTTTGAAATGGGAGCTGTTAAATGGAGTTCTTCCGGGCTCATTCTGTCACCGATCCTTTTTAGCATCTATATGAAACTGCTTGGTGAGCTCATCAGGAGACTGGGTGCTGGGTGTTATCAGAGTGCTGATGACTCACAAATTGATTTCTCCATGTCATCATTATCAGGAAATGGCATTATCTCCCTAGATGACTGTCTACAAGCTGTAATGGCCTTGATGAGGGATAATATATTGAAGTAATGTGGAGGTGCTCATTGTGGGGGATCATAATCTGGAGGATGGGATAGAATCTCCTGTTCTGGATGGAGTTACATTCCCTTGGAAAGAACAAGTACACAGTTTGGGAGTGCTCTTGGATACTGGTCTTAACCTGGTGTATCAGGTTAAGACTATGGTCAAGAGTAGGGATGTGCAAAAAATTTCGGGCACAGATCGATCTGTGCCTGAAATGAGCAATTTCGGGTGATTCGGGGCTGAACCAAATCACCCCCGATGCCCCCCGATATTTTTCGGGGCCCAGCTGAATCACCCAAATTTCGGGGCCAAAAAATTCAGGTGATTCGGCTCATGACCGATTTTTGGGGAATTTCTGAAGTTTTAGTGACTTTGGGGCAGTTTGGGGGCATAGCATGGGATCTGGGCAAAAAGAGTGGGGTGGGGTGGTAGTGCCTAATGGGTGCAGTCTACCACCCCAATTTCAGGGGGATTGGGAAAAGGGCTGATTTTGGGGGAATTTCTGAAGTTTTTGTGTCTTTGGGGAAGATTGGGGCAGATTGGGGCAGAAAGTGGGGCCTGGGACAGAATAGTGGGGTGGGGTAGTAGTGCCCAATGGAGGGGAGGATACCACCCCAATTTCAGGGGAATTGGACAAAGGGCTGATTTTTTGGGAATTTTTGAAGTTTTCGTGTCTTTGGGGCAGTTTGGGGGCAGAAAGTGCCCCGAACTGCCCCAAAGTCACTAGAACTTCAGAAATTCCCCAAAAATCAGCCCTTTGCCCAATCCCCCTGAAATTGGGGTGGTATCCTCCCCCCCATTGGGCACTACCACCCCACCCCAATATTTTGCCCCTGGGCCCCTCCCCCCCAATCGATTCAGATTCGGATTAAATCCAAATCCGAACCGAATCAAGGGTGATTCGGGTGGCCCAGATTCCGGCACAAAACAGAACAGGGGTGATTCGGTTCGGGTCCTGAACTGAATCACCGAAAATCCGAATTGCACACCCCTAGTCAAGAGTACTTTTCATCAGCTCTCGCTGATATGACAGCTCTGCCTGTTCCTTGAAGAGAATGACCTCAAAACAGTGGTACATCAGTTGATAACCTCCTGGCTGGATTACTGCAATGTGCTCTGTGTTGGACTGCCTTTGTAAATAGTCTGGAAACTTTTGTTAGTCTAAAATGTGGCAGCCAGATTGGTCTCTGGGGTGACTCAGAGAGACCATATCAGGCCTGTTGTTAAACAGTCGCACTGGCTGCTGTTATATTTCTGGGCAAAATATAAAGTGCTGGTTATCACTTTTAAAGCCCTGAATTGTTTAAGCCCGGGTTATCTGAGAGAGTGAGGCGCTTCACACTACATGTGCAAAGCGCCAGGAGGGTTTGTGCCAGCAGCCTCCAAGCCCTTGGCCGCTGAATTGGCCACCCACATGACTGCCAGCTCCGTCATGGAGCCAGTGGGGTCTGCGGGGATCGGGCTGCTCTGCCCCTGGAATTTCCAGGATGCCCCATGCGAGCACATAGGGCATTCTGGAGAGACTCCCAAGTCCGGGAGGCTGGCTGCAGCTTCCCGGCCGGGGGTCTACTCATGTGTAACTGTACACCGTGGTGGCAAACGAGCAAAAAAAAACCCCAGGTTAATGGAGCGCTCGCTCCATTCACTTCCTTTAAGGGGAGGGGGAATTAGGCAGGCTAGCCACCTTGGAACCACCAGGCTCCCTTAGTCCGCTTTCTACTGATCGTGGGAATAGCATCAGTGTCTTTCTCTGCAAGATCCCCCCTGCTCATTAAGTTCATCAGTAGTCGTCAGCCTTTGGGTGCCACCAGTTTATCTGATGACAACTTGGGATCAGACATTCTCAATTGTCACCCTTAGGTTATTGAAAGCACTCTCTGTGGATATAAAAGGTTTATCAGCTTTGGAGGCCTTCAAGAGAGCCATAAAGACCAATCTTTTCAGCCTGGCATTAATATTTAAGTGGTTTTCATGGTTTTTTAAAGGAGTTATATGTTAATATTAATGCCCCTACTAACTTGGAAAAGAGGCACCTTTTAACGTGGTGATTCTCTTTATTTAGCAGGGGAAGAGTAACTGGCCCTATCCACCCCCAGCACAGTATCTCCAGTGACTGTTGCTGGTGTGTGTTTCTTTTTAGATTGTGAGTCCTTTGGGAACAGGGATCCATCTTATTTACTTATTATTTCTCTGTGTAAACTGCCCTGAGCCATTTTTGGAAGGGTGGTATATTACATTTATTTATTTATTTATTTATTTATTTATATTTTATATTTTATATCCCACTCTTCCTCCAAGGAGCACAGAGCAATGTACTACATACTTATGTTTTTCCTCACAACAACCCTGTGAAGTAGGTTAGGCTGAGAGAGAAGTGACTGGCCCAGAGTCACTCAGCAAGTATCATGGCTGAATGGGGATTTGAACTCGGATCTCCCCGGTCCTAGTCCAGCACTCTAGCCACTACTCCACGCTGGCTGGTATATGATTTCTGATATAGAAATCAAATGAATGAATGAATGAATATTTTAAATGGTTTTATTTTATGTTAAAATTTCAAATCGTTTTACTTTTTATTGTGAACCACCCTGAACTGTTTTTGGATGGGTGGTATATAAATATAATAAATATACATAATAAAATAAATAATATCAGTGGTCAGTACATACCCAGAAGCCATTCTAAACTATTCTGGATTCTGAATTGCTCATGAAATTCATTCAGGATTCCCAATCTACTCCATAGTTGGGTGAACCAGAAGTGGTTTAGTCCAAAATGTACTAAGACTTCCCAGAGAACAACATCTAAACTAGTTATCAAAGGACAGTTTCTGATGTTGCACTTATCATGCTTATTGGGATGCCTAGTGCTGTTCTCTGTAGGGATGTGCACAAAACCAGAAATCCATTTCAGCTCGAATTGAACTAAAGATTTGAGCCCAACCAGGTCAATCGAGTGTGGTTTTGTCCACACTCGAACCGGGCTTAGTTCAGTTCGAATTAGTGGGTGGGCTTGAAGCTCTACTGGTAAAGAGGAATCGGGTAAGTGTTCCCCTTTACCAGTAAAGGGGAAGAGGGAACAGGGGGCTTCACTAGAACTTATTGGGGCACCGAAGGGAGTAAATATGTACCTTAAAGGTGCCACCGGTGGTGGCTGCAGTGGCAGTAGCTGGGAGGCTGTGTGGGTGGGTGGTGGCGGCGGCAGCTTAATACTGTGCTCTAGTTCATTGTCCTTCCCAGGAGTCTTCCTATAATCAGCTCTTCCTATAATCAGCTTCTACAGCAAGCCTGGTTTTCTCAGCCTCAGGTCTTGCTCCTTCTGTTCAGTTCTGGTAGCTCGAATTCCAGATTATTCTTTCAGCTGCTTTGAGAGTGAGAGTCAGCTGCTTTGAGAGTTCTTCAGAGAGTTTCAGCTCAACTCTCCCAGTGATTCCTCAACTCTAATTTTGGCAGCTCTTCTAGCTCTTCTCTTCTGGCTCTCCATGACTCCAGTTTCAACTCCAACTGGAACTTGCACTAACTCTCTGCTGCAGGCAAGCCTCCTTTTATTTTATTTCCTCCCTTCCATTTTTTTTTAACAACCCAATCAAAACCACTCAGATTCTTTCCATTATTTTAAAACATATCCAGTCTAGTCAAATCCTCTCTTCCCTCCCAAATTTAATCAGTACAACTCTTCTCCCTCCCAAACCAAGCTGTGGAAAAGGAGCTGTGAACCTTTGACCCCTGCACAGTTTCTTTTTAACACAGAACATAGGTAGTAAGCAAATACATATACAATACAGAGATCTGTAACACAAAAAGAAGAGGTTCAGGCCTCATTCCTTCACCGAGGTCTTTGTGATCAGGGCCTTGATGGATGAATCTCCTCTCCTGATCCCAAGAAAGTTATCTTTGTCATGGGATTTATGAATTATAATGGAAACAATGACAAATCACGACACAAATTTGGTGGAAACCTTTCTAAAGGTAATGCATGCCGTCGAGTCAGTGTCGACTCCTGGTAACCACAGAGCCCTGTGGTTTTTCTTTGGTAGAATACAGGAGGGGGTTTACCATGCCATCTCTCATGGAGTATGAGGTGATGCCTTTCAGCATCTTCCTATATCGCTGCTGTCTGATATAGGTGTTTCCCATAGTCTAGCCAATGTGAAAACCAAAGCTGCACTAAACATTTGAGTGTAAAAAGTACATTCCTATGCTAGAAGAGAGGGGAATCACATAAACTCATGGCTTGGACACATCTTTACTGCATGTTTGGATATGTGCACTCATGGCATGCACACATCCTTGTCATATGAGGTATCGTCTGAACTGGCCCTATATCTTGTGAGAGGAATCCGTTAGGGTCTTTCTTTATTTTAGCAGGACTAAAGGTTCTGCAGGTAATGAAGTTTTTTCAAAAGCAACATAGACTTGCAGCAGAGCTAGATTGAGAACAATGTTGGCAGCTGTCATATAATCTCTTTATCTTTTGCTGTTATTATATTTACTTTACAGCTTTTTAACTGGATATATGCACAATCATAACAATCATTGTGCAATACGAGGGGTGCATCTGTGAGAGAGGGGTGGGAGTGGCAACCACCAGTTTCCTTCCTCTACACATGCATGGCAGTAAAAGTATCCATTATCTATTGATTGGTAGACATGCTATTTTGAGAATTTAAACTGGGGTTTTTTTAGGATGGATTGCCTCCAGGTGGCTATTTATTTATTTTGTATTAGCCATGCTTTGCAGAAAGATTTGTTTAAATATCCTTTATGATGTTTATCTGAATTCCTTGAGTTGACAGTTCGTAAAGGCAGGGTCCCACACAGCTGGCTACACTAGCATGAGGTACAAGAAAAACATCTCATGGATAAGCCCATAATCTCACATTAATTTCCTGTCTCACCCATCATAGTAATACTTATGCAGAAATACAGGTGTGTTCCAGCAGAGGCTATTCTGTAAAATCCAAAACAGAAAGGGGAAGAGAGAGAAACAAGAACAAAGCAATAGAAGTAGCAAAAAAAAAAAAAATCTCTTGCCACAATAACAGCCAGTAGAAATGTACACAAGCAGGTTAATCATATGTCCAATTTACTAAACAGAACTATTCAAGCACATTCAGGATGTTTCTGAAATTTCTCTCATCTGATTTACTCCCTTGGATGTTGGAGTTACTAATTACCTGGTCTTGTTTCTGAAGCAGAACTGATGCATTCCTCATTCTCCATGGTTCTCTGTTTTGTTTTCAGATTTTATACAGCGCAGTTTGTGTGTGCAGTTTGACACAGCTCCCAGTTTCTTCAGCGAATTCATGTCTATCTTCCCCCACTTGGTAAAACACTGTAATAAAGCAATGTTGATGTGATGGTATGCATGATTTGGCCAAGATTATCTTGATGATGAGTTTTACTGATGTGCATATTAGCATATTGATTAAAACACCACCAAAAAACACATTTGCCGTTGCGTTTTGTGTGGTGTTTACTTGTATGCAGGAGTCCATGTGTACATCAATGAAAGACTGCACAATGTGTAGGCCATGCCACAATTCTTTTTTGTAGCACTTTATCAATACATGTGTACACATCAGTAACATAAGGGGGCCACAAAGGGAAAAATATCAAAATTAAGCATCATGAAGCATCATTAAAATATTGATTAAAATTGCAGTCCATTGCATATTAAGACTGAAACACTAATAGATTTCAAAACATCTGGCATAATAAAACCATCTTCACAGCTGTCCAAAAGATTAGAATAGAGAGGCTGACATCCAGACTAAATTACTAAATAGTACTACTCAGGAGTTTACTAGTACAAGGACTAGTAAATTGCAATAGGGCTCCCTCTAGTAAATTTAGTCAGGATGTCAGCCAGCATGTCTGGTGACATTTCCTGGAGAGAGAATTTCACAATGCAGGTGCCACCACCAAATAATGTCTATCCCTGATTATGGTCTGAATGCACAAAATGCAGTAATCTTGCTGAAGTTAAGCAGATATGCATCTGGTCAGTGCCTGGATAGAAAGCCACTTGGGAGCTCTGTGTATGCTGCCCAGAGGTGCAGAAATCAGGGCAAAGGGAGCAAACTTCCCTGAGACCCCACAAGGCTGAGGGTCCTTAACATACTGTTTCATATTGACAGCATGGGGAGGGTGAATGCTGAAGGAGGGCCCCAAGACTATGCTTTGCCCAGGACCACTGGTTATCCCTCTGAGCTTTGATGCTGCTTTGACTTCCACAATTGGAGGAAAAAATGGGATATAAACATCATATGTATTTTGGGTAGAGGTTAATTTTACCTCAGATGGCTGCACCTGAACCCACATCTTTCCTGCAAATTTTACCTTTTGAACATTGCAAAATTTTGACACAGCATGGGAGACACGATGGAACCCCATGGAACATTTTAGGGAAATTTGTACAGGAAAGAGCAATGAGAAAGAACCCCATAGTTTCACTGAAAACTGCTGAAAATCTGTGTCCAAAATCCTAGTCACAAATCAAATTGAAACAGAGTTACTCTGGTTGTATCCAACAGTGCCTGCAGCTAAGTCTTTGCCTGTTTGTCTAACAAAATAATCAGGGGTTAGATAACAGGTAATTTAGTGATGTGGTGGGTCACCATTATTTAGTGATGGGAAGGAGCAGTCACTCAAACATTGAGGTCATCTACACAAATGAAAACTGTGTTCTACCAAAGTTTGGGAGCTGTGTGTGCTCCCAGTTTTCAGTTATGTGAGTGCAAACAACTAGGTAGAAGGAGGGAGAAGTGGTTGTGTAGAAGCAAGGTAGGAGGAAAGCTGCTCAGGTTTCCATCTTACCTAGGTTCCACATAATCACTTCTCCCTTCTTCTACCTAGTGCACCCATACAACTGAAAATTGGGAGCACACAAAGCTCCCAAGCCTGGTTGAACACATTTTTCACTTGTGTTAATGGATACAAATCTGGATACAAATCTGGGGAAAGTACAATTATCCATGTAGAAAAGAAAATACAGTGAAAAATATAATGAGATTGCTTATATAAAAGCATCTGTTGAGAAGATTGTTTTCAAATAAATAGACTAGTTTCCCAAGAGACTGGCAAAGCCTTGAGGTTTTGCATGCTGACAAGAAATTAGTTTGGACTTCTTTTTTATTTCAAAATTGTTTTATCCTGCCTTTCCAAAATGCTCAAGGCAGATTCCAAATCCAGCTTTCAAACACAGTAAGATCATCATCCAAACCTCCTCCTTCCTACAGCAACAAGTCCTATGAGAAAATCCCTGGGGCCATTCACACGACCTGCCAAGCAGATAGGTGGGCAGGAGGAAGGCTTCCCAAACCTTGCCTTCCCCCAGACGATCCTTGTAAGCCTGGTGGGAATGCTCCCATGCGATCAGCCCTGCTCCCTGCAGCACAGAGCAGGGTGCATTGCTCTGAGGCCAGGACTCATTGTCCTGGCCTCAGAGAATCTCACAATGCACTGTGCAAGTGCATGGTGAATTGTGGGGATCCCCCAGGGACTGGCAGGTGCCCATCAGTGTTTCGGCGCCAGTTGAAAGCAGCCGGCACTGATTTACAGGCAAATACATGAGGTTAAGGGAACGCTCAATCCCTTAACCTCTTTGAAGAGACTGGCTTCTTAGACAGGTTTGACACCAAGGTGCCCCTGAGAGGCATATGTGTACCTCCTGGCGGTTTCCACAGGCAGCCAAGCCTTGGCTTAGCTGCCCTAGCCTGATGTTGGCTGCTCAGGAGAACATCTGCCCTGCCTTTTAGCTCATATTCTGGGTGTAAGAATAACAACCTTCTCTTTGTTTTACTGACAGATGCCAGGAAATTAATCCCCAGCTAACTGAGCAAAGAGGCACCTTTTAAAAGTGGTGATTCTCTTTATTGAGCAGGAGGAGAGCAACAGGCCCTATCCAACCCCAGCACAGCATCCCTCCAGTGGCTGTTGCTGGGGTCTATCTTATATTTTTTAGATTGTGAGCCCTTTGGGGACAGGGAGCCATTTGATTTATTTTTATCTGTGTAAACCAGTTTGGAAACCTTTGTTGAAAAGCAGTATATAAATATTTGTCATATTGATATTCATATTCATATTTCTGCTATCCCCAAATGTGCTATCCCCAAACTATTCCCAAATGTGCCATCTTTGGTGTGTGGATACTTGATGCTCCAAATGCATGCACAATCAGTATGGTTCTTGCATGCCTTTGGAATCGCATCATTCCATTAAATAACATCTAGAACTGCAGGCCAGTTTATTTTTCCTCCCTGCAGCACTTCCTTCTGCGTACAATATGAAGTAGAGTGCCCCCCCTCTGTTTTATTCTTCAGAAAATAAAACCTGCAGTTTCCCCCACCCCCACTTCAACTAGTCATTTGGTACATACATAAATGTATTCTAAATGTTTTCACAGCTGCTTGGAAAGTGTTGATTCTTAGTGTCAACTCATTCACTCAGCTCAACATAATCACTCTCTTTTAATGGAACAGTTAACATGAAAATGATGTCTATCATTTTTGCTGCTGGGGGTCCAAATGCGGGAAGAGGGAGAGGTGACAGAGGCATAATTACTAGGCCCAGCACAGTTTTCCTGCTTTTTAAAATACAGATGATGCAGTGTTGTGCAATGTCAACAATCAAAAACGGAAATGAAGGCAGTGTGAAGACCCAGGTGAGTAATTACCAGGAGGTTGCAGCCCTGCAACCGCTTCCAAAGTGCCAGGTCTGACAAGGTGCAGATTGTTTTTATCCTATGGTGTGAGGCATGCTGATTTGCTGTTGATAGATCCAGGCAGCAATATTAATTAAAGCACAAGCAGGAGCTAATTCGGTTGTTGACAATGCATTTGGGGAATATAGCACTGAGTGGATGGCAGTAAGAGTATCGTGTGTAGTACAGTGGAAGTGCTGGCACAGTCAATGCCTCTGCTGTTAAAACATAGACCATTTTTATTTTTTTATTTTTTTTAAATTGGCACTGAAAAGAGACCCCACAAGACTGGACAGCCAAAATCCAACAGGATACAAGCAACTATTTCTAAGCCGTTGACATTTCTATTATGGAACAGGCTAGAGAGAAATAGACAAAAAGAATAACACCACCCTGGAAATACCAATGAGGGAAATACCAGAAAGGAAAAAAGGAACTCTATAGCATTTTATTCAAACAAGATCCCCCCAAAGAAGAAGAGTCACGAGAGGTGTAGAATAAGTGGGAGGTCCACCCTGGCCACCAGTGAAATACCACTACTCTTTCTTGCCTCACAGGCTAGAAAGGGCCATGACAAACTGTGGAAAGCAAGAAAAGGTCTGCTGATAAGGGGGCAATTGTACACACTCGGCTTGCAAAAGATTAAGGTGCCTTAGTGGACCACAAGTTGAACATGAGCAAGCAGTAGGATGCATCTGCGAAAAAGGCTAATGGATTCTTAGGCTGCCCTAACAGAGGCGTATTGTCCAGATCACGAGAAGTAATAGTTCCATTCTAGTCTGCCCTAGTCAAATGTTATTTAAAATACTGACTGACATCCAGCATAAATTACTTCTGAGGAGTCCTATTGAAATTAAGCAGGTCTTAAGAGTAACTCCTGAGTAGTAATATTGAGTAACTTAGTCTGGATGTCTGCCAAGAGAAAGAGATAAACTGGAACAGGTTCAAAGGAGCATCAAAGATAGTGTCTTTATTTGGAAAACAAATCCTATGTGGAATGGTTAAAGCCTGGAGAAGCTATGACTAAGTGGGGCAAATAGCAGTGGGGAGGTGGTGGTTAGATGGGTAAAATAGCCTAGGAAAAAGGGTTGAACCTCCCTCCCCAGAATCATGGCCCTATGCCAATTCAGCATTGTGGGAGGAGAGCTGGTCTTGTGGTAGAAAGCATGAATTGTCCCCTTTGCTAAGCAGGGCCTGCCATTGTTTGCATTTGAATGGGAAACTACATGGGCAACATGGGGCTGTTCTGGGAAGAGCATCTGCATGCTTGAATGCAGAAGGTTACAAGTTCCCTCCCGGGCATCTGCAAGTTGGACAAGATTTTTTTTTTTAATAGGACAAGATTTTTTTATTGAACCAACAAACTACCAAAGCATACAGTACGTTGCCAAAGTACAATTATATACAAAGTGTTTGTTTGTACATTATATATCTACAAAGATTTACACACAAGGATTTGGAAACCCACAAGGTTATGAAGTATATGCAGGCAGTACTGTAACTCGGGGGTGGGGGATTTCAAGGCACATCAGGTAATCGGGGGGGGGGCTGGGTTACGTCCGACGTCCATTTCCACAGTTTGTCCCGTTGCTGTTTAGAAGAGATACTCTTGTCTTTTTGCACATAACCATACAAACTTTTTCCAGAAGAGATGTACTGTCTCATCTGCGTGAACCTCTTGGTTGCGTCTTCCCTCCCTATTCCTATGCAGGATCATTGCATAAATGACATACAGGTTTACTAACCTGATTCTGAGAAGGGGAACGTTCCAGTTCCCTAGTATGAGGGCACCCATTCCATCCCCTTTCCTTGAAGGTTTCTTTCTGGGACCTCGAAAGGAGGTTCTATTGCTCAAACCCGAGGTCAGTTCTTCCCAAGTCTGTATTTCCAAATCAGGCCACTCTAACAGCTTGCTTACTCCCTGCCACACTCTTTTGGCTACCACACACTCTTTTAAGAAATGTGTGTGGGGTTTCCCTGAATGTTTTGCCTAGCTCACTAGCTTTCTGTTTGCAGGTGATTTTAGGGCTGAGAGAGACTCCTGGCTGTAACCTTGGAGAAGTTGCTGATCTAGATGGACCAATGGTCTGACTTGGTAAAAGGCAGCTTCCTATGTTCCTGCCTCCGGGGCTGCCTGGATAGCTTCTGGGGCCGCCTTACTGGCCCCTTCTCTTCTCCATGAGTGCGACAACTCGCTGCTGTGGGTACAGGCAGACTCTCCCCCATGGCAGCAGCAGGCCATGCCAACCGCTCAAATGGCCGCTGTGTGTATGCCGAGGCCAGCCGGGCAGGGGGAGACTATACAGAGGCCGGCAGTCCAGCCTCCCCATGGGCTGCTGGGTCAAAGAGCCCACCACTGCCAGGAGGGAGAGGTTGCAGGTACCCGTGGCAGTGAGATGGCACACTTGGGGAGGTGAAGAGGCTGGCGAGGCAGCCCTGGAAGTGATCAAAGTGGGGATTGCACCCCTGCTACCACCATGGATTGGGGACCGTGCTGCCCATGAGAACATGCACTGCCTATGCCCTCCTTACACCACTGTGTACAATTATATCAAGCTTGCTTTTTCGCTGCGCTCTATCAATGCACACAAGTCCACATATCCTTTGGTAAAGCATTGCACAAATAGAATCTTGAGACAATTATGAATACCATCATCCCCAGATTGCTTATGGGCTGCATTTTACCGATGCTTTACCCAAGCATTTTGGTAATATAGAGGTGGGAAAAGACATGTAATAACTGTAGGAACAGAATGCTGTGGAAGACTGCACATGCTCAGTACTCTATACATAATATACAATGAAGGATTTCTAATGCATCCGTTTCACTTCAGGACCAGATCATCGATTAAATTTAGGATTAAAATTTCTATAGTCATATTTTCAGATCAGGAGATTTAATATAAGCAAGACTGATATTGTATTGGTTGGAAACAGGAACACGATTATAGCTGAACGAGGGGGAGAGCCATGGACCCGTGAGGGAAAGGGGCGCCCCACCAGCTGAGTCATAGCTTGCTGTTTGCTCTTTCCATCCCACTTCTCCAAAAAAGAGAATGGGGCAGGGATCCATCTTTACTTTTTGTCCCAGAGCCTACTCCAACCTTGCTACACCCCTGGTGGGGAATATAATTGGTTTAAATTGGATAGATTCACTTACATGTTATAGAACAGATGGACAACCAAGTGATAGCTGTGCCCAGAATGACTTTTATCAGTTATAGTGGACTTACCAGCTGTAGCCCCTCCATGAAAACAAGACTCTCATTCTCACCACCACTGCCACCCCCCACATGTTTGTAACACTGAGATTTGACCACTCAGGGTGGGCCAAGCTACACCCACCAACACCAACCTGAGGGGGCATGGTTGTCCACCTGACTAACCCATTTGTGGTGGCAGAAGTTGCACAAGTGGGCTGGCAGATATCTGTCAGCCCACTTGTGCAACTTCTGCCACCACAAATGGTGGTGCACCACCAACTGATGCTTGCCACCAACTGATGCTTGCCACCAGGTGCCCCATCTGTAAATCGGTGCATCCCTTAGAGGTCTCATCATGGGACCTTTAGGAGGTGCCAGGGAGAGGGGAGGGAGGAGGAGATGCGGTGTGAGTTGACTCACAGATCATCTCCTTCTACTTCCTCTGCAATATCCAATTGGCTTTCTTTCAGCCCCTTAGAAGGAAATCCATTAATCAATGGGCAGCATGGAAGAAGGAGGAAATGCCTCGTAAGCTTGACTTGCACCCATCCTTCTCACTGGCCAATGGTCTTCACCCAGGTTCTTAAGTTATTGCAGGGGCCTGGGAGGAAGCCAGGAAGCCAGGAAACCTGGGAGGAGTCACCACCAATGCCACTGAATGCTTTGGTGACAGCAGTAGCAGTCACTTTTCATTCTGTTGGAAGTGAAGGACTTTGCGCTGTATCTTGTCTCAAATGACATAGGAGGATGGACTAGTGAGTCAGAGGGCTAGAGGGTCAAGACACTGGTCATCCCTTCTCTACTGCTCTGACACTGTCTCTTTGGAATGTAGATTGCTACTCTCAGGGACACTTCCTTCCTTCCTGCTTTGCACTTCCTCTCTTCCTATTCCTTCTGCCTTGCAACATGCAAGCTCCTCTCCCTGCACCATGTGTGCAGATATGCAGAATCCATCTGCATCCAGCTAGATAGATTGATTAGAGATCCTAACTCTCACTTTCCTATCTACAATGCAGTTCTCTAATAAATACCACTTATATTGATTTGAAACTATGGACTGGCTCCAAGTTACTTTACTCTCAGCATACACGCATGCCCAACTAAATGCCGCTGTGTTGTGCCTCTGTGCACTCTGCTATAATGAAAAAGGGTTTCTCCTACCAGAGAGAATTCCCAACACATTCAAAGGTGAGAGGAGGAAAAGCCATAAAGGCTCTCAAAGGCCTTGGCAGCTCCTCTTTCAGGAGCTGGACCTGCTTCTACTGCAGCCACCACCCACCCAGTAAGCTCAGCTGGGCCTGTACCATGAGGAGCCCAGGGCCTGGTGGAACTGATGCCAGCCCTGTGTACCACATGGGACTGTTTTGGCAGACAGCAATCATTTTACATAGGTTGCACACTTTTGGGTTCTGCCTGCTTTTTGGAAGATTTTTCAGGATGCATACACACACTAAGCTGGTCTTGTCAATAGCACACGTTGGGCTATTCACAGAACCAGTTTAATACAACCAAATTGATGAGAGATTTACTTGTGTTGAGCTCAACAAAAAAGGCCATGTGTATTGTACTTCTGAAAATGGCACATTATATTATGTTGTTTATTTATTTGTTTGTTATGTTGTTTATTTGTTATTTCTCTGTGTAAACCGCCCTGAGCCATTTTTGTAAGGGCGGTATAGAAATTGAATTATTTATTTATTATTATTATTATTTCATTTATACACCAATTATAGCTATGTTTTAACATAGGGAGTAGAACATTATTATTTTTCTTGAGAAAAGAAGGTAAGAATGTGGACAAGAGCAGCATGTATCAGAAAGGAAGTATTTGAAACTCTGATTTCCAAATCACTTGCTGCAATGTTTCACATGCAAAAGCAATCTAGTTCCAGTATTCCAAAGCATAAAAGTTCCCCTCTTAAAACTTTACACCCTATTGGAAGAAAAATAATAGTGCGAGAGAAAAGCGAATCCTGTGACTTTTTTTTTCACATTTGTCTGAAGATGTTAAGCCATTTCCAATGGAAATTTTTGCCTTGGTTGCTGTCTAGTCAAATAGCTACTGAGCTAGACATGATGTGGGCCTCTTGAATAAAATAAAAATCTCCCTGTTTAATTGAATGCTCAACACTCTGGAATGAGCAGCTGAAACAAGTCTGTGCATGCTATAGTTTGAAGCAATATGAAGAAGAGACTATCGACTGGCAACACACAAAAACATCAAACAACAAAAGCAAGAAATGATGGTTGAAGACTCCTAGTAATAGATATGAGAGCTTGTCAGAAGCAATGCAAATGAAATCTATGCAGGAGTGCAAAGAGAAAGCAACCTGTAATAAGGTCTTTGATTATTGGTATTACACCTGCATAGCCTTGAACTAGGATGTCTGAAAGTCTGGGACAACAAGACTAATACCAAGTCAGAATTGTTGTAAATATCTTGTCCACTGATGAAAGACAAAATAATTTGCTCGTACATGGAAATTCAGGGGCCTACCCCTGTGAGGTGAATATAATCTGCCACAACCCCCATTCAGTCCTCAGCTGCTGAAAACCCAGTCTCATTTGACTCCACTGATAAACTGCTTCTTAGGGCTTAACATTGTACACGTTCGTCTAACTGCTTGGATGTACACAGAGACTGTGAATTTTGTCCAGTCTTTATTCCACTGAGTCACAAGAACCAAGCACTCATACACACAGGTTAATGGCTTAGTTAATGGTGCCTTACCAAATTTTCAATTCAAGGGATCTGGAAGCCTACTATTACTGAGATTTGGTACATGTGATCAACATGTAGGAAAGAAGTAGGGATGTGCAAATCGGTTTGGGTACAGATCGATTTGTACCCGAATCTAGCTGATTTGGGTGATTTGGAGAAAGAACAAATTGCCTCTGTGGTCCATTGGCTAGATTCGGGTCCAAATCACACCTGATTTGATTTGAATTGATTCAAGATTCAGATACTTCCTATTAATTCCCCCAGATTCCCAGCTTTCCTTAAAAAAAGAAGAAGCTAAGCTCTAGCCCTTGTAGAATTGAAGTTATGGAGCAAAATGTGTGGTCACTATTTTTCAAGTGTTTGGATTCTTTAGAAAAACATTTCCTCAATGAATCCCTATAAGGATTTATTATTATTATTATTATTATTATTATTATTATTATCATCATCATCATCATCATCATCATCATCATCTTGTTTACACAGTCAGACAGGTGTTATTGACTAGTTTGTTTTATCCAGACATCGAGTCCTTCCCAAGGACCTAGGATGGCTGAATTTTATTGTCAATGTTGTTGTTGTTATAGATATCGTCGCAGTATATAGGCTGTTCCCAGTAAAGCTGCTTTTTGTAATTGGCTGGTGGTGATTTCTGTGGCCCCTATGGTGTTGAGGTGCTCTTCAAGGTCTTTTGGAACTGCACCCAGGGTGCCAATTACCACTGGGATTATTTGGGTCTTCTTCTGCCACAGCCTTTCAATTTCAATTTGTAGATCTTTGTATTTGGTGATTTTTTCTATTTCTTTTTCTTCTATTCTGCTATCCCCTGGTATTGCTATGTCGATTATTTTGACTTGTTTTTCTTTCTTCTCGACTACAGTTATATCTGGTGTAGTGTGTGGCAGATGTTTGTCTGTTTGTAGTCGGAAGTCCCATAATATTTTTACATCTTCATTTTCTTCAACTTTTTCAATTTTATGGTCCCACCAATTTTTGGCTACAGGTAGCTTGTATTTTTTGCAGATGTTCCAGTGTATCATCCCTGCTACCTTGTCATGCCTTTGTTTGTAGTCAGTCTGTGCGATCTTTTTACAACAGCTGATTAGGTGGTCCACGGTTTCATCTGCTTCTTTACTTCACTTGCTGTTTGTTGTGGATTTTTCTACTTTTGCTCTTATTGCATTTGTTCTTAGTGCCTGTTCTTGCGCAGCCAGTATTAAACCCTCTGTTTCTTTCTTCAAGTTGCCATTCTTAAGGCATTGCCAGGTCTTGGTGATGTCTGATTTTCCAGTTATATTGTGCAAATATTGACCATGCAGGGGCTTACTTTTCCATTTTTCTGCTCGGTTCTTGACTTGTTCTTTCTTGTAGGCCTGCTTTCTTTCATTGGTGTTGAATAGTTTCTCGTTATTGACCATTTGAAGCGCATCTTCTTCACTGTCCCTTATATATTTTTCAAGGCCTCTTTTTTTCTCCTCCTCTACTGCTTGATGGACTTGCATCATTCCTCTTCCACCTGAGCCGCGAGGGAGGTATAGCCTATCTACATCACTGCGGGGGTGCAGAGCATGATTGATGGTCATGATTTTCCTGGTCATGATTTTCATTATTATTATTATTATTTATTATTACATTTATATACTGCTCTTCCTCCAAGGAGCCCAGAGCAGTGTACTACATACTTGAGTTTGTCTTTCACAACAACCCTGTGAAGTAGGTTAGGCTGAGCATTTCTTCTATTCATTTTGACTGTTTTTGGACATTACCAACTATCAACTGCTATGTGCCAGTTACACCCCCCTTCTACTCGCAAGGCTGGGGGATACAACTCAGTTTATGTTCTAGAAAATTTTCAAGTGTTTAGACTCTTTGTTGTCTAATAGCCTTTCCTCATAATAAATCCCTATGAGGATTCATTATAAACTAAAGAGTTTAAACACCTCAAAAATTCCCTGAGTACCCAGTGGTTTATGGGTTGGGAGGTAATTGGCACATGGGATGCCACTAATTCTCCATTTCCACCTGCAAATCATTGGGGTCAAAATGAACAGAAGAACTGAAGATGTGCAATGAAGACACCAAGGAATCTAAACACTTCAATATTCCTAAAAAAATAAATTGAGTACCGCAGTGTGTGTGTGTGGGGGGGTGTGGGTTATATGGCACATGGCAGTAAACAGCTGGCACTGTCCAATGACAATTAAAATGAACAGAAGAAATGAAGGTGTGCAATGAATGCTTATAGGGATTCATTATGAGGAAATGTTATTATACACCAAAGAATCCAAACTCTTGAAAAATAGTGACCACACATTTTGCGCCATAACTCCACTTCTACAGGGCTAGAGATTAGCCTTTTTTTAAAAAAATTGAAAGCTGGGGATCCCTGTTAGGGATAGCATAGGGTGACTTTGAATCCCCATTATTTCCTATGGTGTAAATATACAAAATCAGTAAAAACTAAATAAATCATAAAAGATCAATCAAGTGCCCCATTGCCTTGAAATGTGGGTGGTAGGTGACACCAATGGGGAACTACCCATCACCAAAATTTGGTGCCTCTAGGACCTTAATAAATGGCCTAAATAAATCCAAATCCAAATTGAATTGAATCAAATCCAAATTGAATCTGGGGTGATTCAGGGGGACAGATTTGGAAACAAAACAAATCAGCAGTAATTCAATTCAAGCACAAATCAAATTTTAAAAAATCAATTTGTGCACATCCCTAGAAAGAGGCACATTAAACTCAAACATTCCACAAGGCTCCTTAGTCCCTTTTAACATCTCTACATGAAACCACTGGGAGAAATCATCTGGAGGTTTGGTGCAGGGTGTTATCAATATGCTGATGACACCCAAATCTATTTCTCCATACCAACTTCATCAGGCAATGACATAACTTCCCTAAATACCTGCCTGGAGGCAGTAATGGGCTGAGGAGGGATAACAAACTGAAATTGAATTCAAATATGACAGATGTACTGACTAGGTTGTGTGTATCAGAACCCAAGAGATGAATTAGATCTGCCTGTTCATTATGAGGATTCACTACCCCTGAAAGAATAAGTATGTAGCTTGGGAGTACTCCTGGATCCAAAACTCTTTCTGATCTCTCAGGTTAAGGAAATGGCATGGGGTACTTTTTATCAGCTTTGGCTGATATGTCTGCTACACTCATTTCTGGAAGGAAATGACCTTTAAACAGTGGTACATATGCTGGTAACCTCCAGGCTTGATTACTGTAATGCACTCTACATGGGGCTGCCTTTGTTTGTAGCCCAGAAACTACAGTTGGGGTAGAATGCAGCAGACAGTCTTTTCTCTGGGATAACCTGAAGAGACTATATATCAACAACCTTAAGGAACTGCACTGGCTGCTGCACTGTTTCTAAGTGGAATACAAAGTGCTGGTTATTTATTTATTATTTATTATTTATTATTTATTATTTTATTTATTATTTATTTATTCAATTTTTATACCACCCTTCCAAAATGGATCAGGGCAGTTTACAGTTAAAACAAAACCATTAAAATCAGTTAACAATTAAAACAGAAATTATAAAACAGTGTAAAACAACAACAACTAACAATAAAAACATCATAAAACAGCAATTAAATAATCAGAACAATTTTAAAAACCTGAAAACCAGGTTACAATAATACACAAATTACAACTATTTAAAAACCCTGGAAGGCCAAGTCAAACAGATAGGTTTTAAGGGCTCTCCTGAAAACCAATAAAGAATTCAAATTAAGGATTTCTGCAGGGAGTGCATTCCATAGTCCAGGAGCGGCTCAAGAGAAGGCCCACCTCTGAGTCACCACCAGACACACTGGTGGTAGCTGGGGACAGACCTTTTCAGATGACCTTAACGTGTGATGGGGATCACGCAGAAGAAGGTGCTCTCTGAGGTAACCTGGACTTAAGCCATTCAGGGCTTTAAAGGTGATAACCAGCACTTTGTATTTTGCCCGAAAACATATCAGCAGCCCGTGTAGCTGTTTCAAAACAGGCGTAATATGATCCCTCTGGCTTGCCTCAGAGACCAATCTGTCTGCCGCATTTTGAACTAACTGAAGTTTCTGAACTACATACAAAGGCAGCCCCACAGAGAGCGCATTGCAGTAGTCTGGAGGTTACCAGCTGGTGCACCACTGCTTTGAAGTCATCGTCCTCAAGGAATTGCCCCTGGTGGCTCAGTGGTAAAACTGCCGCCCTGTAACCAGAAGGTTACAAGTTCGATCCTGACCAGGGGCTCAAGGCTGACTCAGCCTTCCATCCTTCCGAGGTCGGTAAAATGAGTACCCAGAATGTTGGGGGCAATATGCTAAATCATTGTAAACCGCTTAGAGAGCTTCGGCTATAGAGCGGTATATAAATGTAAGTGCTATTGCTATTGCTATTGCTAATTGATGCAGCTGTCAAATCAGCCGAAGCTGATAGAAAACACTTCTGGCCATATCCTCCACCTGAGATACCAGGGTGAGGATATCAGGTCCAGGAGTACTCCCAAGCTGTGCACCTGCTCCTTCTGGGGGAGTGTAACCCCATCCAACACAGGGAGATCTAACTCATCCCTCAGATTCTGAGCCCCTACAATGAGTACCTCTGTCTTGCTTGGATTCAGATTCAATTTGTTATCCCTCATCCAGCCCATTACTGTCTGTAGGCAGGCATTTATTATTTATTTATTTATTAGATTTATGTACCGCCCTTCCAAAATGGCTCAGGCCGGTTCACAGCATGATAAAAACAATTAAAACAAATTAACAATTTAAAACTATTAAAACACAATAAAACCAATAAAACAGCTAAAAGTCCAGGGCAGGGCAACAATTTAAAACAATTTAAAACATTTAATCATTTAAAACCCTGGAAGGCCAGGCCAAATAGGTAGGTTTTAAGGGCTCTCCTGAAGGATGGCAATGATCTCAAATTATGAATTTCTGCAGGGAGTGCATTCCACAGCCCAGGAGCAGCCACAGAGAAGGCCCACCTCTGCATTGCCACCAGACAAACCGGTGGCAACTGGAGACGGACCTCCTCAGATGACCTTAACGTGTGGTGGGGATCATGTAAAAGAAGGTGCTCTCTTAGATAACTCGGACCTAAGCCATTCAGTGCTTTAAAGGTAATAACCAGCACTTTGTATTTTGCCAGGAAACATATCGGCAGCCAGTGTAAACAGGCATAATATGGTCTCTCCGGGTTATTATTGATTGATTGATTGATTTGATTTGATTTGATTTGATTTGTATACCACCCTTCCAAAATGGCTCAGGGCGGTTTACAATTAAGGTTGCCCCAGAGACCAACCTGGCTGCTGCATTCTGAACTAACTGAAGTTTCTGAACTACATACAAAGGCAGCCCCACGTAGAGCACATTGCAGTAGTCGAGCCAGGAGGTTACCAGCTGATGCACCACTGTTTTGAGGTCATCCTCTCCAAGGAATGGGCGCAGCTGTCGAATCAGCCAAAGCTGATAAAAAGCACTCCTGGCCATGGCCTCCACCTGAGAGTGAGGCCTGGGTCCAGGAATACTCCCAAGCTGTGCACCTGCTCCTTTCGGGGGAGTGTAACCCCATCCAGCACAGGGAGATCTAACTCATCCCTCAGATTCTGAGCCCCCACAATGAGTACCTCCATCTTGCTTAGATTCAGCTTCAATTTGTTCTCCCTCATCCAGCCCATTACTGCCTGTAGGCAGACATTTAGAGAATGAGTGCCATTTCCTGAAGATGAAAGGGAGAAGTAGATTTGGGTGTCATCAGCATACTGATAACACCCAGCACCAAATCTCCTGATGACCTCACTCAGCAGTTTCATGTAGGTATTAAAAAGCATTCGTGACAGAATGGAGCCCTGAGGGACTCCATATAGCAGCTTCCGTTTTCAGGAGCAACTGTCACCAAGCTCCACCATCTGGAACCTACCTGAGAGATAGGAGCGGAACCACTGCAAAGCAGTGCCCCCTATCCCCAACTCCCCCAGGCGATTCAGAAGGATACCATGGTCGATGGTATCGAATGCCGCCGAGAGATCCAGAAGAACCAGCAGAGTCACACTCCCTCTGTTGATTCCCCGGTAAAGGTCATCCATCAGGCCGACCAAGGCTGTCTCAACCTCATAGCCAGCTCTAAAGCCAGTTTGAAATGGATCTAGATAATCAGTTTCCTCCAAAACTGCCTGGAGCTGGTCAGCCACCACACTCTCAATCACTTTGCCCAACCAAGGGAGATTGGCCTGTAACTGTCCATCATTAAAGGATCCAGAGAAGGCTTCTTTAGGAGTGGTCTAATCAATGCCACCTTCAAACAAGGAGGCGCCCTACCCTCCGTCAGTGATGCGTTTATGATATTAACTAGGCCATCTCCAACAATCTCCCTGCTTGCCAAGTCTGGCAAGGATCCAGAGAGCAGGTGGTAGGCCTCACCGCCCCACGCAGCTTGTCCACATCCTCAGGAGTCACAGATTGAAACTGATCCAATCTAATACCTCAAGAGGGATTGCTGGACACCTCCTCCATAGATCCTGCAAAAACAGTGGAGTCCAAGTCAGCCCGAATACAGGAGATCTTGTTTGCAAAAAACCCATTAAAGGCATCACAGCAGAATGACCCCAGGGACTGATTTGAAGTAGAAGGAGAAGAAATCAAACTCCTCACAACCCGGGATAGCTCTGCTGAGCGCAAACCTGCAGGCGCAATGAGCGCAGACCAAAAACTCTTTTTTGCCGCATGCACCACAACCGCATAACTCTTCAAATGGGTCACATGCTGTATCCTGTCAGATTTGAACCAAGTTCTCCTCCACTTGCGCTCTAGTCACCTAACCAACCGCTTTAGCCCCCGCAACTCCTCAGTATACCAAGGGGCCATTTTTGCAGCAGGTCGGAAGGGACGCTTAGGAGCATTCGTGTCTACTGCCCTGATGAGTTCCCTATTCCAGGTTTCCACCAGGGCATCGAGAGAATCACCAGCTGCACCAACGTCAAAATCCTCCAAGGCCTTTTGAAATCCCACTGGGTCCAGCAGCCTTTTTGGAAGGACCATCCTAATAGGTCCACCACCCCTGCAGGGGTGGATTGCGGCTGTGAGACCAACCTTAACCAGGTAGTGGTCCATCCATGACAATGGGGAAACAACAGAATCCCCCACCCATGGAACATCCTCCTGATCCGAACAAAAGACCAAATCAAGTGTGTGGACGGCAACATTGGTTGGTTCTGAGTTGGTTCAGAAACTAATTGGGATAGGCCCATAGTTGTCATGGCCGCTATGAACTCCTGAGCCGCACCAGACAAGCCAGTCCCAAAGTACAGGTGAAACTCGGAAAATTAGAATATCGTGCAAAAGTCCATTAATTTCAGTAATGCAAATTAAAAGGTGAAACTGATATATGAGACAGACGCATTACATGCAAAGCGAGATAAGTCAAGCCTTAATTTGTTATAATTGTGATGATCATGGCGTACAGCTCATGAAAACCCCAAATCCACAATCTCAGAAAATTAGAATATTACATGGAACCAAGAAGACAAGGATTGAAGAATAGAACAATATCGGACCTCTGAAAAGTATAAGCATGCATATGTATTCAGTACTTGGTTTGGGCCCCTTTTGCAGCAATTACTGCCTCAATGCGGCGTGGCATGGATGCTATCAGCCTGTGGCACTGATGAGGTATTATGGAAGACCAGGATGCTTCATTAGCGGCCTTCAGCAATTCTGCATTGTTTGGTCTCATGTCTCTCATCCTTCTCTTGGCAATGCCCCATAGATTCTCTATGGGGTCAGGTCAGGCGAGTTTGCTGGCCAGTCAAGCACAGTACACTGTATACTTTTCAGAGGTCCGATATTGTTCTATTCTTCAATCCTTGTCTTCTTGGTTCCATGTAATATTCTAATTTTCTGAGATTGTGGATTTGGGGTTTTCATGAGCTGTACACCATGATCATCACAATTATAACAAATTAAGGCTTGACTTATCTCGCTTTGCATGTAATGCGTCTGTCTCATATATCAGTTTCACCTTTTAATTTGCATTACTGAAATTAATGGACTTTTGCATGATATTCTAATTTTCCGAGTTTCACCTGTAGATATTGAAGTCCCCCAGCACTAAAAGTCTAGGAGACTCCAACACTAACTCCACAACCAGCTCCGTCAGCTCAGTTAGGGACTTGGTTGGGCAGCGGGATGGACGGTACACCAACAGAATCCCCAATCTATCCCTAGTTCCCAGCCACAAAAATATGCACTCGATATAAGTCAGCTGTCTCACAGGGGCCCTGGTAAGGAAAATGGTATTCTTATGGACCACAGCCACTCCACCACCACCCCTCCCACATCCTCTAGCCTGCTCCATGACAGAATAACCTGGTGGGAGAAGCTGAGCCCACACAGGACCACTCACCTTCCCCAACCAGGTCTCGGTTATACATGCCAGGTCAGCTCCCTCACCCACAATCAAATCGTGGACAATTTTGGTCTTATTCCGAACTGACCTGGCATTACAGAGGAGCAAGGCCAGACTCTGTGGGTCACTGGGGCTCCTCCCTGAGGCCTGACAGAGCAGTTGGAAGTGGAAACAGTTTCTAAATTACTAATTTCCCTTCCCCTGTAATGGCCAGCTGCTCTCCCAGAGCCAATTCTTCTATTCCCCACCACAACAGTAATAGCTGCTCCAGAAATGCTGGGCGCACTCCCAGCACCATCCCCCTCAAGAGAGCCCAAACACATATCTGCAAAAGATCTGGCCCAACCCCACCCCCCCAGCCCTCAGTCCACCGAGAGATCCAAAAGAACCAACAGAGTCACACTCCCTCCATCGATTCTCCAGTAGAGGTCATCCATCAGGCCAAACAAGGCTGTCTCAACACCATAGCCAGCTCTCAAGCCAGTTTGAAATGGGTCTACATAACCAGTTTCCTCCAAAACCTCCTGGAGCTGGTTGGCCACCACCCTCTCAATCACCTTGCCCAACCAAGGGAGACTGGAGATTGGCCTATAACTATCCATTGCTAAGGGATCCAGTGAAGGCTTCTTAAGGAGAGGTCTAACAATTGCCTCCTTCAAACATGGAGGCATCCTACCCTCCCTCAGAGATGCATTTATAATATTAACTAGGTCACCTACAACAATCTCCCTGCTAAATAGAAGCATCCCAGTTGGGCAAGGATCCAGAGAACAAGTGGTAGGCCGCACCACCCCAAGCAGCTTGTTCACAACTTCAGGAGTCACAGATTGTAACTGATCCAACCTAACACTGCAAGAGGGATCGCTGGACACCTCCTTCATAGACCCTGCAGAAATAGTGGAGTCCAAGTCATCCTGAATATGGGAGATTTTATCTGCAAAGAACCCATTAAAAGTGTCACAGCAAAACACCTCTGGGAACTGTTTTCAAGCAGAAGGAGCAGAAATTAAACTCCTCACGACCTGAGATAGCTCTGCTGAACGCGAACCTGCAGATGCAATGCGGGCTGACCAAACTCCCTTTTTTGCTGCATACACTGCTACTGCATAAGCTTTCAAATGAGTCCTATGCTGCATCCTGTCAAATTCAAGCCGAGTTCTCCTCCACTTGCCTACTCAACCACTTCAGACCTCGCAGCTCCTCGGTATACCATGGGACCATTTTTTAAGCAGGTCGGGAGGGACGCTTAGGAGCAATCATGTCTACTGCCCTGGTGAGTTCCCTATTCCAGGTTCCCACCAGGGCATTGACAGGATCACTGGCCGCACCAACTTCAAAACCCTCCAAGTCCTTTTGAAAACCTGTAGGATCCAGGAGCCTTTTTGGGCGGACCATCCTAATAGGTCCATCACCCCTGTAGGGGTGGGTCGTGGCTGTAAAACCAACCTTAACCAAGTAGTGGTCCATCCATGACAATGTCCATGACAATGGGGAAACCACCAGATCCCCCACCCATGGAACACCCCCTTGATTCAAAAAAAAGACCAAATGGAGTATGTGGCTGGCAACATGACTTGGTTCAGAAAATAGTTGGGATATGCCCATAGTTGTCATGGCCACAATGAACTCCTGAGCTGCACCCAACAAGCCAGCCTCAAAGTGGATATTGAAGTCCCCCAGCACCAGAAACCTGGGAGACTCCAACACCAACTCCGTCAGCTCAGTTACGGAGTCAGTTGGGCAGCGGGGTGACCGGCACACCAACAGAATCCCCAATCTATCCCTAGTTCCCAGCCTCAGAAATACACACTCTTTCCCCCCCCCAAATTCCGTTTTTATTGATTTTAACAATAATATTATTATCATTCAAAACAAACAGAATAAATGAAAATGGACTTCCCGCACACCTCTCTTCATGAAAGATCGACTATAAAATTTACCCTTGCTATAATAATAATTCAAAACATAAATTTAAACCCTTACAAACACAATTAATCTTCCCAACCTGCATTTCCCCCCCTAAATTTCAAATCCTGCTGTAAGATCCATAGTAGGAAAATAATTTTTTAGATACAACAAAAATTGTTTCCAATCTTCTTTAAAACATTCTAAGTTTTGGTCTCTTATCGGTGTTGTAAGTTTTGCCATCTCCACATATTCCAAAATTTTTATCAGCCAATCTTCTTTTGAAGGCAGTTCATTACTCTTCCATTTCTGTGCATATATTATTCTGGCCGCCGTGGAAGCATACATGAAGACTGTTAAGTTATTTGTAGAGATTGCTCCTTGTGTTATTCCCAGTAGGAAGGATTCTGGCTTCTTAGGAAATGTCATTTTAAATATTTTCTTTAACTCATTATATATCATATCCCAATAGGCCTTAGCCTTCCCACAGGTCCACCACATATGAAAAAAAGTACCTTCAGAATGTCCACACTTCCAACATTTGTTTGAAACACTTTTGTACATTAATGCCAATTTTTTGGTCGTTTTAACCACTTCCTCTCTTGTCTCCTCCAGAAGCATCAATTTATACATTTTAGAAACTAATTTTTCATCATTTTGACGTAATTCCTTCTCAAAGTTTGAAATCTGATCCTCAAATCCAACTTTAAAGTCTTTCTGATATATCTCATTTAACTGATGATACTGAAACCAATCTCTGACCAAATTTTGTATTTCAGTTAAATTTTTTAACTTACAATCCTTTTCCTGAAAATGTAACAAATCCCTATAAGTACCCCAACACATTTGCATATTTACTTCTTTACGTGATAAGGCTTCAATCGGAGAAATCCATAACAGAGTTTTAGGTTCCAACCAATTTTTATATTTTAACCACACCCTCATTAAACTCCTTCTCACATAGTGATTCAAAAAGTCTTTATGTATTTTACATTTATGTATTTCACTTTTTTCATACCACAGATACGCATGCCATCCAAACCTTCTGTCAAATCCCTCCAAATCACACTCAGTATAAGACAACTGTCTCACAGGGGCACTGGTAAGGAACCACTCCATCCCTGGCACCCACTTCCCCTAGCCTGTTCCACAACAGAGTAACCTGGAGGGAGACGCTGAGCTCACACTGGACCACTCGCCTCTCCCAACCAGGACTCAGTTATACAAGCCAGGTCAGCTCCCTCATCCATGATCAAGTCATGGATGATTTCAGTCTTTTTCTGAATTTACCAGGCATTGCAGAGGAGCAAGGCCAGGATCTGTGGGTGGTTGGAGCCGCTCCCCAAGACCTGAGAGTTGACAAGGTAATTGGAAGTGGAAACAGTTACTAAATTACTGATTTCCCTCCCCCTGTAATGGCCAGTTGCTCTTCCAGCACCAATTCTTCTATTCCCCACCACTCCAGCAATAGCTGCCCCAGAACTGCCGGAAGCACCCCTCGCACCATCCCACTCAAGAGAGCCCAAAGACATATCTGCAACAGGCCTGGCACAACTCAGTACAATGAAAAACCAACAACCTCTAGCCCAAACCTCTCCCCAGCTCTCAGTCCCGCCCCAAAGGCCCATCTCCAAAGGCTGGCCCCCTTCAGTGGCTGCCTACAGGCATTGGCCATGCCTCAGGCATGCCTTCCAGAGATGTATGTGCCTCAGCCGCCCAGAAGCTCCTCCTCTTACGAGTTAGTACTGAGCTAGCAAGCAACAGATGTTCCAAATCAGGTAGTCCTGGCAATCCTGGAAGGCTGCCAGCTGGAACCTCATGGCTAGGATGCAGCAGCAAGCTGGCAGGCAGCCCTTCATTTGGGCTGAGAGATAGAAATGCAGCCTTGAGGGGCCAGATGTTAAAGTCCAGGCAGGTCAGAGGGACCAAAAGTCAAATCTTCCAACCTGTTCCCTCCTAACAGGTTATTACTTATAAAGCCCTTAACAGCTTGAGCCCAGGATGGAGTGGCTGCCATGCATGCACACTGGCCATTTGCATGCTGGGCAAGCAACTGGCCAGTATGCATGTGCAGCAGCCTTCAAAATGGTGGCCGTGAGCAGGCAGAGGGCCGGAAAGGCCCATAAAAGAGCCAAACCAGGCCTAAAAAACTGGGGGGAGGCTGGTGGGGGTGTGTGGATTGTTGGAGACCATGCTGTGGCCATTGCAGCACACACACACCAGAGGTGTGGCCTCTGGACCAAGTGGTAAATTTAATCCCCCCAACCTCTCGAACCCCCAAGCTCGGGTTGGGCTCAAAGGCATGCCAAACTGAACTGAACTGTGCCCTATTTGGCTCAAGGACAAGCCGTCAAACAGGCCTGGTTCAATGGCTCAACCTTGAGTGGGTTCACACATCTCCTAGCACCAAGGCACCTGCTCCTGCTCCCAAGCAAGGGAAGTGGCCTGTATGGTGAGTGCAGTCAGTGGGCAGGAGAGCACCACCTTCAGCAGGCAGGTGATGCATTCCTTGTACCAGGTGTGCAGGGAGGCCAGCACCTGACACAAGCATGCACTTCACTGATGATCTGTGGACCAGCAGCAGTGGTCTGCACACTTTCCCCCTATCCCTCATGGTGGGGGCAGGAGAGTGAGAGGACTGCTGCTGGTGGTCAGGTGGCCAGCCCCTCCCATGCAGCAAAGCATAGGTGGGCTCATGGTAGATGAGATGCCAGAGGGTGGTTGGCTGTCTGGGCAGCCAAACCTTCACCAAATGTTCACAGTGATCAACAATAGTCTGAACATGATGAGGGCAGCCGAGCAACTTCAGTTTGTGTCCATCCATTGTGGGGTTTGGAGGATAGGTTAAAAATTTGTTAAATATCACTCACCTGCTCATTTCTTTTGTGGGTTGGGTGGTCAGTAACACTCATCATACCCTACCACCCAAACTACTTTGGAGTCCCCAGGAGTGACCCATGGGGTGCAATGGGGTGGTTTGAGTTTCCCCATTTTCCCCTATGGCTGAAATACTTGAAACATTTTGAGTTTTGTTTCATTGAAACAGCTGGGTCAGCCATTGTTTAGACAGAACATTTCAGCCATTTGTGTTTCATTTCAAGTTTAAAATGAAACACAAAATCCATTTTTGTGCACATCCCTAGTTACTTGGACATGTTCACATAAATGCATCAGATCATTAGATAAATGCATATCAGAACTGTGTATTTTTATCATTCAGAGTGATAGATCCTCTGTATGCCATGTGAAATATATTCATATTAGCTGGGCCGGGCACAGAGGATCTGTGCATCTAGTTCTCCCCATTCCACATCCCGCTGGTGCCACTGCCCCTGCCACCCGCCACTTCTCCCCCTGCTGCTCCTACCCCTGGCACTGCCGCTACTGGGCCATCCTTCCTTTGGACTGGCAGGCCACCCTCTCTGCTGCCCGCCAGTTTTGCTTGCCTGCCAGTCAGCCACCACCTTCTTCTGCCCGGCAGCTGGTCCATAATTTTCTTTTGGCTAGCTGGCAAGCTGGAGAGAGAGGCTGTGCCACCTTTCTGCCTGCTGCCGCAGTAATTTTCTTGCCCACATGACCACCGCCTTCTTTCTTCTTCTCTCCCCCCCGCCCCGCCCACCCATCGCCACTGTTTTCTCTGCCTGCGGCAGCCGACCACAACCATTCGCTGCCATTTTTCTCCACTGGCCAGCCAGCTGCCACCACCAGCATTTTCTTCCCATCACCCATACCTGTTACTATCTGGCAGCTGTTCACGAACTCTCGCGAAAGCTGCAACAGATGAGATTAGCCATGGGCTAATCCCACGTGTAGGCCTTAGAGAAATATATATAAAGAATATAAAAACTCCAAAGGAGGCGAGATGAGCATTTAGTTATTTTCCTTTACACTGTTTTGCTTATAGTTACCAATACTAACTTTAGCAAGAGACCTCTTACCTGTTTGATTGTATATTCAATAGGCACTATGGGAAGCCAGATTAAACACTTTTAAGTTCCATTCATTTATATGGAAAAAATAAGTATGCACTTAACTCTTTTACTTTAAAATCAATAAGGACTTAATAGGGCTTAACTTTGGCTGGAACAATATGCCCTGTATTATCATTCGGATAATAATAGATGCAATTCCGAATATTCAAAGGAATCAAATCTTTTTTAGCATTCTAGGTCTAGCAGCTTAGATGTGATTTTAAAGATGTGTTTATGCTGCACTCACCAAATTCTCATAGATGAGAATGGGCAATTCTTGAGCATGCATTACTCTAGACTGTAGGGTGTGCCCAAACCGTAGTCCGAGCACCTTTTGGGAGCAGCACATGGCTGCTTAAAAAAAGAGGAGAGCAGATCTGCTCTCCACCACCCCATGCAGCTTCCTGCTGGGGCAGCACTCGGCCCAAGTACCCCTGTATGACACCAGCATGCACATGGCAACTTTGCATGCCTGGGTGCCATTTGGATGGTCAGCAACACCATGCTGACCACACAAATGGTGTCCGTGCATGTGCCCCAGCAGGGAGTTGCATGCAGAGGCAGAAAGCAGGTGAAGACCTGCTGTCCTCTGTCTTAAAGCACTCTCACATAGCTCCCAAATGGTGCTCGACCTGTGGTTCGTGCACACACCTACTAGACTGCAGTCTTGACCATTAAATTTGTCTACATCCTGTAGGACACATTTAGAAACAAAACTAGATGTACTTAATTAGACATTTAAAATATTTTCATTTTGCAATATTGTCTAGTTACCATGTGCTGAGATCTTCAGGGTTAAAACTGACTGATAGCTATACTTTCTCTTTTGCCCAAAATGTATTTATAGCAAGATAAAGGCCCCAAATATTTAATTTTAAGATAATCTTAAAGTGTAACTCATTTTGTAGTTCCACTTGTACCAATACTACTTTCATTTGAGGTCCAGGTGTTTAATCAATCATATTCACTGGTTTCTAAAGGCTTGGTTTTTAAAGCAAATTTAAATTCAACTACTGCCAATATTTATTCTATGCTCAGCTATAAGACGCTGGTGGCTTACCATGCTAGACAACTTGAATGCAGCCTCAGGATGGTGATGTCATTTCTAGAAAACTAACCACAACCACAGACAAATGCACATTTCAAATCACACTACAATGGAGCTATTGTTCATTTGGGAAATGAATAACTAAACTGTCAGGCCGCATTTGCACGTAACACAGAACCAGAGTTGAATAGGCCTGTGGTTCCGTGAACAGTACAGGGAAACGCAGTTGGGCATGCCAATGAAACTGAGGGTCCGGGATTGGTATTCCAATCTGAACCCTCAGATGGTAGTGAGTTTCAACCTGAGGTTCCAGGCAGCCTGTGGCACATCCAAATTCGGAACCGCAGGCTGCTGGCCCTGGAACTGGAGCTGAGGGAGGGAGCTCCTCCCTAAATTCTGGCCAGATTGGCTGTGCAGGCTGTCCTTCGGTCAAGAAAGAAGCCCACACTGCCAGCTCTCCCTCCTTTCTGCAGTCTCATTGACTGCAAAGAGGTAGCTCTCATGAACATCCAAATTCATACAGGAGAGTGGGGGAAGGGGGTGTGGAACAGTGGGTCCATTGGACATGAGAATGCGGCCACTCTGTTTAGGAGGCTCTGACTTACAAATTTCTATGAAACATCTCAGTAAGGCAAAATGGTGTGATTTTTGCTGCTATAATTAATCTTTAATCCTAAGTAGAGATATGCAAAACTACCATTTGATATTTCACTAAAATTACTCTTAACTATTTGCAGGTCACAAATTTCCTAAAAAATGTGGATTGCTCCCGTAAATTTTGCCTGGTTCTTTTTGATATTGTTAAAATGGTCCTAGGCTGATTCTGCTTTTTAAAGGCATAGACTTCCCCCTTCTCTACCTTAGACAGAAAAACTTGCCATTTCACAGTGCAAACACAGCATGCTACCAGAAGCCCTGCTAACTGTGCAAAGAGGCACCTTTATAAAGTGATGATTTTCTTTGTTGAGCAGTGGGAGAGCATCTGGCCATATCGAACCCCAGCATAGTATCCCTCCAGTGGCTGTTGCTGGCGTCTATCTTATGTTTCTTTTAAGATTGTGAGCCCTTGGGGACAGGGATCCCCAAGTTGGCCATGTGCATGCATACACGGTGGCCATGTGCATGCCAGTGTCATGCGCAGGAGCAGCTGGGAGATGCCCCACTGGTGTGTGAAGATATCCAGGAGGAGAGCCGAGATTACAGAAGTGGTGGTGAATGGGAGGAGCAGGTATGAACCTGCTCTCCTCCTTGTTAAAGGGGCTGTGGAAGCCTTCATTTTTAAAGGGATTGTGATGGCAGTTTGGATGCCGAATTGTGTTTCAGCACATCCCTTGTTTTGTCCATTATTACTAACAGCCAAATTGCTAGACCTGACAGTGCTAGGCCAATTTGAAGAAACCGAGCTCTCCCATAATCATGTATAAAGGTGAGGTAGTGTCCCATTTTTAATAGTAAAAGAGGCATGTGGGTGAGGGGAGCTTCCACACACAGTTATTAAGATACAACCACTGGTCTTTTGATCAACAGTCTAGAGCCATTCACATGAGCAATAGGGGGAGCGGGACAAGAAGCAATGGAGAAACAAAGAGGAGAATAGCCCAGTTCTATGTAAAATACTGATACATATGTGGAACAATAGCGTCCCAACAGTCCAATGCAAGTCCACCCCCTTCCCCCACTTTTTAAAGGAGAAACTATATTTAAACTAGGTTTTTGTGGCTTTGAATGGGGAATGATGTGAAATAATGCACTAGTTATAACTCCCTTGTGAACTGATATGCAAAATACCTATCACAAAGTCTTTTCTGTATGAATGAAAATCATAGGCTTCCTTTTGTGTGGATTGGTGGCCTAAACATACAGTGCCACTGTTGGGCAGATTGGTCCTATCTTCAGAAAAGACTCAAATTTAGCTCTGAACAACCATCAAGGATGCCTCTCATGTGCAATCTGAAGATAGTTATTATATAGTATTGTTACTGTGGTGCTATTGGCTGATCATAGTGCAAATGAAGAAGCTAAAGGTCTGACTTCTGTTTTCACTTTTAAAAAATCCATCACAATATCTGCATCCACATTGAGTTTTCTTGTCTACATCTACATCTACACCTATTCCAAACCACCTAGTTCATCATGCTGGAACACTAGTTTCTTGGCATTTTATGTTGTTGGATTCTATTTTGAACCTGTGACATTTGGTTGCTTAGGAAAATCTTTTCTAGTGCCTATTATACGCTTGTTAAAACTCTGACATTTCCATTTGGAAAAGCCATTTGGCTTACAGAGGTTTTCTGATGATGTTGTAAAGGCTGCAAACAGAAAAACAAAAAAAAAAGGCTTATTTAATATATGAAAACTATGACGGAAGAAAGAAAACAAATTGGTAATATTCTTCTGAGTTGCTACTTGATTTATATCATCCTAAAAGTGCTTTAATAATGCATTTTTAAACACAGAAATAAAACCAAATGATTTATTAAGAAACTATCAGTGGTGATACGATGATTTGGAACAGCGATTCATTTGTGCTCAGAACAAAAAAGCTACACCAGGCCTGGTTAATATATTTGGCATTGCTTTGTCGCTTTCTTCCTGTCTCTGTGTACATGAACAATGTGATCTGGTCTATCCACAGTACGGTTTTAAAATGTTTCCTTATCTACAGAGTGACCCATTATAATCTAGTAATAATCAGTTGCCGGCCTGCTGAGTGATACAGGACATTCATCATTTGATGAACGTACTGCATCAAGATGAGAAGTTCCAAATAACTTCAATATCACATTTTCCTGAGATATACTAAGATGTCTCTTGTACCGGTATCAAGGATGATATGGATGGCCCAGTTTCCTTATTTATGGAAAATGTCATGAATAGAAAAGATAAAGGTCTATGATCTAAAACAGTCATGACAAACCACTACACAACAGATTCAACTGGAGCTGCAAATCACAAACAATTGTGTCTGATCGCAAGTGAGGTCTGGCAAACCACAACACTGACAAAGCATGTAGCAAGAGCAATAATGAAACTTTTGTTAAGTCTTTTAATAATTCTACACTTTAAAAATAATTATTTTCATTAACTCTTTCATAACTTGTGACAAGATATATAAATATACTCAGATGTATATCTCAATTATAATTTTTTAGTACTATAAATGTGCAATAAACTGTCCCAGAAACATACTGGAATAAACCTTTTACGATGTCGTATTATCAGCATTTTGTAAAAAAATATTTTTTAAAAATGCATAACAACATATATCTGAAATATATTGCAGCTTCAAGACTCTATTTTTAATATCTGTATCACTGAAATGAAAGAGAACACAATTAGACTATTGGAAGATGCATGTTTTGGGTAGCTAGACAACCAGCTTACATAGATACAGTATATACATTCCAAACAATTCTGCCACAGTTAAAAGGTATTTATATTCTGATGCAGATAAAATTGAACATGTCAACACTAATGCATTTTTCTAGGAGAATCACTACTTTCACAATAATTTCCATGGAAAATTTGTGTGCACATGCTGTAATAGACACATTTATAACATCAAAAGGGTTCAATTTTCTTTTCAATCATACCACCGTATGAATAGCTTTTCCTATTGAATTTAACAATAAGGCGCATTACCAGAGTCTAAAGGATGGGATACTTCTTCTTGCTCTTATGAAAGTATGTCAGACAATATATAATATATCCCACAATAGATCTGGGTTAACGGCGCCTTTACATAGGTTTTCTTCCTAATATACTTGTGTCAGCAGAATGCCATTTTTATTTAAATTTGCCTGTGAGATCAGCTACATTTCAATCTCCAGTTAACTCTCAATGTTATTAAAAGAATATTCAAATGTTATTTAAAGGAGACCTAGGGCATCTGTGTCACAAAATTAACATAAAATGTTTTTCAGAGGTATAGATTTCTGTTCAAAATTAACAGCTATTTGTCTTTCACTTGCAGTCAGTTCAGACAACAAGGTTTTGTTATGATGCAATGTGGTGCAAACAGTGGTTTTAAAATGGGGCATTGTGGGTAAAACTCAACATTCTTTCTTTGCATATAAAATAATATGCTCAGAAATGTATGTTGCAAGTGCTCCTGTTCTGTTGGGTAAAACCAAAAAATGGCTCTCTCCCTAGATGTTATGAAGCATGGTCATCTATTATATATTTTGAAGAATTTGTTTGCTTGTGAGAAATAGTCATAGAGCCGGGTCTCACGATCACGAGACCCGCTTTGTGAAGCTAAGCGGAGAGAGCAGGCTAAGCCCGCTCTCCCTGCAGATGAGCAGGGCGGGAGCCCTGGGCGGCCAGATTGGCCACCCATGACTGCTGGCTCTGTGATGGAGCCAGCGGGGGCTGGGAGGATCGGGGGCTGCGTGGCCCCCAGAAGCTCCAGTATGCCCTGCAAGAGCGAGCAGGGCATACTGGAGAGACCCCCAAACCGGGAGGCTGCTTTTAAGCCTTCCGGATGGGGTCTACTCGTGAGTAGTTGCGGCGTGGAGCCGCACCGCGGCTACTCACAATTTTAAAAAATGGGTTTTCGGAGTGCTTGCTCTGCAAACCCGGTTTAAGGGGAGGGGTAGTTTGGTGGGTTAACCACCAGGAAGCCACGGGGCTCGCCTGCGAGCCCAGTAGCTCCCACGATCAGGCAAAATCTGGCTAGGCTCCCCTAGCCCGATTTCACCTGAACGTGGGAATAGCCCCATACGTCTCGATAACCTAGAGATACCAAATTCTGGATACACAATCCTGCCACTTAAAGTAGCTGAATGCTCTACTTTTACACCAGAATATGCTGGGGGAAAGTTTAAATCTATCTTTGAAAACTTTTCAAAAGAAATTCAGGTATAACCAGCAGAGATTATTTTTAAGAGATTTTTAAACCCTCAATAATCAGATCATGCTCAAGAGAAGCAGATCTTTCTCAGAAAAAAATTTACTATTATTCAAATTTACCATATATGATAATTATTCAATTAAATGCATTAATTGCTTTGTATCGCTCTGTATCTGATCCTTGATCATAATAAACTGATTGATTGAATGAAGTTTAAATCCTACAAATGTCAAACACATTAATAAAAAGTCCTATTGCATATATTTAATTTCTCTATCAGTGTAATCTATGCAAAATGACTTTGCCCAGCCAACAATGGAACTCACTTACCAGTTAGTGATAATGGATATATTCTATAGCTCTGTTCAGACATTATGCTGTATGTGCATATGGGTGTACATATGTATGCCTTTTTGTGTAAATGACTGTATATCATTCATTAAAAACTGAACCTGGATACAGGCACCCCCAAATCCAGAGTAATAACAGGAGGTGTACTACCATACATGCATTGAATATATTGTTTTAATAACTGTATGTCAGTACAGATTTATATGTGCATATACTGTACATAAATCGAATAGGGCTTATAACGGTGCTTTTAAAAATCACATCCATCTGCTACAGTGTACAGGGCCAGCCTGTTAACAAGATGCAGAGAGGCAGTTGCCACGGGTGGCAGTCTGGAAAAGGTGGTGGTGGGTGGCCGATACTCACTGATTGCTGTAAGCCATTTGCCTTACTTGCTGCACCTCCATTCCCTGGTGACCCCTTTACCTGGTGGTGGAAGCCGCAGTGCCACTACTGCTCTGCCACTTCCTGCTCCTCCTCCCTGGCTTCTGAAAAAGTGGACGAGAGGATAAAGGGAGCAGAAGAAAGTGTGAATGATGCCATACTGCCTTCTATTCCTCATTCCCCACCTGCTGCATTTCAAAAGCCAGGAAAGAGGAGACAGAGAAGGAGAAGGTGGCAGAACAGCAGTGCCAGTTGCAGGAGGAAGGAGAAGAAGAAGGAAGAAGGAAGTGCTTTTTCTTCTCATGGGAGTTTTTCTCCTGAGGTTAATGGCAGTGTCAGGGAAGTTGGTATTTTTAGCCTACTTTCTAGTAGGCTTAGGAGATCACCCGGCATTTTGCGTGTCCCTGTGCCCGTTTGTGTAGTCCACCACCATTGACTTTGCAATGGCTGGACCAATATGAACCAAACCGGGTACAGTTGTAGGGACACATAGTGACATCTCAATGGTGTAGTTTGTGATTATGTCATCCACCCCAATTCATGATGGCAGCTGCATAAACATTTGAGGCACAAGTGGACTAAGCTGAGAACCGCCTAACCAATTTGAACCAAATTTGCTACAGTTGTAGGAACACATAGAGACACCTCAATGGTGTAGTTTGTGATGATGTCGTACACCTCAATTCAAGATGGCAGTCACACAAACATTTGAGGTGCATGTGGGCTAACTTGTGGAGAGTTTAACTGATGTGAACTAAATTTGCTACAGCTGTAGGGACACATATGGATGCCCCAATTGTGTAGTTGGTGATGGTGTCATCCCCCTCATCCAAGATGGTGGAAGCATGAACATTTGAGGCGCAGGAGATATAACTTGTGGACCTCAATTTGAACCAAATTTAGTCCAGTTGTAGGGATAGTGAAAGTAGGCAGATTAGTTCTTATTAGAACAACTTTTGTTATTCTATCTTACATAGCCTCTAAAACACATCATAGTCAGATCATGGAGTGTAGGGTGCCTCCATGATTTAAGCTACATCAAACTTCCCACGTACCATGACTGGGCCCTTCTGTCCTCTGAAGAAAAACTAAATTCAAGAAAAACTTTTAAAAATCTCTTGTGTATTGTTCTTGTGACCATAGAAAATAAAATGTGGAAGCGATAAACAAAGAACAAAATTCAAAATACAAACAAATGGAGCATTTCTGTGGCTCAGAGGTTCCAGCGGTACTTTCTTTTCCTGACCTCATGGCCTATTGCCTGACTGACTGAATTGTGACCAGCAATTTCCAAAGGTAAATCTCTCTACAGAGGATCGTACCATTACTTCTTTCCTGCAATTCCCCACTTTTCTGACATTTGTTTCATCTTTGTGTAGTCTGCAGCAGAAAGTGGTAGCCTCACAGAGGCATACATGAACTGAGCAGCATCCATCAGAGGCTTGATCCTGGACCTTGCAACCAATGAGAATTGGGCCATTAATTCAAAGTGGGGGAAAGTTGGAATCCAAAGTAAATGCTCAACAGACTAAAATAACCAGAGTTCATACAAATGTACTATAGTCCTATACACACTGTATGGCACACCTGATATATTTGTTTTAATTCTCCTTAGCTTAGAATGTAGAACATTTGGAACAGTACAGTCTCTTTGATTGCTCATGACTTGAAGGCACAATGCTAATATGAAAAGTTACTATGTAGTTGGTTTTGGTTTTGTTTGTTTAAGAACAACATTTGACATTTATGTAGCTCACTTCAAGCACTCAAAACACTTCACATATATTAAATGTTTCCTACCTGTTATGTTCATCACTCATACAATCTGTGGACAGTAGGGATGTGCACAGAACCAGGTGGGGGTGGCTCAAGGAGGTGGGGGGGTGTCACTTTAAGGGTGGGGGAGGGTGCACTTACCCCTCCCCCCACTTTCCCCCCGCCGGCGTTCGGTTTCTGTAAATGCCTTCAGAGCAGCAGTGCACCTTCCTGCCGCCCTTTACCCCTCTTTGGCCGGAAGTGGCCAGAAGTATTGGATGTGCGTGCTTCCTTAAAGGGCACATGCCCTTAAAGTGACACCCCCTGGCTTCGAACTTTGAACCTCCCATAAAAGGGCCTCTGAGCAGGTTCGTGCACATCCCTAGTGGACAGTGCACACAGGTACATATCTATGGATCTATCTATCTATCTATCTATCTATCTATCTATCTATCTATCACATGTATAATTTATTTTTATTGTTTTTTCATTGTTTATTTAACACATTTTTATACTGCCCAAAACGCAAGTTCTCTGGGTGGTTTACAACAAGATAATAAGAAAAAAGATTAAAACATTTCAACAATTAAAATTTAAAACATTAAAACACAATTAATACAATATCTAATTAAAAGCCTGGGTGAACAAATGCATCTTGACTGCATTTTTAAAAGTTGTAAGAGGCTCTCTCTTAGGAGAGGCTCTTATATGTAGTATAAACTCTGAACATTGGGAAAGCAGTGTACATTTTTATGTTTATTCTCACAACAATCATGTGAGGTAGCTTAGGCTGACCTGTACACAGATACAGTTATTCACTTGCCATGCTGAATGCAGGTACAGCAGTGTACTTCTTATCTGTACCACGCCTTTGAGGGACTGTACCCACATTCACTTTTTAAATGAATACAAGTACAGTTATTTGGCATCCTGTTTTCCACAGATGCTTCTGGGCAGCCCAAAACAAGGTCTGATTTCCTCTTCCCCTACTAGTACCTGCTGTTTGGAGATGTATATTGTCTCTGAATGCCAGTTTCTTTTACTTCCTTTTAGCTATCATGACTGAAACATTTCTTTAGTCTTCTTTTAAAGCCATCTGAGCTAATTGCCATCAGCACACCTTTAGGTGGTAAATTCCATGTATTAATGATGGATTGTGTGAATAAATCTGTCCATTCTGAATCTACTCCCAGACAATTGCATTGGAGGATCCTGAGAGCAAGTGTTATGGGAGAAGGAGGGTGGGCGAAATCTGAACACTTTCTCTCTTTACCCCCTTTCTCTACAAAAATCTGTAAAGTTTTGTAGCATCTATCATGTTCCTCATTAATTGCATTTTTGTCTAAATTAAAACAAAACAAAACACCCAAATACTTAAGTCTTACCCCCGAGAGAAGGTGCTCTGATCATTTTGGTTGTTCTTGTCGCCACCTTTTCCAGTTCTACAATATCCTTTTTCAGATGAAGGGATCAGAACTGTACTCACGATTCTAAAGGTGGCCACACCATAGATTTATCTAAAGGCGTTACCATACTGATCTTCATTTTTCATTTTCTTTCCTCACAATCCCCAAGCATTGTATTTGATTTTTTCACAGCTATCACGTGCTGTATTGGCATTGTCACTGAGATATCCACCATGAGCCCAAGGACTTTTTCCTGTTTAGTCGCTGTCAGGACAGAGTCCCCAGCAATATATGAGGTCATTCACACAATCAAAAACTGTGTCCAACAGAAGTGGTTGTGTGGAAGCAAGGTAGGAGGAAAAGCTGCCCAGGTTTTCTTCTTACCTTGCTTCCACATAACCAAAAAATTGAGAGAACACACAGCTCCCAAACCCAGGTAGAACACAGTTTTTGATTGTGTGAATAACCTCCATATGTGGTGAACTTGGTTTTTGGCCCCAAGTGAAACAGTTTACACATACATATACTGACCCTCATTTACTATACTATGTTGTTGCCCATGCATCCAGTTAGGAGAGATCCAAGAGGGATTTGGGTTTGCTGCTTCCATGCCAACCAACAGCCTGTGCTCAAAGCTCCTCAAGGTGGGGGTGGGCTGCTCCATGGACACTAAGCTCTGCATCGGATCAATTGCAACTGACTCCCATCATTCCCACCTTCAGGAGCTGCCGGCACAGTTATCAGAGCCCAGCCCCCGCAAGTCCCAGGATGCCCCGTGCGAGTGCATGTGGCATCCTGGGGAGACCCCCGAGACCGGGAGGCTTGTTTTAGCCTCCTGATGGGGGTCTCCTCATGAGTCACTGCGGTGGGGAGCTACACTGAGGCAAGACACAATCACCAAAATGAGGTTAGTGGAGTGCTTGCTCCGCTAACCTCAATCAAGGGGAGGGCTACTTTGGCGGGCTAGCCGTCAGAGAACCACCAGGCTCACCCGCGAGCCCAGTGGTTCTCACAATGGGGGAAAACTGGTCTGGGCTCCTTTAGCATGATCCCCCCCTTCTCTTTGATTTGTTAATTACTCCTAGAACTTCATCTGCTGACTGGGCAAAGAGGCACCTTTTAAATGTGGTGATTCCCTTTACTTATCAGGGGAAGAGTAACTGGCCCTATCCACTGTTCCTTTGTTAGGTGGTTCAGCTACTTTTTCTGCCCCATCGGTTCCACTGGAGAGCAACCAGAACAGAGTTGGGGCTGAGAGCAGCCACTGAAGCAGCCAGAAGTACAGGCAATGCAAAAGGTGCAGGCATGCAAGAAACCCCACCTTAGGAGGGCAGGGGAGGAGGCAGGTGGGCCCAATTCACTGGTGGCCCCTGGATATTTGTCCCCTCCCCTTGTTCAGTGGTAGCTAGCTATATCCCTGCCTCCAAGAGGCCTTAAGATGTATGACGCTCTTAACTCTCCCTCTCAACTTCATTTTAACAAATTCCTTCATTTCATATGAACGTATAATTTTTAAAAAACAAGATTATTTATTTGCCACACTTCTATACCACCTAAATGGGAGCTGTCTAGGCAGTTATCATGTCAATTACTATGTTCATTCTAATTATATGAAAGTCATGCTAATTGCGGGTAACTATAATATGAAACTCTGATCAGTTTGCATTGCAGCCTATAGTTTTCCAGCTCATTGTCAAGAAACGTTATTTTTTTTGTAACAGTAGTATTAATAGTTTCATCTGAACATTTGACTTCTTAGCAAAACTGCATGCAATACTGGCTTCTCTGTGCATCCATGCTGAAAATAGGTAGTATAAATTCAACAAGGTCAGAGCTCGGTAAGGCATTCTACTTTATGCTGTTCTTCCCCTGCTGAAGAATGCTGGGGACCGCCATTACAGTTTAGTGTGGAGTCTCAGGTGCAGCAGCGGAGGATAGCTACTGGAAACAAAACAAAAGCACTTCCCAAGGGGCAGAAAGAGTAAAAGCACCAGGACAGAAGAGCAGCAAAAGCAATATATCATGGCAAACGTAGTATCTGCCTCTTATCAAAGCTTCATATTTTTCTAGGCATCACTGTACTCAAGTAAACAAGCTTGCTTGCTAAGGCAAACAAGGGGATGGAGGCAAAAGAAAATTAATGGCCACAGCCTCTTCCAAGTGCTTCAATCTCACAATCCCTACAGGTACTTTTGGGTCATCAGCCTAGCCTAAATTATAATGAAACGTGCCGCTAATCCCTCTTATTGCTGCACTCACTACTAACCCGTGGAAAATCAAAGGATTCCCCTTTTCAAGCATAGCCCCTCGAATCACTGAACCTGTTCAGTCTAATGGATTGGACTGGCCCATCGATGCAACCGAACCAGTTCATGGACAAGCAGTTCAGTTCAAATTTGGTCCGAATTTGAACAAATCCACAAATTTTGGTTTGCGCACACCCCTAGCCTATAGTGTACACACTTTCCCTCACCCATCCACAGTTGTTATAGGCTGACATTCCCCACAGTGCTCTGACAAATGTTGCTAAACAAGTTTTGAAGGACTACAACATTTGTAACGCAATTTGACCAAAAAACAACAGTAGCTTACATACTGCGCAGTGCCCCAATGATTGAAGAGTGGGGCATGTGCTGGTTCTGCCAAACTCCAAGCACATCCCCACTGCTGCTAAGTGCAGAGAGGCTCAGTGGTGCCTAAGAATTGTGTTAGCACTCTAGTGATGATTTTGCCATTGTCCCTAAAGGGATAAGCGTTACTAGGACACTGATGCAATTCTTAGGCATCACAAAACCTCTCTGTACTTGGTAGCAGCATGTACAGGGTTTGGAGATGGACAAAACCAGTGTATGTGCCCTGCTCTTGGATCAGCAGGGCGCTGTGTGAAGAAAGGTGACAATTTTACCCAAATTTGCCTGGAAGAAGACTTGACCTGGAACGATCCATCTTAGGTAGCCTTATGCAAAAACTGACAATTCTGAGCTTTTATTTGCTTTTCAACAGTTTAATGGAGTGAGAACGATGCTGCATTTTAAAAGGGTTAACACTGGTATATGAAAGTTCCAATGGAAACTGGTGGAAATACTTTGACTATACTATTGCTACCTGAACTTAAGCTACCAAGAGAAGATCACAGGGTCTAAATAACCAACCTTCTTGTTTGTTTTCCACGCATGCATCTAAGATCCTTTGTTTAATTAATTTTTATTTATTTTCTCTTATTTATTTAATGTCTGAATAAAATGCTTTAATTTGAAGAAGGAGAATTTGTCTTGTGGTAACAAGCATGAACTGTCCCCTTCGCTAAGCAGTGTCCACCCTAGTTTGCACTGAATGGGAGACTACATGTGTGAGTACCATAAGATATTCCCCTTACAGGATGGGGCTACTCTGGGAAGAGCTTCTGCATGCTTGCATACAGAAGGTTCCAAGTTCCCTTCCTGGCAGCTCCAAGATAAGGTGGAGAGAGACTCCTGCCTGCAATCTTAGAGAAGCCGCTGCCAGTCTGTGTAGAAGACAATCCTGAGCTAGATGGACCAATGCTCTGACTCAATATAAGGCAGCTTCCTATGTTCCTATGTTTCAGTAAAACGAGTGAGTCAGTATTCTGTGAATTGGTGTGTATGCTTTTCCAGCCACACATTCTTCCATTGGTTTAGCCCACCAGGGCAAATAAAGGATCTGGTTTTCACTGTGCAGTAAGTCAGTGGCTGAGATCTCCATTGTGTGCATGCAACAATGGAGAGAGCATGTGCTTGTGTAAATGTGAGCATGAGAGACACAAGGAAAGAGTCAGGTCGCATGGGAACAGGGCCCTTTGTAGCTCCATATGCTGGTATGGAAGAAAAGAGTAAAGATTTTTAAAGGGTGATTATAGCTCTCACGGTGCAAAGAGAATATTATTTCTAAAAGTGATATTTTATTATTGCAAATATGTATATAGTGCTTTTCAAGTGAAAAAGTTCACAAAACAGTTTACAATAGAAAAAAGAAATAGGATAGTTTTTGGTCCCAAAAGTGTTCACAATCTAAAAAAGAAACATAAGGTAGAAATCAACAACAGCCATTGGAAAAACGCAGAGCTGGAACGGGATAGGGCCAGTTGCTTCTCCCCTGCAAGAGTAAGAAAGTCACCACTTTAAAAGCTGCCTCTTTGCTCAGGGACTAACAATGTATAGGATCTGGACAAGAGATCCTCTTGCAATAGCTAGAAAACCCTGATGTATAAACAATGTTGTTGACTATTACTGGGCAGCGGGGGAAGGTAGGTTGAAATTTCCAGCTTTAGTGCCCTAATGTCAGATTGATGTCCATGTTTCCTCCTGTCTTCCTCCCAACAACCTGACTGACTTTGCGCCTGATCCTATAGCAGTATAAAAACTTCAGAACTAGCTGAAGGGAACCCTTTACTCTGGTATTGGACCTGCTGTGACATCACAGCAGCAGCCAGCCATCAGGATTGGGCTTTGCGTGCGGAGGCATCAGATCAGTCATCCCAGAGGCTCATGGAGCAGCAGACTCCTATAGCACTGCACTGGCTAGGAGCTAGAGGGCTTTCCCTTTATGCTTAAGAGTGTTGTTCTGGCCTGATACAGTAGCTTTTATAGCATGATACCTTCCTTGTGCTCTAGCAGCTACTGGAGGGGATGGGATCAAGAGGCCCAGGTGAAACACATTGTTATATGTGGAAATTTTGTGTGGTGCTATTATGATAAAGCAAACATGGGGTTTTACTTGATTCATGTGCATACAGAATCCTAACAGGAAGCCAAATCAAATTTAAAATCATTTAAAACATGCAAAATTCATTTTGTTTCTCCTCTAGAGAGTCATCGTATGGAAAATGAGCAGGAATTAATAAGGGGGAAATTGCTGTTGAGTGAAGAAAGTGGATTGAGCATAGGATTCTTTCCCCCTCCCCAACCCACACTCACACTTTTAAAACTAATTTTGTTAATCCCAGAACTGGAAAATATGAAAGCTCTCCGCTTCTAAATTGGACGCTCTTAAAGCACAAGCCCAATTGCTGGGCTGCTGACTCGTCAGGTTTGCCTATGCTATTGTTGGTCAGAGAGCAATCAATGAAATTGACAAATGGCACTGAATGCAAAGTCAGCCCTATGGAGGTTTAGATTAGGGAGATTTGTACACGAAAGAGTCAAAGGCGAAAATGTAGAAATAAAAGCCACTGGCAGAAAAGCAAGCAATGAAAAGAGTGTGATGAAGGACATCAAGGGGCAGTTGGATGGATAGGAAAATCCCCTTTTCTGTGGCATTTTATGGTCTTTAATTTATGGCAGGTTACACAGTAAAGCACATGACCTCAGTACTCAAGAGGGGCATGGAGAACAAAACTGCATGCTTTTCAAGTTCTGACTGTACACTACAGCACTGAAGGCTGGTTCACACATTAAGTTTGTTGGATGGCAGCTGTTTCTACATCTATGAAAGCTGTCTTATAATAAAGTGTGCTGTCGACTCCTGGTGACCACAGAGCCGTATGGTTGTCTTTGGTAGAATACAGGAGCGGTTTATCATTGCCTCCTCCCGCACAGTATGAGATGATGCCTTTCAGCATCTTCCTATATCACTGCTACCTGGTATAGGTATCAACGGGGATTCAAACTGGCAGCCTCATGTTTGCTAGGCAAGTCATTTCCCGCTGAGCCATTAGGTGGCTTTGTTTTATAATAGAATTAGATAGAATTAGATAATAATGCATTTGACTTGGTACAGTCTCTGCTCTGAATTTCCAAGATTCGCGAAGGTCTCAGGAAAGGTTCCCACCTCCTCCCCACAGTCTTGCTTCTTGATATTGTACCAAAAAAACTAGAGATGATTGAAGCCGGAACCTTCCGCAGGCAAACCACTGAAAAACGGCCTCTTTCCATAGAACAAAGCATTCAAACTCACAACTCCTGAGGAAAAAATACCATCTGTGACATATGGAGCCATTCTATGCTGTGACTTGCCATACAGATAGTGAAATTGCATTATGTCATTGCAGACATTTATTGGTGGGCATTTGTGGTGGCGTGGAAGGGGGTGGGACCTGGATCCACATGCTGTGCCACTGCATATGAATAGCTCGCCATGTACAACAGCCTGATACATGAAGCTGTTTAAACTGGCCTCCACGTAGAAGGCATAATTTGTAACATGGCCTTGCACATCTATGACATGTACTGCACTTGATTGATGAGAGGTGCCTTGAGCCAATCTATATCTGCTGCTGCTGCTACTACTACTACAACAAATATTTATATCAACCAAAGTTCTCAAAGCAGCTTACATAGAAAAATAAATAATACATAAATAAGATGTTCCTCTGTCTCCAAAGGGCCCACAATCTAAAAAGAAACATAAAGTAGACACCAGCAGCAGCCACTGGAGGGATGCTGTGCTGGAGTTGGATAGGGCCAGTTGCTCTCCCCCTGCTAAATGTATGAGAATCGCCACTTTAAAAAGGTACCTCTTTGCTCAGTTATTTATTTATTACATTTATATACCACCCCATCCAAATGGCTCTGGCCGGTGCACAGCAGCAAAAATAAAACCCGCAAATCAGTCCTTTAAAAACAATCATTAAGAAACAACTTTAAAACAGTTTAAAGCCATTAACAATTAAAACATATAAAACTGTTTAAAAACCCTGGAAGGCTAGCACTGGTCCCTCTGCACTGCCCCCACCTTGGTTTGCCTTGCTGCCTCTTCCTGCCCACCTCACGCCGGCTCCAAGGGGGCGGACAGTTTGCTTTCCCCCTCAGTCATTTGCAAGAGGAAACAACCAATCTGCCTGCTCCCTGGCAGGAGCCAGCACTAAGTGACAGTCATGCAGTGGAGGCAGGAGGAAGAAGACAGAGGAGGAAGCGATGGCTAAGGGGAAGGCAGTGGGGGTGGCCGCAACAGCAGTGGTGGATGGTGAGGTAACAAAAGAGGAGGCGGTAAGGCAGGGGCGATGCAGAAGGGCTAGTGCCAGGCCTCCACGTGATACTGGAGGGGAGTGGGGTGCTTTGCAGGCCAGTGGGAGGCGGGGCTTATGCAGAGTGGAACATGGGCTTATTCAGAGTAAGATGCAGGGCTTCCAGGCATCCAATGAAACTGAATGGCAGGAAAATCGGGACAAAGAGAGAAAAGTAATTCTTTGCACAACACGGATGGCATTTGTTGCTACAGGATGTGGTGATGACCTTAACTTAGATGGCTTAAAATGGGAGTAGGCAAATGCATAGAATAGTGATCTATATCAGTGTTTCCCAACGTTTTCAGAGTCAAGGACCAATACATTCTTCATGCGCAGTTTCCTGGACCAGCAATTATTATTATTTCTTGTTTACACAGTCAGACAGGTGTTATTGACTGGTTTCTATTTATTATTATTATTATTATTATTATTATTAATTCGATTTCTATACCACCCTTCCAAAAATGGCTCAGGGTGGTTTACACAGAGAAATAAACAAATAAGATGGAACCCTGTCCCCAAAGGGCTCACAATCTAAAAAGAAACTTAAGATAGATACCAGCAACAGTCACTGGAGGTACTGTGCTGGGGGTGGATAGGGCCAGTTACTCTCCCCCTGCTAAATAAAGAGAATCACCACATTAAAAGGTGCCTCTTTGCCAAGTTAGCAGGGGTCAATTAGTAAAGGGGTTTCAAGTTTAAGTTTGTTTGTTTGTTTGTTTAACAGATTTCTATACTGCCCAAAACTGGGCGGTTTACAATTAAAATCATATTATAAGCATTAAAATCATTTAAATGAAACTCATTTAAAAGCAAACATTAAGTATTAAAACTATAAATCTAACTAGATAAATCTAATTGCTTCCTAGCTAGGCAGGATTGAGAGAGAGTCTCATGCTAGGGATGATGGGAGTTGTAGTTCAACAACTGCTGGTGGGCCAAGTTTGCTCACCCCTGCCGTAAGGGGAATACAGTACAGCAGGGGCGTATCTAGGGTAGGGCAGGCAGGGCACGTGCCCTGGGCGCCACTTGACGGGGGGTGCCATTTTTTCTTTAAGGCTGCCAAAAACAAAATGGCCACCACGCATGCTCAGATGGCCTCTGTGAGGCCCTAGGCCATGCCAGGCCTTGCAGCGGTCATTTGAGCATGCACGGTGGCCATTTTGTTTTCAGCAGCCATTTTTTTTTTAAAAAAAGATTATTTTAAAAAATGGCCACTGCACATGCTCAAATGGTCCCTGTGAGGCCCTAGAGGCCAGTGGGGGGAGGGCAGACCCCCCCACGGCCTTTAGGAAGCCCCCTGAAAGGGCTACAGGTAAAATTATTTTTTAAAAATTAATATAATATAAGACACTGTACACATATTCAGATTGGCACTATGTACAGAGAATCAGGACTTGTGAATAATGAGCTGAAGTTTATGAGCTACGATTGTATTCATTTGCTCTTACTTTGCTTCTTGTGATAAGTGAGTTAACTGTGATGTCTTAAGAATATGGTTATTAATGATGAGTTTGTCTTTGAATCAGTGTGAAATCCTTAGTATTAAGGCCCACTGGGAGTTTCTTGCTCTCTTCTGAAATACTAGAATATATTCCAAGCAGTGACACAGTTTACTCTGCATATTCTTTATTTTCAGAGTATCTGGGAAAAGTCAAATTCTCCATTGATTTTTAAAACTTATGTAATGGTGATGCTACAATACATAGTAGAGAATTAGACAGGCACTTCTGTTTAGTTTCCCAAGTACACCTCCACATAGTATTTGGGTATTTCATGAGCCCCAGCATATTGAAATTTGTAGTTTCCCAGCATTTTTTGGTCTGGCTACATCCACTGCTAAATAGTTTTTGAAATATTAAAAGATTAACAAGCTTGACTTGTATTTTTGAGCTGATATTATGGTGAAGTTATCTGAAAGATGGGTGTCAGATGTTTGGACAGGGGGCGCAATTTCAGTGCTTTCCTGGGCGCTATTTTCCCTAGATACGCCTCTGCAGTACAGTAATCACATGTGGATTCAAATGCAAAACAGGGTAGACCTTGCTTAGCAAATGGGATAATGCATTTTTGCTACCACAAAGCCAGCTTATCAACTTAATTGATAGGAAGCTTAAAACATGAAATCTCATATCAAACTCGAAGTCTGGAACCAAACACCATCCAAAAAATCTCCAAGCAGTACACTCACAACTAAAACATGCAGCCCTTGAAAAGGTAATGTTATGGTAATGAACCATACACATAAATATGGCATCCACATTAGAAAAGTAAACCACAGGGAATGGGGTGGAAGATTAACCCTTCATACCACACATTCATATATATCAGGTTTTTACAACTGTAATGATTTTTAAGCAGATGTTTAAGGAGAATAAGTGCTATGTACCCACACATGAATGGGAAAACCTTTAGTGGGTCTCTTCTTCATCCTTCTTTCCTTTCTTCCCTCTCCTCCATTCACCATTTCATACCTTGCTACACCCAGCCCCCACTCCATCCCCTTTCTCATGATCTCTTTCCTCCACTGGTTTTCTCAATTCACACACATTGCACTAGTTCTCTCTCCTGCCTGCATGCTTGCTTTGAAAAATCCCAGTTTATGTTCTCTTCATCCCCTTTTTGGTGAGTCAGTAGCCCACCTCAGCCACCCTTTTCTTCATCTCCCTCATTTCCCCCCACACACATTTGATTTCTCAGTTCACACAAATTGTACTTGTTCTCTCCTGCATGCTTGCTTTTAAAAATCCCCTTTTATTTGCTCTTCATCCCCTTTTGATGGGTCAGTCAAGGATCAGACCGGCCCTCACCCCCACCCCTTTCATTCTTCTTATCTCTCCATCACCTCCCTCTTCCTTTTTCAGTTGATCAGCACTGTTGCTTACTTCTGTCTGTTTCCTTATCTTTTGCCTGCCTTCCTTCCTCGTTCCACCTCTGTAGTAGTAGTAGTCAGACTCAGAACAGAGTTAATGCATGCAGCACTCCAGCCAAGCCAAGCACTCCCTCTCACTCGCCCGGCTACCTGCCGTGTGTGTGTGTGTGTGTGTGTGTGTGTGTGTGTGTGTGTGTGTGTTGTGGGATGGCTGCATACTAGTGATGTATCTCACTCTCAGTCTCTCCTCTCAACATGTGAGAGACTGGGGAGATTGCCTGGGAGCAAGAACGGCTGCCTGGGACTTGGGAGGAAGGTTGAGCCCTGCAGCAAGGACTGCCTGCTTAAAAATAAGCTCCAGAGAGCTCCTGGTGGTGGCAGCAGTGGCGGTGGATGCCACCGGCTTGAAATGGGGTGTTTGTGTGTTTAATTCTTCAAGGACTGGCGGGGACCAGCACTCAACTCCTCACAGACTGACACTGGTCCACGGACCGGCGGTTGAGAAACACCGATCTACTGTATATCACTATCCATTGCTATGCTCTGCATTCAGAGGTATACTGGCCGGCATCCTAATTAGTGAAGGGCTAGTGCTCCTAAGAACGTGTCCTGTCTTTCAGCTAGCATGCTCAGTTCACATTGCCCCCACACACCCCAGCCGTAAGGATGACACAACACAACTGTTAATTGGTGTAAAATGGGCCACAACTTTAGTCAAATTAGACAGCCAGTTGGCGAACTGAATGTGGACAGAAACAAACTCCACCCCCTGCAGTGTGGGCCTAACCAGGCTGGGTTTAGACTTGTAGGTCTTCCCCCAAGCCCACTCAGGGCTTTAGCTTCCTAAAAATCAGGTCTCGATTATTAATATAAGTATTACCAATGTAGAATGATAAATCAGATGTATCTGGACTGTTCTTATTTTGTAATTCATGACGATTCACACCCAAAAGTTCATTTTTTCAAATGTCAGAATTTCAGCATTTTATTTGGTTCTACTTTGTTCTATTTATTTTGATGTGTTTTTTTAAATACACTTATTAAATGCTGTTAGTGAGAAAAGTCATAAAGAGACACATGGTGCTAATTTTTCCCCCTTTATTTAAATGGAGAGGGTTTCTTCTTTGAAGTTTTACATACATTTTAGAGGTATTGAATCCATTAGTGCTAATCCACAGGTGCAAGCAGCTGTATCTAACATTTTGTTTTTAAACTCCTTATACTCAGCTGATAAGAAACATCAACCAGGAGACATCATATATTCTTATAGCAGGTGGTGAGCCAATTTTTACCTGTACAGTATGCATTTTAAACAATTAAGTGTAAGCTGCATCTACTGCTGCTATGGCTTGTTTCACAGCAAAGGTAGATGTGTGAGGTAAATGTGTGTAGTGTGTAGTGTGTAGTGTGAGTGTGTGTGTCTGTGTGTCCACAGAAATAAAACCAGTAGGCAAACACTGAAGCTATTCCTACGATCAGTAGAAAGCAGGCTAAGGGAGCCTAGCTCACTTTCTACTGATCGTGGGAACCACTGGGCTTGCGGGCAAGCCCAGTGGTTCCCAGGCGGCTAGTCTCCCTAATTCCCCCTCCCCTTAAATGAGGTTAACAGAGTGAGTGCTATGTTAGTCTCATTTTTTTTGTCATGTGCCACTGCGGCGCATGGCAACACAAGAGTAGACCCCTGACCGGGAGGCTGCCAGCCTTCCGGCCTCAAGGACCTCTCCAGAATGCCCCAAACACTCGCACAGGGCATCCTGGAACTTCCAGGGGCTGCATGGCCCCTGATCCCCGCAGCCCCCATTGGCTCCATGATGGAGCCAGCAGTCGCGTGGGCAGCCAATCTGGCCACCAGGGCTGTAGGCATGATTGTCTGCAGGGAGAGCAGGCTAAGAGCCCAGTATCACACAGATCACACGGATCGTGTGAAGTGCCCAATTATCTTAGATAAGACCCATTAAACATTGGGGTTGGAGTTGTGTGTTTGTGAAACCACTACATAGCAGTTTCAGTACTTTGCAATAGTATTAGGCATGACATAAGAGCATGTTGATAGTTTGATAGTGATATCAGATTTGGTAGCACTAAAAGCATCACAAGTTATCAGAACAACAATTTGATTGTTGTTCTTAATCCTTTATGTAGGAACCTTGAGCCATTTTGCAGTTGGAAAGGCAGAATATACATTTATTCAAATAAACAAACACACAACTCCAACCCCAAAGTTTAATGGGTCTGATCTAAGATACTGGGGCTACTCTCACGATCAACAAAAATCGGGCTAGGAGAGCCTAGACCGATTTTTGTTGATCGTGTAAACCACGGGGCTCGCAGGCAAGCCCGGTGGTTTACGAGTGGGTAGCCTGCTCAAGTAGTCCTCCCTAAAGCCCAAGTAAGCGGAGTGAGTGCTCCACAAACCTGAGATTTCTGATCGTGAGTAGCTGTGGCGTGGCTCTGCACCATGGCTACTCACAAGGAGACCCCCAGAGGGGAGGCAAAAAGGCACCTCCCGGCTCTGAGGGTCTCGCCAGCATGCCCTGCGCGCTCACACAGGGCATGCTGGAGCTTGCGAGGGCCAATTGGTTCCCGCTCCCCCCAGCCCCCGCCGGCTCCGTCACAGAGCCGGCAATCGTGTGGGCGGCCGATCGGCCGCCCAGAGCTCCCTCCCCATTCACCGCCCCAAACCGGGTCTCACTGATCATGGGACCCGGTCCAATGTTTGCCTACTGGTTTTCTTTCTGTAGACACACATACACACCCATAGAAAATACCATAGACAGTTAAATTAACTTGGTTGTGCTTCAGATCTAGACCTAATATAACCACAGGCATTCATAATGGGATAAAACCAAGGACACATATGCGTGACAGTTGCTCATGTATTTAGGGTAGTGAAAAATGGATTTGGAAAACTGGATTTCACTACTCTACACTACTGAGGGTATTGAAATCCACAACAGATTGTGAGGAGCTGCAAAACAGATCTCTCCAGACTTGGGGAATGGATGACAAAATGGCAAATGCAGTTCAATTTAAGCAAGTGTACAGTGATGCATACCTCTGTTGCCAGATTTGGCGTTTTAAAGCCCAATTTTGGGTTACGGCCCATTTGACTCACGAGTATACCCCTGAGGTTCTGGCAACAGTGAATACTGGGACAAAAAACCCCAACTTCATTCCAGGTTAGATTCAAACTGGTTCTAAACACCCCTAAGTTAGGCTTAAGCTGCAAGATTCATTGATCTCAATGGGGGAGATTTAAGTGCCCAGCTCTGAGAGCGTGTATAGCATAGTGGCTAAGAGACTGAACTGTGGCCCAGGAAGTCCCCAGGTCAAATTTGGCCTCTGCACTAGATAACCTTAGGCAACCCATTAACTTTCAGCTATTCTCCCTCTACAATATGGGGATAACAACACTGACCTATTTGAAAGAGTTGTTGTAAGGATTGTGCTGGTATGAATGTGAAGAGATTTGAACACTCGCAGTAGATATGCATTATCAGCTCTCTTACTGAACTCAATAGGATTTAAAAGTGTGTAACTTTGGCTGGCTGGTGCTCTTTGACAACATCATTTTTTCTTCTTCATTCGGTTTCAGAGAAGACTCATCATTTCAGCCTTCTTAACAGCTTCTAGTTGCTTCAAGAAAATATTTCAGTTGATTTGAGACAAGGCCCTAGAGACATACAGCACTCTCAGTTGTTAGGATTGCTGCACTATTAATACAACCTGAAGAGCTTTGTGTTGAAAGAATTTAGATCCCTTCTGGGAATTTCCAAAGCTGGTAGTTGAGGCCGAAGTGACTCAACACAATGCAGTCTGCATGTCCAACAGAATGAATAACTTCAGGACAAATGAAAAATGCAACCAAAAAGTCCACTCTCTCCTCTTTCAAATCAGAGCTTTGGCTCCTTTTGTCACTCTGGTTTGGTTCCCTGTCATCCTCATTGCACAGACCTGGCAACCTGAATGTGACAGAAACTGACATTAATGCAGTCACTGTTTGCCCTCCTTACAGAGGCAGCTGTCAGCAGCCATCATACATTAAGCCAAAGTACTAGTCATCATGAAGCTTTCCCTGCATTAACATTTAAGAATGTACCTTTGGAGAGTTTAAAGTAAGTTAGGATTGTCACTTTGTGATAAAAGAAAGCGGCAGGAAGGCAAAAGGCTGGCAGAAGGGAGGTGAAGTAAGTGTAGGAAGGACAGTTTCCTTTGAAACCACCACATACCTCCTGACAGTCCCAATTTTCAGAACTTCAAATTGATTCATATTAGGGCAACATCCTATGAAATATTCTTCATGTCAATTGATTGATTCTGGCCAGGACATACTGGAGATAATTTTATGTCTTTGTAGAATTCAAAGGCCCAGAAGTATATTAAAAATATGTGGATCTACTATGGTATTAAAGCATATTGGAGTTGTGAGATTTCTCATCTCGTTGGTCTCAGTAAAGTCTGAATTTTTGTTCTGTAAAGGGTAGAACTACAAGTTATCAGAAAACGGAGGCTGCCACCCAAAACAACTGCTTCGTGGTCAAGTTTCCCCTCAGTAAAATGTAAGAATTACTTCATGTCCTGTCAGTACACTAGGCGCTTCTACACGCCACAAGCAGCAGCCAAATATGTGAATCTGAGATAGGAAAACACTCAGTTCTGATTTGGACAAGACAGCCAATGGCACACACTCTTGGAGCATCTCTTTCCTGGTCTTATGTGCCAGTGGTTGTCTTGTCCAAACTGGCTCAGAGTTTTTCTTTACCTGAGATGCACATATCTGGCTGCTATTTAAATGAGTATTTGGAGGATGTGTATATTCAGATGAATAGCAACTTCTCCATGTGATAAAGGGACATGCTGGGAGGGTATTAGGACATCTGTGTAGGACATCCTGATGGGTCTACTCTCTCTACATCACTTTCCTTATCATGAGTGCTGTCAAACCAGTTGTGTGCTTAAGATCTCAGCCAACAAGTGCCTGATTGGAAAAGAGGTGTTTATTTACAGGTCGATTTCAGAAACAACAAAAAACTAGATGGGTTTGAAGTGAGAACAGAGGGTGCTCTACTCTCCAGAAACAGCAAGGGAGAAATTGTGACTCACACTTTCTTTCTCTATGTTTTCAAGTGTGTGTGAGAGATGTCAATGCTGTCCTCTTCCCAAGATACTTTTAGGAGAATGGAAGCCACAGTAGAATGTTTCCTTCAGTAGCTCCACTCAGTCATGTCAAAGCTCTGAGTTCCCAATTTACATGGCAGGAGCACCCACTACATCTCCTTCACATGACAGGATTGCTCCAGTTCCCAGGAGGAGAATAGCACAATCACTGGAGGTGCCTGGGGTAAATGTCCCATATACCTTAACAACTTGGGAGGCATGCAGTATGCAAATAATGAAATGATCTACAAATAATAGAATAATATCAGAAATAAAGACAAGAAGGCACAATGATCTAAGGGAAAGTCAGCTAAATGATGACAAAAACATTATGTCAAGAAGAAAGAAGAGAAATGGCTATTTCACACCGTCATTGGGAGGACAGGAGGACTAGTCTTGTGGTAGTGAGCACGAATTGTCCCCTTTGCTGAGCAGGGTCCACCTGGGTTTGCATTTGGATGGGAGATGACGTGAGCACAGCGAATAGGTCAGTGGGACAACATCTGCATACTTGCATGCAGGCAGCCATGGGTTCAATCCCTGTCAATCTCTGGCATCTTTAGGTTGGGCTGGAGGAGCTGTAAACTTGGAGAGTTGCTGCTAGTCAGTGCAGACAATACAGAGTTAAATGGAACAATGGTCAGACTTGGTATAAGGCAGCTTCCTATGTTTCTATGTTCATTCAAGCTAGGATGCAAGGCCAGAGGCGCTCTTACCCCTGGACTTCGGGGCCAAAGTCCAGGGCCTCCACAGCCCCTGGGGCCCCCAAATCCTCTTTAATCTGTCCTTGGTGGTGTGGTCACCCAGTGGAGCATGATGATGCTTAATTTTCAGGGGAGGGAGGGCCTCCAAAGGCCTTTAGGTCCAGGCTCCAAAATGACCTAGATGCACCTCTGTGTAAGGCAGAACAGATGATCAAAACCCACTTGAGCTCTCCATCGCTCCACACACATGGTTGCTTCCCCAGGCTAGGTGGTATCTTCATGCAACTGCCACTGGCCCCACCCCTGCCTGGTCCTCCAAGGGCTCAGATGCCTTCCCAATGACACTTGCCATGCCTTCAGTTGGGCATGGGCTCATGATGTCACCATCCCCAATCTCAGGGGCCCCAAAGGCACACTGGGTCCCTTTGGAGTACTTCAGAAGTGCTTGGTCTGCCCAGGGAGGCAGGGGAGATGTCTAAATGAGTGGCAGGCATCTTAACCCCTTTCCTGCTGCCCACTGCTTAGCCGTGTCATGACCCTTCACTGTTGGTTCATCCCAGCAGGTGGTGGGGGGGGGAGGCAGCCAAAGTAGGCAAGTTGTGCAATCAGCAATCCCTGTCTCAACCTTGAGGTTGGATTAGGCAAATCCAATGACCTCAGCACATCCTGGATAGAACATTGCCCAGTGTCTGGAACCCTATTGGGGCACTGTCAGTGAGCAGGATGGGTAGAGGTGCTGCCCAGAAGGGGAAGGCATGGAAGAACATCAAACCAGCTGCCGGCTACTCTGACTGGAATAGTGTCACAGTGGCCAGAGGCAAAGGGAGGATGTATTTTTCTGGGACACATTGCTTTCTGGCTGGTTAAGCAGGGAGGAGTATGCCCACCCATCAATTTCCCCCTCTTAATGAACTTGACATCTCCTCCCTGAGCCATCACAAATTAACTGCCCAGTGCCTTACACAGAGAGTACAATTTTTGGAAGGCGACTTAAGCCTTGAATTTCACTGCTGTAAGGACAGAAATCCAACAACCCCTAGGAACACCCTCTGGCCCCTTGGTCAAGGGTGGGGGGCAGGATCATCCCAACCCTGCCCCTCCCCAGTCACATCCTGCACAGGCACACACATATCCCCCACATCCCCCTGTCCCCGCAAGTAGGCAAGTAGCATAGTGAAATGTGGGGCTGATGCTAATTGCATGCTATGCTGTAGCTTGAAGGGACAGGAGTATGGCCAGTGGGATAGCTGTAGGTGGCCATTGCAGGTGAGTATGATGTGGTGTGTTACCAGGCAGAGTGTAGCCCAAGGTATTTGTGCTTGGGACCCATGAAGTAGAGTCAGAATGCTAGAATGCCTGTGTGTGGTGTCCACTCTATCCAGGGATGTCTATGGTGGACGTGCAGCTGAATGTGTTACATGTGCATAACCAGGATAGGTGAAAGGCATGGATTCACACAATCTTTGGCTTTTGGATTGGAGCATCCCAAACTCTACCACCCCACTTCAGATCCTAGATGAAGAATGCTGGTTTTCACCCCGGGATAGAACTGAGATTGCTGGTGTGGCATAGGTTCACACAATCATACCAATATGGATAACCAGCATTCAACAATGAATTATGTGATCATGTGAACCCACTCTTAGTGTCCTTACCAAATGAATCCTCCATAAAATTGATATGGTCAATGTATAAAATGTTTTATCTTTATACAGCTAATAAATGATATGTCAAAATATATCAGTGATTTGTACCAAATGGACACTTTACTCAGGAAGGAAATAGAAAGAAGTTAGATGTTTCATACATTCCAGATAATTTAATTATAATCTTAGTGAAAGATGCCATATTCTCAAGAGTATCTCATTACTTGTAGAGTTTATTACAGGACGCAAGTGGGGTCTATTGGTTTAAGCACAGGATAAAGCAGTGGGTTCATGCTCCCCACCCCCCAAAACATTATTCATTTTATAAAGAAGACAGGGTGATCTGAAGAAACCATCCATTGGGTTTCTCTTCTCACTCTTTCATAAATCAGCCACAATGGAGCTATAATATAGACATTTTGATGGTGTGACTGCCTTATTTTCACAGAGGGTCTCTCTCACAATGTTTACTCACCTGGAAACAGAGAGAATAAATCCCAAGCTGCATATATTCACCCTCATTCAACAGTGTAGAACACTGTCTGCTACCCATAAGGGATTTCCCATTCACTTCAACAGAAGTGACAACCCAGTACATACAGTAGTTCTTCAACTGAAATCAATGGAGAAGTCTAGTGATGGAGGTAGATGTCTGTACTAGGGCTCGGCAGAGCTCTTAGTCTAGAAAAGCTGCATTGCTCTTTCATGATGTCCTGCTATCCTATTGGTGATTAGATTATGGACTATCTTCTAGCACAACCTCAGCATAAAAATGTTTCTTTTCTGGCTACCCCTTTAGAACCTTATACTTTATACTATCTGTGAAATAAGTTCAGCAAAGCCTGCCATATACATCCCTAGCAGTGCACTTTTCATTTCTACAGGAAAACTATAATACCCTGTAAAACAGAACGCACAGTTTTGAGTGCTGATGTTACTCTACTGTATCCATGCATATCAAAAATATGTGACAATATGTAGAGGGACAGGAAGACTATTAAATATCCATCATGCCACTTCGGATCAGGCCTAATGCAATCAGAAACACATGACTACATCAACTTATCTCCTTTGATCAAATGTGATTAAGTAAGTCATTAATTTTCAAGACAAATAAAATATGCAAGATCATTTTATTATAAATGTAAATGCCTGTCTTCTTAAATGATTTTTCTAAAGGAAACCCTTCTAATACAGAACTTTGTATGCTTCAGAGAACAGTTGTTTTAACATTGGTTTTAATTTTAATGAAAGATTATGTATTTGTATGCATGTCTTCTTTCCTTTTTTCTCACACTGCTCATGTTGTCAAGCAAAATTTGTGCATCAGCTTGATCAAGATAATTTCATTATACCATTGTTACCATTATGACTTGGGCAATTAGTAGTTTATAAGAATAAATTTATAGCAATCAGTGATTGAGCCACATTTGCAGTAGTCAGGGTGTAATAAAGCCCAATCAATTTCTTTCATTTAATATGTAGGCTGTGACCCTAGTTTTGATGAGAACTCTTAGCTATTTCATCTTTAAATAAAAAAGAATGTCTGCAAGCAATTATAGTGGTGTGTTAATTAGATATTCCTTTTTATCTTTTATACTCCAGAATGCATTGCTAACGAAATCCTTGTTTTCTTTCTCATTCCCTTTCTCTCTTCCTCTCCGTAATAAACTGACATTGACTGGGTGTATTTTTTCTAAGACAATGGGCCAGATTTTTCATTTTCCGTTACAGTGGGGTAAATCTGGAGTAACTCCATAGAAGTAATTGGTATTATTTGGGATTTACATGGACATAATTAAAGACAGAATCTACACCACTGAATTCCTTCTCTCAATCTTTTCTTTTTCATATTTTTAAGAGATCTCTTGACAAGGGTCCATTTCGAAAGGCTACATGGTCTGTCAGGTTGGCCAGTCATATCACAAAGGTAGATTCAGGGTTAGGGCTGAAAATAAGGTGTACCAGGTGAAGCTTCATGAGCTTCAGTTCTGGGAAGAAGCAATCATCAAGAAAAGCAGAGCACAATGTTACAAATGGAAAGATGACCAAAGGGCAACAGTACTAAAATGAGATCCAGGAGTTGAGAAGTCAACTTCCTGCTAGTTTGGGTCTTAAGTCATTTTTGAGCTTAAGATGATGCTTCTCCTATCTTCCCTTCCTACCTCCTACTGGATCTAAATTCCTTATGTGACACAGAGCTGGATACTGAAGGAAGGAAAATGGCTCCTTCTCCCTTAGCTGCTGCCTGAAACTGTTCTTTATACTATTGCTTGTTCTGTTCCTCCTTGCTCCCTTGTCTGCCATCTGTAAGCATCAAATAGTTCCCAGTATGTACATTTTGAATCACAGGCTATTCTGATCCTATGTATACTTAGAGAGAGATTCATATTGCATTAAATAGACTGTACTTAGATAAGGGAAAGATACTGGAGCATAGTTCTGTGACTGCATGGTTAGGACTAGCAACTCAATGTTAAGGTACAGAGGACTGAAATCAGCACAAGTGAAACGGGGGTATCTTTTTCATATGCCCATGGGGGATAACAAATCTTCTCAAAAATGGAAAAATGTGTCCCCACTTTTTCATTTTTAGACTGAAATCCTAACCTGACCCTAGTTCAATTAAATTACACATGAGTGCCTCTTTAACTCATATGATCAAACTCTGCAGCCACATGGAATAACTTTGGATCAGATAGAACACTGTATTTATTACAGTCCCAGTAATAGTTACAATCTCAAGATCTTCTGGGTTGTGGTTTTAGATTGGCTTTTAGTAGCCCAGGTGAAGCTCGAATTGATTCAAGGCAGGTCAAGGTTTTAACTCTGCTATAAGGGGAGAGTGGAATGCCTTTTGTAGTTATTTGCTTAAAGCTTATATTTATACTTGATAAAAGCTGCAAGCTACCCTGAGTACTCAGTAAATAGTAAGATAAATCTCACCAGCAAACCCCCCCTCCTTCTTCACTCTTAAATTAAACATTGAATCTACATTAAATCAGTGCAAATGTGTGCTGTGGATGGCCCATAGGGTCCTATCCCATGAGCTGTAAACTGCCCTGCACCCTCTCCAGCTGCCCCATAGCCTGCCACCACACAGAGGCTTTTCCTTCTATCCACCTAAACCTAACTTCTGGAGCCCTGAAAGGGAATAGTGGCTCTCAGCTGGGGGTCAGCATCATTATATTACATGACAGACACTTGACAAAATAATCAGGCATTGTGGGGTTGTGTCATTCAGCTGGAAGGAGACAAGAGAGCTGACATTAGAGATGGGCAAACTTATTCAGGTTGAATCGATTCGAGCTTGAGTGATTTGAACTTAAATCGAATCATCCCTGGAATAAAGGGCCTGATTTGAGTTCAAATCGAATCAGCCCCAATTCAAGTGATTTGAGTGGCGAGCACCATTTTGGAGGGCTATTTTCCCTTGCTGATTGGTTTTCTGGTACTGGCTTCTGATTGGCTTGAGATCTCCTTGCTTCTTGGTTTGTTTGTTATGATTCAAATCAAGTGTTGTCATGAGCCACTATGCCTCCATTGGCTGGCGGGGGCGGGGAGCAGGGAGCGGGGAGGTGAAAGGAGGTATTTTCAAAACATATTTTAAGGGCTGCTTGGAGGCAGAGAGGAAGAGAGGCATTTGTGCCTCAAGAGAGAAGGATCACAGAGAGAGACTGCAGCAGCAGCAGCAATGGTGGTCTGGGCCAGCCGGCCTGGCCCTCTGAGTGGAGAGTGAGACAGAGAGTGCCTGCTGACTTATCTGTCTGTCTATCTTTTTAAAAAATCATTTTAATCTGCAGTGCCAACAACTGCTTTTATTTTCTTAATTTTTTAAAAAATTGTACCAGCAGCCCGCAGTGGTTTTAAATGGGTGCTGCTTTGAACATTTTCCCCCTTCTGTGCATTATTTCTTCTTGCCTGTAACCCCCAGTGGTTTAATAACTGGGGTGCTATCCTTATTTGTTTTCTTTTGCTGAACAGCTGTTACAGCAGCACCCTTAGAAGCCAGCCATCACAGCCATAAGCTCAACTAGAACAATGTATTCGGCCACATTTTGACTGTGCATACCTTGCAAAACAGAATGCAGAGCAGACCAGAGCAGTGAGTGAAGCACAAGTTACTCTCAAGGCCAGACATGAAGCTCATCACAGCAATCACCAAGAAATATTACACAGAGACACATAGAGCTGAGCTGCCACTGTCGATTTTTCACCACAACTCCATCTCACAATCAGACCAAACCACAACTCAAGGACAGCAGGCAGGCACCCAAGTTCTTCCTTTGTCAATCTGAGATCCAGCAAAACTAAATAGTATTGCTAACAGCAAGCAATAGCATAGGATGCTTATTATACTTACTCAGTGCTGAGAAAACCACAGAATCAACCTTCCTTCCTTCCTTCCTTCCTTCCTTCCTGTCTGTCACAGAGAGACAGGAGGAGAGAACCATCATGGCCTGATGGACCATTGGTCTGACAAGAAACAAAGCTTATACTCTTACCATGAGAAGAAGTCTTCTTTCTTCTCTTCTCCAGTGTACAACCCTGCCTGCCTGTGCCTGGATAACACCATGGTCTCAGATTGGTGCTGGGCCCCGGCTGATAGCCTGACACATAGGTCAGGGCACCAGTCCATCATCTCAGCTTCAGCCATGGTGATGGCGTGCATTTGTGTTTGCATGTGTCAGCAGCACTAATGGGAAGACTGTGACACATCTGGGTTTATGGTTGGCCAGGGTGAGGCAAGCTGCCAGTGGTGTTGCAGTGGGTGAGGGTGACCATGAGTCACTCACCCTCTATGGCCAGCTCAGGATGGCTCAGCAGGGGCAGTCTGGGCTTCAGAAATACCCGCCGCCCCACTATCTCAGCATCCATGCATGTGTGATGGGGTGTCACCACATCCCTGGCCATGGAGAATACCCTCTCACTCTGGATGCTGGTTGGAGGGCACAAGAAGAACCATCTGGCAACCACTGCCAAGTCTGGCCAGACTTGGCAATGTGTTGCCCAAAACTGGATTGGCTCCATCTCCTGGCCCTCCACTAGTTCCTGCAGGTAGTACAGCACACACTGCTCAACACTTCTAAGGGTGCTGGGTTTGGTGGCTTCTCTCGTACCCCCGGCAAGGCACCAGGAAACCCCTCCATGAAGCACCAGGTGGAATGCTGAGGTAGAACTGGTGGCTCACTTGGCCCAGCAGCCAGGGACACCACACTGCTGTACTTGGAAGCAAGAACAATGCTGCTGCTAGAGGTGGAATGTGCACTAGCAGTTAACGCTCCAGCAGCCTCCTCTCCTCTGTTTGCCTAACCTCTGCAACCAGGAGTTTCATCTGCCTGGGCAGCTGGTCAGGGCCTACCGCTTTGCCCTTCATCCTTGGGTCACATAGGCCGGACGAGGCAGTATTGCTGATGCACCCAAGGGCTGATCCAACATTCCAGTCCTCAGCCAACCTGTCAAGGTGGTCTGGAGCTCACCCATTGTCTTCTCAAGGAGAAGAGTGGCAGGCAAAGCCTGGCTCAGCATTGCTGTCTCAGCACACAAGCCATTCATGGCAACAAAGAATGGCTCAAGTGCCAAGACAACCTCAGAAAGGAGAGCTCATTCCTGGTTGGATAGGTCAGTCACTTCCAAGCCACGCTTCCTTGCTAGGGCACGGATGGCTGCCTCTTACTCCTGCAGGCATCAGAGCAAGAGAAAGGTGGAGTTTCACCAGGTCATAACATCCCGAGGGATTGGGTATTCAAGTAGTCGGAGCTCAATCTGCCTCTCCTCCAGCTGCCTACCCTTTTTGCTCTGGTGGAAGAAACCTGCTATCTTTTGGCACCTCTCCACAAGATCAGACGTGGCACAGCAACATAGCACCCAGTACCTGCAGTGGGGATGTCTTGTCTGGTTACAGTCCCAGAAGGGCCAAGCGCTTCCCACATGATCAGGTTCAGAGTTTGTGCCACACAACAGATGGACACAAACTGATGTTGCTTGGCTGCCTTAGTTATGTTGGCAACAGTGTCGGTGACCATGAACCCTCAGCAAAGGTTTGGCAGCCCAGACAGCCATCCCCCCACCTGGTGATCCATGGCCACTGACAGGTCATCTGCCGTGTGGTCAAGAAACCTCCACATGCAGCACAGCTCACCTGTGCTTTGCTGCATGGGAGGGGCTGGCCACACCACCACTAGCAAATGTCCCTTTGCTCTCCTGCCCCCACCAGTGTGCCGTGAGGGACAGGTGAACAGTGTGCCTCCCACTGAGTCCACAGATAGGCAGTGAAGTGCCCACTGCTGTCAGGGGCTGTTGCATGCAGCAACCCCAACAAGGCCTCCCTGCATGCCCAGTCCAGGGAGGACACCACCTGCCTGCTGGAGGTGGTGCATGAGTGGATGTTGCAGTCGGGGGCAAGCAGCAGGTGGAATCTGGCATTCTCATCCAAAGCTATCATCTCCCCAATGGCCCAGGTGATGAGATGAGGCTCGGAGAGACCACACCATTTGCCTACCAACTGTACCCACTGTGCAGGCAACTTTCCCTGCTTGGGACCAGAGCAGGAGCAGGTGTCTTGCTGCTAGTTGAGGACATACCAGGCCTATTGCTGCCTGCAAGAGTTTGGACTCCTGAGTGATTTTGTTGCAGGTGCTGCAGCATCCCCATTGTCTTATGGTGCTTGGGGTCCTTAACCCTGCTGATTCTACCTCGGCCACCATAGGTGGCTGTGCTGTGGGTCCGGACTCCCCTGGAAAGCAGAGCCAGCACACAACATTAGTGGGGTTGACTCAGGGAGTAGGCTCCTCTCGCCATCACCCACTATAACCAACAGCATCACCCCTCCCTCTGCCCGCCACTCTGTTCCTGGCTCTGCTTCACACCTTCCCAGGCATCCAGGTTTGGGATGAATCAATTCCATTCAAGAATGTTGCTATTTGATTTGATCTTGTATTGAACAGCAAAATACAATTCGTGCATATAATCTAGCTGCCCTCCATCTTCATTTTTCTCACAGCGCATTGTGTGACAGCCTCCCTAATCAGAGAGATAATCATTAAAGACTCAGAGATAGGGGTGTGCACAGATACAGGAGGCCCGGTTCAAATCAAACTGGGCCCAGTTCGGTTCCGTGCATGTTGAGCCAGGTCCCAGTTCAGCTCAAAGCTGAAACGGTTTGGGCCTGGCTTGAAGTTGGGGGTCAAAAATATTTTTTTTAACAAAACTTACCACCTGGTCTGGCAGCCTCTGGGAGTGGGGGTGGCCGCAGCCGTGATGGGGTCTCCAATGGTCCATGCTCCCCTTGCTGGTCTCCCCCAAATCTTTTTGGGCTGTTTAGGCCCATTTACAGTCCTTTTTGGCCCTCTGCATGCTCACAGTGGCCATCTTGAAGACTGCTCTGTGTGCGCACTGGCAATTTGCATGTCCAGGTTGTGACTCCCACACACTTTGAATATTTCTGAGATGGCTTGGCCTAGGGCTTTGATATCTGGTACACATGTAGGCCAGGGTGGGAGGGTTCTGCTTATTTAATTTGAAATGGATTTGTCAATCCTTTGATGTTTACTTATTTTTTCATTTTGCTTAATTCAAAAAAGTCCTATAAGTGGCTTGTATCATGGCAGAAAATTACAAAAACTTCTAGAACCGAAGCCCCACCCCCACCCCACCCCTGAACCATCATTGGACCATGTGGAGCGATCTTCCCTTTGCCTTCATAACAAAGGGTACAGCACTCCCTTTTCCTGCATCCTTTAGATCTTATGGATTGGATTGGCATAGGGCTTTGATACTGGACACAAATGTAGGACAGGGTGTGAAGACTGTGTATATTCAATTTGAAGTGTATTGGTCAATCTGTTGATATTTAATAAAAATTTGATTTTAAAAAAACAACCCTAAAAGTCCTATAAATGGCTTGTATCATAGCAGAAAATTACAAAAACCTCTAGAACTGAAGTCCCCACCACCTGAACCATCATTCTATCCCCACGTGGAGGAATCTGCCCTTTGCATTTATAAAAAAGGGTAAAGTACTCCCTTTATGCCCTTACCCTTGTGCAATCTCATGTTGTGAGATTGCTACATACACTGGGAATAATGCAAGTAGCATTGTGACATGTGACTGTGTGGGAGTAAGTAGTCATTGAAGAGCCCTGTTGTACAGCACCACAGATTCTGTTTGACAGCTGCAGTAATATGAGTGATTCTGAACGACCTGTGTTAGACTGCACAGCCTGTAAGCCAAAAATCACTAATATATTTGTAATGTAATTACTCTATCTATCTATCTATCTATCTATCTATCTATCTATCTATCTCCTTGCAAAAATATATACTTTATCCCTACAATCAGGCTCTGTACCAGAGGACTGGAAAGTAGCCAATATAATACCGATTTTCAAAAAGGGATCCAGGGGTGATCCAGGAAATTACAAGCCAGTTCGCTTAACATCTGTTCCAGGCAAATTTATGAAGGCATTCACAGGGGTAAAATTGTAAAGCACATAGAAGAACAGGCCCTGCAGGGGGAGAACCAACATGGCTTCTGCAAAGGCAAATCTTACCTCACCAACCTTTTGGAGTTCTTTGAGAGTGTCAACAGTTGTGTGGATAAAGGTGATCCAGTTGACATAGTATACCTGGACTTCCAAAAAGCTTTTGACAAAGTTCCTCAACAAAGACTCTTGAGAAAACTTAGCAGTCATGGGATAAGGCGGAAAGTACATGTGTGGATTGTGTGGTAACTGGATGAAGGACAGGAAACATCGGATAGCTATACATGGACAGTTCTCTAAATGGAGGAAAGTAAGAATTGTGGTCCCCCAGGGATCTGAACTGGGACTGGTGCTTTTTCATTCATTCATAAATGATCTAGAAGTTGGAGTAAGCAGCGAGGTGGCCAAATTTGCAGATGACACCAAACTTTTTCAGGTAGTGAAATCCAAAACAGATTGTGAGGAGCTTGAAAAGGATCTCTCTAAACTGGAGGAATGGGCGACAAAATGGCAAATGCAGTTCAATATTGGCAAGTGTAAAGTGATGCACATTAGGGCAAAAAAACCCCAACTTCACATATACGCTGATGTAATCTGAGCTGTTGGTGATTGACCAAGAGAGGGATCTTGGGGTCATGGTGGACAGCTCATTGAAAGTGTCAACTCAATGTGCGGCAGCTGTGAAAAAGGTCAATTCCATGCTAGGGATCATTAGGGAGGGGATTGAAAATAAAACTTGCTAATATTATAAAACTATGGTGCAGCCACACTTGGAGTACTGCATACAATTCTGGTCACCATACCTAAAAGGCATTGTAGAACAGGAAAAGGTGCAGAAGAGCGGGCAAAGGTGCAGGGGCCTAGAGCACCTTCCTTATGAGGCAAGGCTATTTGGGGCTTTTTAGTTTAGAAAAAGTTGACTGCGGGTAGACATGATAAAGATCTATAAAATCATGCATGGTGTGGAGAAGGTGGATAGAGAAAAAATTTCTCCCTCTCGCATAACACTAGAACCAGGGGTCATCCCATGAAATAGATTGCCAAGAAATTTAGGAACAACAAAAGGAAGTACTTTTTCACACAACACGTAATCAACTGGTGGAATTCTCTGCCATAAGATGTGGTGAGAGCCAACAACCTGGATAGCTTTAAGAGGGGTTTGGATAACTTCATGGAGGAGAGGTCTATCAACAGCTACTAGTCGGAGGGCTGTGGGTCACCTCCAGCCCCAAAGGCAGGATGCCTCTGAGTACCAGAGTAACAGCAGGAGAGCCTTTTAGCATCTTTCCTATATCGCTGCTGCCCAATATAGATGTTTCCCATAGTCTGGGAAACATACCAGCGGGGATTCTAACTGGTAACCTTTGGCATTAATGCATTCAGAGACATTCACTGGCTTCTTGGATTACCAAACAGTGATTTGCATGAGAAAAGAGTTGGCCAGCTAGCATTCATAATCATAATCCCAAATATATTACCATGTAAACTACAGAGAAAATACCTGTTTTTCTTGTTTCTTCTCTATAAATAAAGCACAATGACCATCACAATTGCAGGCTTCAGTGGAGATGTACTGTCACAACATCTTGAAGTCCAGTTATTAATACTATAGGAAGCTTTTCTAAAAATAATCAAAATATTCACCAGCTTGCTAGGCTGTTATTAGCTTACAACCAGTATAAGAACAAATCAGAATGGATTGTGGCTGATAGCAAAATTCCTGTTTCATGTAAGGTACATTTTAAATCTGCATTTAAAGGCAGGATTTCAAGAAATGCCCATGTTTTGTGTTATGACCTGGTGCAATAGTTGGAGTTTATTTGTTTAAATAATATCTTTTTCCAAGATGGGAGGAAATGAAATCAGCTTTCCTGTTGTCACAGTTGTTTCGTATGACTATTGATGCGATGAAGCAACTTTGCATGTGGAATACTGCAAAGCAGCAGCCATTTAATGGAAATGGAATACTTTAAGAAATTGCATGCATAAAAGTATCTAGGTGTTTAAATCTCTGTTCAAATGAGACAATTTATAATGTTAACAAACTTAATTCCAGAACAAGCTGTATCACAATTGGACCTGCCACCCAACTACAAGTAGCTGTCCCTCATGATTCATTATGATCCGGCCTGCTTGACATGTGGACAGAGTGTGGTGAGTGAGTCGGGAGAAGGGAGATAACAGAGATAAATCTAAATTCATTCTAGAAGCAGTCACACTCAATGACATATTCACTGACTTCTTCAACAGCTCATTTGATAATGTTCTTTCTGCACTATTCATTTTTCTGAAAGATGAAAGCTGGCTGAAGATCTCATCTGCTCACTGATGCAGGAAGAGGATTTGAAATTAACACAAAATAAAAAAAGAGAGAGGAGGAGAGGAGGGGGAGGGGGCGTGTGTGTGTGGAAGCAAGCACTTCTGATTAACAGTGTCTTGGTCTTGACTTGGAAGGCTAAGAATCCTACTTATCAGATCACCTTTAATTAGATATGCATTATAACTCCATAGAGTGTCAGCGGAATAGCTGTGCCTGGCAGAATTGTGTTTGGGAAATGGGAAGCACATTCATCATGATAATTAATTGCTGGAAGAACGGAAACATTGTTTTCTGTCTTGGTCGGTACTATGATGTATATTTGTATATGTTTTCGATTAATGTGCTCCAAAAGCCTTAATCGAGGAGGTTAACAATGCAATTACATGAACATTGTACAATGTGTCAGTAATTGTGAGTACTTTCCCTTCCAAGAAGGACTTGAGGATGGAGCCAGTATTAGACAGTGAACCAGTCAGTGATATACTTCAGAACTCGGAATCAAGGACTGATTGTTCCCTGCTTCGACAAGTGGTCATTTGAAGTTCAGAGAGGCCTTTTCTTTGGAGGTAAGCACATGGGAGATTTATGCAATCTTCATGAAAATGACTGCAACCAAATGTACAGGTTGAAAAAGCATTGCAGCAGTGAAGAATCAAGTGCACAAGCAGTACTAGTTGCACAGCAATTGCACACTACAAAATCCAAACATTTCAGAAGTTGAATTCCAATTGGATTCTATTCAATTTTCTTAGCAATCAGCCAGATCAAGCAAAAGTATCAAGCTTCAAGACCGCTTCTGAAGATGGATATGGCTCCCTATGTACATTTCTTAAGTGGCTCTGACAGAAAGCCACCAACTGCCCATTAATCATACATCTGCTACCCTCCATTGGCTGCATTCTCCATGTTTTTGCATCTGTTTGTCTTCTGGTTTAGAGTACAGAACTTTCTGCTCACTAGCATCTCCACCTATTAACCCGAGGATGTAATGAAGAGACTTCAGGTCTTAAGACTCTTAATCTAGCTTCACATCATCTTCCCATAAATATAGCCTTGATCAGAGGAAGACCGAAGAAAAGAGTTGGTGGTGGGGTATGTGTGTCTCCACAACAAGGGACTGCAAGAACATCTAGAATAATCTCTCCTCATCAAACAAGTTCCGTAGCTAAAATAAACATTGGGCTGGATTGGATACCTATCCTAATTTCCGTCCTCTATGCATGGTGAAGAGCAAGACATCTCCTTCCTTCTAGGGTTGTGTGTTTTGTTTTTTCCCCCTGTTTTGTTTTTGGCCCAAATCCAAAACACCCCAATTTTGTTCTCTGCTCAAAACCAGCCAATCTGAAACACCCCAATTTTGTTCTTTGTCAAAATTGCAAAATCCAAATCCGAAATGTTTTGGATTTTAAAAAATGGCCCCGGGGAAAAACTAGTGGGTGGGGGTGGTAGTGTCCAATGGGTGGAAACTACCACCCAAATTTCAGAGGAATTGGGCAAAGGGCTGATTTTTGGTGAATTCTTGAAGTATAGGATTTTTCCCATAGGGAAGAATTGAGGTTTCAGCAAAAGTATAGCTTCATGTTGCAGGGGAAAGGGGTGGCCCAGAGCAGAGTAGGGTGGGTGGTAGTGCCCAGTGGGGGCAAGGAAGCTGCCAGCATTATTTCAAAGGAATTGGGCAGAGGGCTGATTTTTAAAGATGTAATGGAGTTTGCGCATCAGTAAAGTTCTTCCCCATAGGGAATGATGGACCTCCATAATTCCTGCCCCATAACTGCACTTAAGGGGCACCAGGGTGGCCCAGAGCGAGTGGTGGTGTAGCCCACATAGGGTGCCAACCACCCCCATGGGTTGCTAACCCATGGGGTACTGGGTTCTGTTGTTTCTGATATGTTTTGAGTGTAGATTCAGATTCTCTGATAGCATATGAGAGTGGATTCATGGTTTGTCATTGAAAATCTCATATGCTGCCAGAGAATCTACACTCAGAACACCTCAGAAACAACAGAACCCAGCACCCCATGGATTAGCAACTCATGGGGGTGGTTGGCACCCTATGTGCACTACACCACCACTCGCTCCCGGCTACCCCAGTGCCCCCCAGGTGGAGTTATGGGTCTGCTGAAACCTCCATTATTCCCTGGAGGGGGGAAACCTTAAAGAAGCATAAACTTCAACAATTCCTCAGCCCTTTGCCCTGTTCCTTTGGAATCTGGGTTGTGGCCAGTACCCCTTGGGGCACTGCCACCCAACCCACTGTTTTGTCCCTCAGGCCTCTTTCTGCCCTGAATCTGCCCCGAAGACATGTCAACTTCAGAAATTCTTTAAAAACCAGCCCTGTTCCCAATTCCTTTGGAATCTGGGAGGCAGCAGGCACCCATTGGGGCACTACCACCTGAACTACTCTTCTGCCCCCAAATCCCCCTTTCTGCCCTGAATCCACCCCAAATAACATCAACATCACACATTAACAACAGCAGAGCTTTGGAAAAAATCAGGCAGATTTCCAAAGGTCATGCACATCCACATCCCCCCCACCCGAAATGTAATTGATCTACAAACTACAGTGTGAAACAACAACAATGAAATGCACACTGCCCCACTGGCCAATGAGGGTAAATGCACACTGCCCCACTAGCCAATGAGGGTAAAATTTACCCTTAAATTTGCTTAAAAGGAATAAGGAGGCAATTGCCAGCAGATCAGCCCATGCTTTCACTGGCCAATCTGCGAGCTGGAAGGGCTGGAAATTCAAACTCAAAACTCAAAATGGAGACTGAAGGAGAAAGACTTTTTGCGATTGCAAAATGGAGTTCCAAAACAGCTGAAACAACAAAATGTTTTGTATCCGAAACAGGGACGTTTTGTTTTGGCTACAAAATTTTCTGTTTTGAGCATTGGGTGTTTTGTTTTGGTTACAAAACAGCCCAAATGGCCTGTTTTGTGCACAAAATGTTTTGTATCCGAAATGAAATGCACACCCCTACTTCCTTCCCCTCCCCTCCCAGCCTGCACTGGTAATTTTGGAGCCTGGATCTAAAGGCTTTTGGAGCCGCCCACTGCTCCCCCCCCCATTATTTTAAACTTATTTTTAATGCAATCACACTACCCGGGACAGACTAAAAAGGATTTGGGAGCCCCCAGGGTGTGTGGAGGGCCTGGACTTCAGCGCAGAAGTCCAGAGGTAAGAGCGCCTCTGTCCCCAGACATCCATTGGGCCCATGCACATCAAATCTAATGTGAAAGGTCAGATTGTGTGTTAAGTTTCCAGATATTATCTCTGGCACATAAAGTAGCTCAAATGAGCTACTAGGTTGGCATGTGGGTTGGTGTGAGTAGATGAGGGTTGATATGAGCTGATACGAGTGGCACAGAGACACAGTGGCTCATAGGGTCAAAGTGGCATCATAGGCAAAATGTCACTGGTAGATTATTTTGGTAATACATTGAAAAATCACTAGCTTATGCAATGTGCAATCAAGTCATGTGCAGAGTAGGCACACAAAAGACCACTGAAATGAATGAATTAAGGCACACCTAACTGTGCACAGAATAGGTTTCTAAGGCTGTCATCCTGCGTCAGGATTCTGACACACATATACTCATCTGCTACATAGGCGTAAAAATGTCAATACATTTCCTTCAAGTTTATCAAGTTTTTACATGTTCCCTCTTTCAATTTCATTGTTCCTGCCATTGTTTTCTCTTAATAGAAGGTGGGGGGGGATCATGTTCCATGTTGCTCAGTTGTACAGATGCTGCTGCTATGGAAACTACCCTTCATATGCCAGTAATAAAGATATATCACTGATATACAGTAAGTAAGTGTGATGCAAAGCGGCATTACTTTTTAATTTTTTTCATTAAAAATCCAATATGAATACCTGAAACACTGCTTCAATGCATAATGTATTGTGCTACCCAATCGGGCATGCTTTCCCACCCTCAGTCTCCTCGGTGCTGAAAGGTATTTTCAAATATCTGTCAGGTTATTGTTTGCGAAGTACAAAAGAGCATTTTGTAACAAAATCAGTGCATACAACATAATGCATATAAAAACAAGCTGCATGGCCGCCTGCTAATTTTATTCAAAGATGCTCAAAAATCAAGAAACAACCCTGCCATCCTGAAAGAACAATTGTTTCACCACTGGCTCAAAGGGCATCTGGACTGTATTGTGAATAAAAAGCAATTGCCCTTTGAGAAAACTGTGATAGTAAATATTAATTAAACCACAATAAACTCTACTGAAAGGAACCCCTCTTTACTTATGTACTGGTTACACAGATAGGAAGCTGTCTTGTACCAAGTCACACCATTGGTCCATCTAACTCAGTGTTGCCTGCCTCCACCGATGACTGGCAGTGGTTATCTGGGGTTTCAAACAGAAATCTTTCCTAGCCCTACCTGCAGTTGATAAGGAATGAACCTAGAATCTTCTGCATGCAAAGAAGATGCTCCTCCACTGAGCTACAGTCCTTCTTCCATTTGTAAAATACTTTAAAAAAAATACATATCACATGTGCAATCTTCTTCTTCTTCTTCTTCTTCTTCTTCTTCTCCTCCTCCTCCTCCTCCTCCTCCTCCTCCTCCTTCATGGCTAATAAAAGCTGCCAGGGAGGGGTCAGGCAGATGGCTGGAGGTGATCGTTAATGCTTCATTAAGGGAGGGCAGGATGCCATCGTGCCTCAAGGAGGCGGTGGTAAGACCTCTATTAAAAAAGCCCTCCCTTGATCCCTCCAACCTGGATAACTATAGACCTGTGTCTAACCTTCCCTTTTTGGGCAAGGTGATGGAGCGTGTGGTGGCGTCCCAGCTGCAGAGGGTCTTGGATGATACGGATTATCTGGACCCTTTTCAATCTGGCTTCCGCCCCGGGTATGGGACTGAGACTGCCTTGGTCGCTCTAGTGGATGACCTACGCTGGGAACTAGACAGGGGGAGTGCGTCCCTGTTGGTTCTGCTGGACCTCTCGGCGGCGTTCGATACCATCAACCATGGTATCCTTCTGGGCCGCCTCTCGAGTATGGGAATCGGAGGCACTGCGTTGCAGTGGTTCCGGTCCTTTTTGGGGGGGAAGGTCCAGAAGGTGGTGCTGGGGGACTACTGCTCGGCCCCGTGGCCGTTGGCCTGTGGGGTCCCGCAGGGATCGGTCTTGTCCCCCATGCTGTTTAACATCTACATGAAGCCGCTGGGAGAGGTCATCCGGAGATTTGGACTGAGTTGTCAGCAATATGCAGATGACACTTAGCTCTATCTCTCCTTGTCATCTGATCCTAGGGAGGCGGTGGATGTCCTGAATTGGGGGCTGGAGGCCGTGATGGGTTGGATGTGGGCTAACAAACTGAAATTGAATCCAGATAAGACGGAGGTACTGTTGGTCAGTAGGAGAGCCAATCGGGATGAGGAGATTTTACCGGTTCTGGATGGGGTTGCACTCCCCTTGAAGGAGCAAGTACGCAGCTTGGGGGTACTACTGGACCCGGCTCTGCTTTTGGAAGGTAGAGGCGGTGGCCAGGGGTGCCTTTGCACGGCTTTGGCTGGTGTGCCAGCTGCATCCCTTTCTCGAGAAGGCAGATCTGGCCACGGTTACCCACGCCTTAGTCACATCGCGGCTGGATTACTGTAACGTGCTCTATGTGGGGCTGCCCTTGAAGAATATCTGGAAACTGCAGCTAGTGCAAAACGCATCAGCGAGGGTTTTATCCAGAGCTGCCCGTTGGGAACATATCACCCCCATTTTGAAACTGTTGCACAGCAATTGCACACTACAAAATCCAAACATTTAAAAGATTCCCTTCAGGAAAGAGTCCCTTCAGGAGAAGGCTTTGTGAATCAGATGAGGAAACAAGATGAACAAGATCTGTTAACTAAGGAAGGGGGAGAGAGAGAGAGAGAGAGGAAGAAGAACGGGGGAAGAAAGACAGAGGGGAAGAGCAAGTGGTAGAGAGAGAAAAAGAAGCAAAGGGAAGAGAGAAAGGAGGGGTGAGGGATGGGCCTGAGCCTGTCAGCAGCCTGAGGGGAATGAGCAGTCATTGCGGCACCTATTGGCAGCAAGGAAGGGCCCAGTCAACCACTGCTGCTGTTTAGGGCTACTGAGGCCATTGGAAGAGGGAGGCAGGCAGGCAAGGGATGGGCCTGGGCCTGTCAACAGCCTGAGGGGAACGAGTGGCCATGGCGGTGGCAGCAGTGAGGAAAGGCCTGGTCAACTGCTGCTGCTGCTCTTCCTGTGGGGAGGAGCAGGAGTAGGGCTTGGGTGAGGGGTGGGGTCTCGGGATAGAGGGCTGCAGCTTGGCCAATAGGCACCAGCAACACTTCAACCACGACCAAGAGTGGTGAGGGGGATGGGGTAAAGGGATGAAGGAGTGACCAAGAGGGGTGAGGGGGGTGGAAGCAACCTGATGGAGGAGGAGGAGCAGGATTGTGGCTCAGGTGAGGCTGGAGAGATCTCTGAGGTGAGGGGGCTGTAGCAGGGGGAGAGGGGAGCAATCAAGTACAAGTGCACAGATATTCTGTGCAGGTTATGCTAATTATTATTATTATCCCCATAATTCAGATGGATAACATTAATTCTAGCCCAGGGCTATTAGTTTAGATCAGGCAATATAAAACTCTAACAAATAACCAATAAATAAATAATAGGAACAGGCTGATAATAATAATGGGGCCATATTCTCACGATGACAAGGAGTCTAGTTCAAAGGTTAACCAGGATCTCTGAGCTCTTAGTGTTTCCACAAAGTGTGACATGAGAGCTGGAATTTCCAGGAAATCCCGATCAAACTGCTGTGGTTAGACAGCTTTTAACCAGGATTGATGATCAGGATCCAATCCTGGTTATTGATCTAATTCAAATGTTGTTTAATCTCAGCAGTTTTACCGGAATTTACCAGGTCTGGAAATTATGGGTTCTCACATCATTCTCCACAGGAGCACTCAGGGCTCAGAGATCCTGGTTAACTCCTGAACCACGATTCTCATCACTGTGAGTAGTAGAGGTACATACCTGCTGTCAAAAACCATGTGCTTTTGTTTACAAACAAATGCACGTGGCAGGAGGATGACATCACTGATGACATCACAGGGGGTGGGGCGGTGCAGCTGTCAAAATGCGCTTTCCGGGGTCAGAAACCTGTTCCTATTGGTACAGGATGGCTAGGCGTGTTTGTAGAGGGGTCACATGCTCACCTTTGGAACATGTCTGGACATATTCTGGGGGTAGGAGTGGAAGGGTGGGGTCAAACTTCTGGAGGTGTGGGTGTACCCCTACTTCTAACCCTTTCTGGCCATGTGGGGGTCTCCTCTGACCATTTCCGGTGACGTATTTCTGCTGACGCATTTCTGCTGATGCATTTCCGGTTTCGTCAGCGCATTTTGACAGCTGCACCGCCCCACCCCCATGATGTCACCAGTGATGTCATCCTCCTGCCACATGCATTTGTTGTAAACAAAAACACATGGTTTTTGACAGCAGGTATGTTCCTCTACTACTAACATGGCCTATCAGTAACTTGCCTATGATTCCCTGTATGTTTGTGGTTGAGGAAAGATTTGTACTAGGAACTTCCCTGCTTAGCTGAACAGTTCACATGCTTATATCCTGATCCTATGCATGTTTGTTCAGATGTCCTGTTGAGCTCAGTGGAACTTACCTCCAATAAAATGAGTATAGGAGAGCAGTCTTAGCTATTACACTGAACCAGCTCTCACTATGCTGCTTTACTATTATTAACATTATCAATGGTCTGTTTACTGCTTTATTTCATGTACTGATCGTGTTTCCAACTCTTTATTATCACACTTCTCTCTATTTTATGCCGGTCTCAAGTCCAAATCTCATATTACTAATTTTGGCTGAGAGGTCCAAAGCACTGATTCCATAGCAGTTCTATTGACAGCACATCAACATGTCTGAGCAAAGAGTCTGAAAAATACCATTCCTTTTGAGCAACAGCCATCGGCATGGGGGAACAGTCTTCTGCCCATGAATTATCTACAGCAACAAGTCACTTGGTAAGAGAAAAAAGACAAAACCCAGTGATGAGATAAAGGATGCCAGATCCCATCCATTACCCTCTCGCAATTGGTATGCGGCAGCCTGCTCTGAGGAGTTGTAAGAGCAGCAACCTCTACTATGCAGCCTTGTAGGAGCTGCAACCTCTACTGTGCAGACTTCTGCTCTGAGGGTTCCCTGGTTTGTAGCGCATATTGGCTAAATGAATGGAGGATTTCATAGAATATAGCTCTATGCATGGGCACAGCCTCAAATATAAGCAATGTCCGTGGCCTGTTTTTAAGAGTCACTTAAGTAGCAATAGTAGCCTTATTGATTTTAAAAACTTTATACCAGTCCATAAAAGTAAGTAGGCCAAATATACCAGCTTAAAGGATGGCTCACGATATATTTTGACATGTATCTATCTTTCACTGTCCTTTACAATTCCTACACAGTGGCAAGAGGCAATTTACACTGGAGTCGCCCTCTTTTCCTTTAGGTGTGAATCATGTGCCAGTCCTGCTTTCAGATTCTATTAGGAAGTGTTTGCAGTCAGACACCAATCCAAGGCATGGAGTTATCCAAACCAGTTTAACCCATTTGCAGCAGAGAGCACAACTTCATTAATACTTCAAGCACTTTAAATCAATATTTAGACATTTAATAATTGTGCTCATTTTACTTGAATATATTAGGGAAGCTGCGTGGAACTATTAGAACTCCTTCTGATTAACATACTTGAATCAGCAAAAGGTGGCAATTAAATAAAAACCTACTTGCTTCTTGGTCTACCATAAAAATTTACATAATTTAGCAATTATTTTATCATTTTGAATATATATTAAGAGTGAGTTTAGAGCATTTTAATTGTGGCCTATATTCTACATAGTTTAATGCTGGCTGCCTTCAGAATATGCTTGGAGTCAAAATGTTAAATATATATGTACATACACACAGAGTGTATGTATATGTGTGTGTGTATGTATGCGTGTGTACACACACACACACACAGTATATACGTTATGGCTGTTTTGATTTCATAAAGTTTGAATCACTTATCTGCAAAAGGTGCCCATAAATTCATGATTATATTAAGTATTACTCTTTAAAATATATTAACAGACTGCATAGGAATGTTAAGCTTGACAGAAGCAAAACGTTGTTTCATTTTAAAAAAACAACCATTATGTATCTTGAATGTCATCATATGAGCTTTCTTCTGTTTGTTTGCAATTGCTTTTCTCAAAATGTACATGTATAGATCTTTTCAACAGTAGAATGTTATATAAAATGGTCGCTGACATGATGCACAGCATTACAGAACTGTAACACTGCACCCTGGGGCTGTTGCGGGCTCCTAAGGCTGCCTCAGTACTGTTAAGAATGGGTCGAATTGCTAGCAGCTCTTCCACAGGTTCCCCTATTACCGCGAATGGGGGAAACTGCAGAAGTACAGCTAGTGCTACCCCCTATTCTTAACAGCATCAGGGAGTGTAGCGTTATGACCGCATAATGCTGCACATCATGAAAGACAATAATTCCCAGAAGTAATCTGGAATTTATGAATTAGGGTTTTTTGAAATTGTGATCTAGAAACAAGTTCAGTTGAAATTGTTTGTTTGTTTGTTTGTTTGTTTGTTTAACATATTTGTATACCGCCCAAAAGTTATGTCCCTGGGTGGTTTACAATATGTCAGAAATATTTACATATAAGACAGTTAAGTCTGTAATCCATTTAAAAAATATGAAGGGTAGTTGTTGCTGCAAGAGTCCTATAGCACTTTAAAGACTAGCATGTTTATTGTGGTGTCAACATTCGTGGTCTAGAGCAGAGGTTCCCAACCTTGGGTTCCTAGATGGACTATAACTCCTACCATGATGGGAGTGGCAGTCCGACAATATCTGGGAATCTGAGGTTGAGATTTCTGTTCTAGGGGGCACTTCATTAAATACATGGAGTCTTACATGCAATTGGCATATATACACATGGTGCAGATATATAACTTCAACAATGGAGGGAAGAGTGGGGGGGTGGTTTAAAGATTTTAAACCTGGTAGGTTGGTAGGTCAGTAGGTAGGTAGAGATAGATAGAGTATTTATGATGGCACAATACTCTCTGTTGGTTTGTTTGTTTTTACAAGTCATTCAACTAATTCAAATGTATAACCAGGGATTGGGTTCTGGGGGCACCAGCATCAGAATAAATATGGTACCTCAAACCCAACTGAAGCAGTAACAGGCCTTGTCAACTACAAATATTGCAGGAATGAGCACATCCATCACTTTTCTATACAGACCTAAATAATGAGGCATGTAACTTTTTGGTGGCAAATATCTCTGCTGAAGTCCAGAAAACCAATAACTGAAAGATAATTGGCACTCAACAGCTTTACTAAATTATCAATTTTGAATCACCATCTCAAAGCTTCAAACTCTCATGGGGGAATTCTAACTTCAGCCTCCACCTGTTTCTCTGACAGCAGCACACTAAGCCTCTATTCCCAGGAAAATGCCTGGAAGCAGCATGGCTGCCACACTCCTCAGTAAGTTCCTCCCTCACCTCAGACAACAATGTCACTGGGCAGATAAACTGCCCTTCGCATGTAAAGGGTAGAGAGCCAGCGTGGTGTAGTGGTTAGAGTGCTGGAGTAGGACCAGTGAGACCCGAGTTCAAATCCCCATTCAGCCATGATACTAGCTGGGTGACTCTGGGCCAGTCACTTCTCCCTCAGCATAACCTACTTCGCAGGGTTGTTGTGAGGAGAAACTCAAGTATGTAGTACACCACTCTTGGCTCCTTGGAGGAAGAGCGGGATATAAATGTAAAATATGTGGTCTCCTGCAAAACTTTTTAAAATTCATTTTTCTCCCCACTCAGCTTTCCCCATGGAACTTTCAGAAGCTACCTGGACTCTGACCCAAGGAGATCCTACTAGAGGAGGGGAAGGATGAGCATGCCCCAGCTGACACTCACAGCCCTGATAAAAAATAAAAGCGCCAACAGACCGTGAGCAGTGAGAGCTAGTCATCCTTCCTGCAGCCAACCCCCAGTGAGGCTCTTGCCCTGTTCCCAAACCCCACTCCATCTCCTCTGGGACTACAGGAGCAGAATGACACCATACCAGGGCCAATCTCTAACACTGGAGGCAAAATGCATACCTAGTTGCTTGGGGTCTTCCTTGCAACAGTCCCTACTTGGAAGGAGGGGGTGGCCAGCTCAGGTACCTGTTTGTATCAGGACCAGCCCGAGAGTTCTGGGAAGGGTAGGACTCCTGGCTCCTATATAACTTTCCCAGCTGCAGTTAGCCTTTTCTGGTTCAACAGCTCCTTCTTAAAGCTCCACTTCCACTTGTTACCTTCTTGGCCTAGGTATAGACAAGCACAGCCAGAAGTGGGAAGCAGACTGCAATTCAGAAGAAAAACACAAAAGGAAGGAGAAGGGAAATAATCCTCTCTCCCTCACCCACATTACAATGTTATAGGTGATGATAGAGGGCAGGGGAAGGGAACACATAACAAAAACTATCCTTTGCACAGCAAACGACTCCTGCAAAATAGTGAAAATCTGCCATCCAGCACATACTCCCACTCTTGGTCATGCTTGTGATTTTCTGGCAACACTATGAACTGCTAGTATACTTCCCAGGTAAGAGGTATAATGAGTAACCTGAATTCTGATATATCTGGGCATGAGAGTTCATGTATCTTTTATGGATTTGGGATTTGGAAAAGGAAAGTCCTGATAAATACTGGAAGGAAGGAGAAACTCTTTGCCCAGATTGAAACCCCATGACCATCTCTCATTGATCTGGGAGGAAGAGATGGAGGTGGGGGAGAGGTAGTCTTCTGGTGGCAAGCATGAACTGTCCCCTTGCTAAGCAGCTTATGCCTTGGTTTGCATTTGAATGGAAGACTGCATGTGAGCACTGTAAGATATTCCCCTTAGGGGATGGGTACACCTGCATGCATCTGCATACTTGAAAGCAGAAGGTTCCAAGTTCACTCCCTGGCATCTCCAAGATGGAGCTGAGAGAGATTCCTGCCTGCAGCCTTGGAGAAGCTGCTGCTAGTCTGTGTAGACAATACTGAGCTAAATGAACCAGTGGTTTGGCTCGGTATAAGCAGTTTCCTATGTTCCTATGTTCCCATGAGGAAGAGACAGAAGATCCACTCAAACAGCACATAGTGTGATCATGTGAAGACACAGGGCAGAGTTGCAAAGTGGATAACCTGTCTGTGAGCAGAAGGAGGAGGAGAAGCATGCAAGGTGAAGTGTCATCATCGCCACCTCCACCTAATGCTGCTGCTGCTTCTCCAGTTGGAACTGGGCCCCTCCATCCAGGAGCATAGGGAAGCCTCTGGCAGCCCTGGTTCAGCTCGCTGCCGGAACCCCCCCCTACAGTGCCCCCCCCGAAATGGAGCTATTCGCCACATTTTCAAGAATATTCCGCCTAGTGCCATGTTTGCAACAAGGGCGGGAGTGACTCTCGCTGCCTTTTAAAGCAGGGAAAGCCATTCCTGTCCTCACTGCAAATGCAGCACTGGGTGGAATATGCTTGAAAATGGGGCACATAGCTCTATTTGTGAGCACACCATATCCCCTGCATCTGACATCAGATGCAAGGAGTGTGGCTGGAGCATGAGCCATGGCCCTTGAGCATGGTGGCCCGGGTTCGTTGAACCCGTCCACACAATGGTGGATCCACCTCTGCCTCCATCTCTCAGAGAGGTCAGTGGAGCCACCAGCTGCACAGGCTGGGAGCAGGAGGAGGTGGAAGAGAAGAATCTATCAAAAGCAAAGGGAGGGAGGCCTTTTATTGCTTTAATGATTTGCTATTTGCACTGATTTTTCATACCCTACACTGAAGCCTTGTCAGGTGGATAAAAATGCCTAAAAGCACTGAAGACACATTTATTCACCCAGGCTTTTAACTAGATTTATAGTTTTAAATAGTTTTAATACTGGGTTTTAAATGTTTTTAATCTTTTACATCATTTTAATTGTTAACTGATTTAATGTTTTAAATGATCTTAATTGTTAACTGCCGGAGAAGCAAGTGTTGGCTGGTATATAAATATTATAAATAAATAAATATTATAAATAAATAAATATTATAAATAAATAAAATAAAAATAAAAATTAAAATTAAATAAGTAAGTAAGTTGAAGCTAGAAATTAGGGGTGTGCATGGAACCGGCCTCGAACCGAACCGGGACAGTTCGGTCCAGCCCCCCATCGAACCCCGCGAGGTCCGGTCCACTTCCGGACTGGTCCGCAATTTTTTTTAAAAAAAATTAAGTAAATGTAAACTACCTTTAGCCCCTTCAGGGGGCTTGCTGAGGCCACACAGGGGGTCCGCGCGGATTCCCTCTCCCCCCGCCGTCCGTCCTTATCACCGCCGTAGCCCTGGAATTCATCGTTTTCTGCCCTTTCGGGACTCCGTATGAGCACGTGTATGAGCACGGGCCTCAGTATGAGCGTGCATGCACCAATGCCCTCTGCGAGGCCACGCGGGGGGAGAGGGCCACATGGACAGTTGGCGGGGGAGAGGGAACCCGCACGGACCCCCCGCGCAGCCTCAGCAAGCCCCCCAAAGCTAGTTTACATTCACTTAAAAATTAAAAAAATATATAAATAAAAATTCGCGGACCGATCCGGATCAGACCCGGCGGTCCGGTTCCAGTCTGATGGAACCGGGGGTGGGTGGTTCGGTTCAACCCCGAACCCATGAACCCTCGGACCGAACCACCGGACCGCCAGAATGGTCCGCACATCCCCACTAGAAATCTATTTTCTATTCTTTATAAGTGAAGAAAGAAAAGATGCATCCAGGCTTCAACAACTGGTTTTAAAATACAATGCAACATCTAGACTAATTTTCTGTACACAGAAGAACATTTCATGCATCCAGTGGGGGAGAAGCCATTTTAGTTGACTCTCCTTTTCTCTTCATCCACCTATGCCTCACAGAAATGTGTCCCTGAGGATCCCATAACACCCAGAGATATAATTTTGGGAGGCAAAGTGGGCTGCAGAGGGAAGGAGAGATAGGCGAAAATTACCCCTCCCACATTGCGTGTGCAAAATGTTTTTCCATGCATTTCATGTTAGTCTGGATATCAACCAATAATTTAGAAAACCCAAGCTAAAATCGAGTAAGAAAAACCTAAGACTGCAGTCCTATGAACTAGACACAGTAGGATTTACTTCCGAGTAAACATAATTGGACAGGATGACAGTTTTTGCAGAGTTAAAATGATTCCACATTTCTCAGGCTGGACAAGAGAGATGGAAACTATAATGCTTATGGATAATCAAGAAACGTTATTAGGTCCCCACTATAAAATACATTACTGGTAACTTCTAAAGAGCTATACACCCACTCTGTATTCTGAAAAGTTTAGCATCAAAAGGTCATGGCTGACCTTGGCATGTTCCTTGTGCTGTTTATTAGAGCTTTTGCGTCGCATTTACAAGGTGGAAGCATCTCAGCTTTTAAAAAGTGTTCTGCAGAGAGATATACAGTATGCATGATGAGACAGGGGCCTACTTTGTAGCTGTAGCTCCAGAAAATTAAGTCATTTGAAATTTAATTTCATTTGGAAGAAATACACCATCAGACCTTTGCAGGATTTGTTATCACAGATTTTTTTAAAATAGTTATAAAATGGTGGGCTGTAATGAAACCTGTTATATCACAGGTTGAAGTCTCTAAATATGAATTTGCTGTTATTTATTTAAGATGCAAAGTCTTTGCATATGCATCAAAGTCTTTAGCTCTGTAAAACTGTGCCAGTTGAAATGGAGCTCTTGAAGTTGGGCTGTATATAAATAAACAATTTTAACACGGTGTTCACAGTCAAGAAGCTGAGACTAAAACTGGTCAGAGACCTCTAGCAGCCATTATGGTTAAACATTTGCTCAAATATTTAACAGTTATTCCCAGTTGCCAACGGCTGAAAAAGAAAGAACAGAGTTTTTTTTTTCTCTTTTTCTCATAATACTAGGACCAAATGAAGGTGATTAGCAGAAGTCTGAGGACAGACAAAAGGAAATTCTTCTTCACACAACTCATAATTAAGTGACAGGATTTACTACCTTGGTTGTGCTGATGGCCATTATACCACAGAATTAGCCATAGTGAATCACATCCTGTTGCAAGACTGCTGGCATTGCGCTTTGTTCTGACTCAATAGAAGCTGGGAGTTCACAGAAGAGATGTGTTCAGACATAACATGAGATTATGATTAAACTATGGTTTAATGTTTAAAATGAACCACACACCCTTTGTGTATATGGGGAAGAAATGTGCTGCTTCCATTCCTGGCTTAAAACAAACCATGACCTGTTCTCGCATTTAAACTATGCAATTAGTCTGGTTCAGATGTACCAAGAAGCTGCAGTTTGTTTTAAACCAGGAATGGATGCAGCACATTTCCTCCCACTGTATGCATTGGACCTCTCGGCAGCGTTCGATACCATCGACCATGGTATCCTTCTGGGTCGCCTGGGGGAGTTGGGAATAGGAGGCACTGCTTTGCAGTGGTTCCATTCCTATCTCTCAGGTAGATCCCAGATGGTGGAGCTTGGTGACAGTCACTCCTCAAAGCAGAAGCTGTAATACAGAGTCCCCCAGGGCTCCATTCTGTCACCAATGCTTTTCAATATCTACATAAACCGCTGAGTGAGGTCATCAGGAGATTTGGTGCTGGGTGTTATTAGTATGCTGATGTCACCCAAATCTACTTCTCCCTTTCATCTTCAGGAAATGGCACTCATTCGCTAAATGCCTGCCTACAGGCAGTAATGGGCTGGATGAGGGATAAAAAATTGAAGCTGATTCCAAGCAAGATGGAGGTGCTCATTGTGGGGGCTCAGAATCTGAGGGGTGAGTTAGACCTTCCTGTGCTGGATGGGGTTACACTCCCCCAGAAGAAGCAGGTGCGCAGCTTGGGAGTACTCCCATGGCCAGGAGTGCTTTCTGTCAGCTTCGGCTGATTCGACAGCTGCACCCATTCCTTGAAGAGGATGATCTCAAAACAGTGGTGCACCAGCTGTTAACCTCCCGGCTCGACTACTGCAATGCACTCTACATGGGGCTGCCTTTGTATGTAGTTCAGAAACTTCAGTTAGTTCAGAATGCGGCAGCCAGATTGGTCTCTGGGGTAACCCGGTGAGAACATATTGACTTTAGTAGAGAATGCTTTCTTAATTACACCTGTTTTGAAACAATTGCACTGGCTGCTGATATGTTTCTGGGCAAAATACAAAGTGCTGGTTATTACCTTTAAAGCCCTGAATGGCTTAGGCCCAAGTTACCTCAGAGAGCACCTTCTTCTGCATGATCCCCAGCACACATTAAGGTCATCTGAGGAGGTTTGTCTCCAGTTACCACCAGCTCATCTGGTGGCGACTCAGAGGTGGGCCTTCTCTATAGCTGCTCCGGGGCTGTGCAATGCACTCCCTGTGGAAATCAGTAATCTGAATTCTCTATTAGCCTTCAGGAGAGCCCTTAAAATGTATCTGTTTGGCCTGGCTTTCCAGGGTTTTTTAATCGGTTTTAATATTTTAACCCGGTTTCAGGGTTTTTAATCACTGTGACTGTTTAATTGTTGTTTTTAAATGTTTTTAAATTGTTAATTGTTGTTATATTGTTTTTTAATTTTTGTTTTAGCTCTTTACTGTTTTAATTGTTTGTTTTAATTGTAAACTGCCCTGAGCCATTTTGGAAGGGCGGTATAAAAATCAAATAAATAAATAAAATTAAATAAATAAAAGGGAAGTGGCTGAGCATGCATAAGCCACACGGGTTGTGTTAATAGCACTAAATCGTGGTGCAGTTATGGATGTTATGTCTGAATCTGGCCAAGAATGATCAGAGCAAGACCACCCATATACAGTAAAGAACTCCAGGCTGATAGCCAGAGTAAATTATGCATGAGTAGTTCCACTGAAATTCACAGGACAATGTGTCCCATTATTTTTAATGGTACTACTTCTGAGTAACTTAATCTGGATACCAGCCACAAGCTTTGTGTTTTACTCTAGTAAATTGTTTATAATGGGTCTCCTTCTTTAGAAAATAATATAGGCACCAGCTTAGATGGCGAATGTCAAGGATTAGACAAATTCCAGAAGGTTCAGTTGATCAACAATCTGGGTCTAGGATATTGTAAGGACTGTCACATTTAACATTTTTTAATGATTATTTTTAAATGTTGTATTGTGAGCTACTTTGAGCATCTCTGCCAGCAGGATATAAATGGATAGATAGATAGATAGATAGATAGATAGATAGATAGATAGATAGATAGATCCTCCATGTTTAAGGGCAGTGTACCTGGGGGTACTAAATGGTGGGGACTGTCAATGGATAGTATTCACCGCCATGCCTTGCTTATAAGAATTCCACACTCATTGGCCTGGCCACTGTGGAAGCAATGTACTAGATTGCCTTAGTCTGATTCAGCAAAGCAGAGAGAGAGAAAGAGAGAGAGTGAGAGAGAATTCTGTCCATATGATGACCAATGTCTCTATACCAAAGGGGGTAATCCTCAGGCGATTGTGCTAGTGAAATCATAGTTAATATAAATAAATAAATCAATAGGCTTCATTAGCTTAGTTTGAAACAGGAAAAAGTTAAAATGCTCCTTAAGTAAAAAGCTGTGATAAAGGAAACACAGGCTGCAAAGGAAATACAAGAATGCCTTGTGAAATTAAACAGTGTTTCCCCCGTCCTCATATCTTTGACAAGAGAGGAAGTCAATGAAAATGATAGACTGATGTTCAAGGGACATAACTTGATTATTCTAGCAGCCGTGAAAAAAGAAAATGTTGCAAATAATTCATCAGTATACTGGAGAATTTTTTTAAAGTGCAAAAGAAAAGCCCATGACAATATAGGCTGTATATTTTGGCATGATAAGTCACTTTGGATAGCAGATAATTTATCCAGCTGTGTGATACATCTCATTAAAGAAGCAAGCAGCAAAAGTAACTTCTGATTTGCAGTGTGCAGGTCCATCTATCACATAACAGCACCCACCCCATGATCAGGTGTGGGCTGCATTTAATGCTTTTTTGTCAGACAAGATCAAGTTGTTGACATGATCCTGCCTTTTGGATGCCTCATTAATATGATGGATTGGAAAGTACAAGACAATGGGGAAATGAGAGGCAATAGTCCAATTGTGTACAGTTTTCAGAGTGACAAGATGAAGTGGCGGGGGGCGGGGAGAGAACAGATCAATTACATGGAGTTGAAGAATACTGTCGTATTCTTTCTAGTATATTTTATGTTTTGTTGTTTAGAAGTCTGTCCCAGTGGGGATCCTGTAAGGCAGGGTTTCTCAGCGTGTGGATCCCCATATGTTATTGGACTTCAACTCCCATAATTCCCAGCCCCAGTGGCCTTTGGTTGGGAATTATGGGAGTTGAAGTCCAATTACATCTGAGGACCCACACGTTGAGAATCCCTGCTGTAGAGAGTTTGGTGGGGTGGAGTCAGACAGAAAAAGGGAGGGAAGGGAGAAGCAGAAAATGGAGCTGCTTCTGAATAAACTCTTAGTTAAATCTCTATATGATTACTTTGTGTTTGCGAGAGAAGCGGCTATAAAACAAGTACTTTCTGAATGAATTCTTTTGGAGATCCACACTAGTACACCAATCCAGCAGTAGCGATCTGTGTTGCAGGATTGGTGGGAAGTGTGGACATAGTGGGATAGTGTGGACAAAGCACAGATGTGCACAGATTCGGTAGAGAATGGATCCACACCCAAACTGCTGCATAACTATGGGGAGAGCGGGAAGTCCAAATCAAATGATTGATTAAGCACATGCAAACCTGCATATATTTTCCATTTGGGTGGTCATGTGGCAGCTGGTTTGGAGCAGCCCCAAATGCAACAGCAAGTATGTAGCTTGCGAGTGTGGTCATGGTCCCCTAGATCTGGACTTATGTAATGTGGTTAGAGTCTAAAAGTATATATTTCATTTAGTTTTACCTACTAATAACAATAAGTGTGCTTCCTGTCAACATCTGTGTACAGATCCAAACCCTTGTTGTTTGGGGATAAATTCCTTTTGCACAGGGTTGTTTGTAGCATGTATGTATGCCTGTTGTGGGGGCTTATTTTCATGGTCATGTGCTTCAGGCTTGTTGCTTTTTGAGCTATTGAGACAGCGCGCTGGTTCTTGTGTTGCTCTACTCCTGCTGGAAACAATGGGAGTGGCATGAAGCAAGTTCCTGCATGCTGTTTTAAAGAAATTTGCTGCAGCCCACCTCTACATCAGCTCCAGGGCTGCCTTTTATACATGCAGCAGCCCTGGCAAGTAGGGATGTGCATGAACCAGTTCGCAGGTCCTTTTATGGTCTGGACCTCCAAACCGGTCCGGCAGCCCAGCGTTTGAGCCAATTTGGTGGTGTAGGGGGGTTACCTTTAAGGATCAGGGAGGGTGCTCTTGCCCTCCTGTTGCGTTTCCCCTGCTGGTGCTGTGCCCAAAATCTCTGGCGTGGAGTGGAAGCGAACCCTCTTGCCACCCCGGTCAGCATCAGACTGGAAGTGGCTGGTGCGCATGGCACATCTGTGCACTTCTGGTCTGATGCTGAACAGGGCAGCAAAAGGCTACAATGCTGCCCTGCACCAGTGATTTTGGGCACAGCGCCAGTGGGTGAATGTGGTGGGGTGCTAAGAGCACCCTCCCTACTCCTTAAAGGTAAACCACCACCCCGCTGCCTCCAAATCAGCCATCTGCCAGTTCGTACATATCCCTCCTAGCAAGTTCCTACCTCCAAGGTTCGACTGCACAGAATGTTGGCCAATGAATTTTACTTCCAAGTAAATACTTTTAAAATTGGAATATAACTCAGGTAGACCATACCTCCATTTATTAGACTCTGTATTGAATTGTGCTTGTGGTGGTAAGGCCATTGTACTGAAAGCCTGTTGAGTCAACAGGCTTGACACAAACAAATTAATTTGGCCTCAGTTCAATTTGGGAACGAATTAAGTTCAGCTCCATTCTGAGCAAAGACCACGTCATACTCCTTATGATGTCACCAAGAGCACAATGGGGCTTGGGAGACTTCCCCACTTTGTGTCCTGCATTAAGGGCACCGTCTCAGTGCAACTTTCCTACCTAGTATTGGTGGCAAGGCCTCAGACCCAATTCAAACTGAACTGCCAGTCCATGAACTGGTTCGGTCAAACCAAACCGCCAGTCCGTTCCATTTGATCGAATTGGCTCAAACTGATTCAGCAGTTTGAGGGGCTATGCTTGTAAAGGGGAATCAGGTGAGGTTTCCCCTTTACAAGTGAAGGGGAATCCTGGCTTTAAAGGGTGGGGGCAGTGTCAGTGAGAAGGCGCCTTTAAAAGTAGATGTAAGGTACTTACTGCCTGGTCTGGCTGCTGTGCAGTCTGCCCGTGCAGCGGCAGCATGATTCCAAAACCAACATGGCCTACGCGGACGTGTGGAGACCATTTGCATGATGATGCAAATTTGGGGAATCCTCACTGGATTCCCCTTTACAAGCATAGCCCCTCAAACCATCAAACCATGGCAAACCGGTCAGCCACAGACCCGGCTCAGTTTAGTTCCATCATGGACCAGCCCACCTCTCCTGGAGGCCAATCTGGTTTGCCATTGAACAGCCTGGTTCATGGCAGACCAGTTTGCTGTACAATGGTTCATGCACACCATTCTCATAATGGAGGCCTCCATTAGACCTTCTCTGTGATGTTACTGTCACTGCTATGATAGCCTCTTGGGTGCATAAAGCCATAGAAGATGAAGTTAGCTAAAGGAAGTAGGCAGTGAACTGAAAAGCAGGAACATAAGGAAACTTTGGCTGGTGTAGACTTGGAATTGAAGAAAGAAAGAGCCAAGGAGGAGGGTAGGAAAAGGTGACTGGAAAATATAGCAACAACAACACAACTTTATTTGTTAGTCACCCCATAACAAATTGTTATCTGGGCGGCTTACAACACAACATAAAAACATGAGATAAAAACACACATTAAAGCACCAAAGAGTTGGGGGGGGGATACAAAGTACTGTTGGGGTTTGTGATTATTTAGCAAAGCACCAAGGAAGCTACCACTCCAGTTACAGAGTGCAGAGTTCAATTGTTGCAGCTATTTAAGTAACACACATGGAGATCACCGAAGAGTAAGGAGGTGCAGACAGGCTCGGGGGTTTGAAGTGCATGGTTTTGGTTCAGGGGTTCGCTGGTTCAACCCCCAGACCAAACACCATCCGGCTCAATAGCCCCCAGAACCAGAACTACCCCAATGGTTCGGCGGGGGGGGGTCATGAATTTCACATACTTAAAAAAAATTATTACCTTGAAAATTATCATCAAGGTGGCGGAGGGTGTGTGTGGAGGTTCCCCCTCCCCCCGCTGGCCTTCAAAGCGCACCCCTTGGGCTTTTAAGGCCCATTTTTTGGCCCATTCAGGCCTTGCTAAAAATGGCACCATGGCCAAAATGGCGGCCACCACGCATGCACAAAAGGTCAGAGGCCATTTGCACATGCGCAGTGCCCATTTTTGGTTTTTTAAAAAAATGGCTGCCCAAACAAAAATGGCTGCTGCGCATGCGCAAATGCAGGCCTTGCAGAGGCCTTTTGCACATGCATGGCAGCTGCCATTTTGTCCGCCGTGCCATTTTTAGCATGGCCCAAAAGGGCCAAATGGGCTGAACCGACTGAAAAACGGGCCAAAAAGGCCCAAGGGGTGCGCTTTGAAGGCTGGCGGGGGAAGGGGAAACCTCCACACAACCCCGCCCCCCCCCGCCTCAATGATCATTTTCAAAGTAATAAATTTTTTTAAAGTCTTTGATATTCACAAAACCGCCCCCCCCCGCCAGACCGGACCAGACCGGGAGGGGTTCGAGGGGTGCCGGACCGAACTGGCCCAGTTCAAACTTGGCCAATCTGGCCTCGAACCAGACTGGGCCAAATGGTTCCGTGCACATCCCTACTGTAGAATCTAAACTAAATTGATTTATTGGTGAAGTGCATTTGAGATAGGAAAGGCCTATCCTATTTATCAGCTACATCATGAATAGGTAGGGGGAGAGATATATATTTCAATCTTCCCTCTAGGAGGAAAGGAAGAGGATTGACTCACCACAGGAAGTACCTGAGGAGTCAAGGCAATCGTCATGGAGTAGAGGCAAGCAGGGACAGGTAAGGGGACCCTCACTAACTACCTCTACTCCCAATGCCTCTAGTGGTCATTAGGATAGCTGGTGCAAAAGGTTGATGCACTGGAACTCCATCTCCAATAAATTGCTTACAAAAATAATTTTAAAACTTTTTTTAAAAAACCAGTTACAATCAGAACAATTTTTTAAAAAATTAAAAGGCCTGAGTGAACAAAAAGATCTTTACCTGGCATCTAAAAGAACAAAGTGATGAAGCCAAGGAAACCTCACAAGGGAGGCTATTCCATAAATGGGGTGCAACCACCGAAAAGCTGGGAGAACACCATATGTGAGCCTGGAAGGTACAGGGTGGCTAGATGCAGATTCCAGATCTGGAGAAAGGTTAGATACCTGGTCACCGTAGCACTGTGGGTTGCTGAGATCCAAGAAGCAATGAGTGGAAGTGGTAGATCTAAATTTTGTATATTGATCTGAACTAACTTCAACAGGCTTGCAGTGTGGATTAAAATCATGCATAATTCAACATGCCATGCATTAAAGGACATTTGGCTTGGATGTAAGATGTATGGATGATACATGAAATATGTTGTCCACAAACCACAGACCCATGACATTTTTCCATGGAAAGCAATGACACTATTACTAACAACAAGTTGTTCAAATTTAGCAGCACTTGTTTTGCTCCACAGACATTAGGGCAAGTTTGCCCTAGGAGAGATTTGATGGCCCTGGCCTAGCTGCAATTCTTATGACTATGCAAAATGACTTTAACAATGAAAAGCTCCATAGCACCAAAAGTATCCACTGCCATCCAATTGCATGATATTAGCTGTTGCATTTCTTTTCTCTGACTCTGTTACACATTGAGAATTAAATACATGAAACAAATAAGACTCCAAGCTCCTTATTTTGTGCATATGGTGTACAGCTTTACTTCCTTATATGGCTTGCTTTTTGTTACAGATCAGGCTTTACAGGGAAAGTGCAATTGAAGCTTCCATTATGTTCAAAAAAATCAAGACTTTCAGTTATGAAACATAGAACATATAATTAACTTTATTGAGCAGAACAAAGCATTTTATAAAAACTCACTCAAACTGAATTAATATAAGGATACTTAGCATAATGTGTATAGTTTAAATTACTGCCTACTAATCATCAGGCAGTTGAGTGGTAAAGTTGTTAGACTTTCAATTTGCAAACAGTACCACAAGAAAAGCCCCGTTTTACTTTTTGATGATTTAATAGCAGATAGCACTGCCTGCTCTGTCTGGAATCATTCTTTGACAGAATGATATGCTTCTCCATCCTGTAGAATCACTGAATAACACTCTCTAGTCCAGTCTTCTGAAGAATACACCATATCCAGTACTACAGACTGCTTCGTTTATCTTAGTCCAGGTTGGTTTACATCACAATCAGGGAGCAAGAACTATCTAGAGGCTCTTTACATATTAATACACCTTCTATAGAGATATAGCCACTCATGAGAGGTCCATAATATATTTGGCATAAGCATACAAAGAAACTCTAGAAAGCTAGTGAAAAACAACACAATACTTTTGTGTCAGGTAAAATTGTTATTGCATTATCTCCAGAATTTTCAGATCTGTGGATCCATGTTGTCTCTGTGATCAAGGTGAATTGAATCCTGCTTTCTGACATTTACAGTAGGGCTGTTTTCATGATGACCGCTAGAGTAGAAGAAGCTTCCAACCCTAGTTTGGCAGTTGCATGTGCTCCCAATTAGCCATCATGAGAATTCTACATGCAAGGTCGGAGAAGGTGAAAATGCTTATATGAAATCTGAGTATGGAGATGGGCAGCAGTGGCAAGCCCAAAACTTGTACTCAGCTCCAGACTGAGGGTGCAGGAAAAGCACACCCCATGCCACATGCCTCCATACCCAGCTCTCAGATGAGCATTTTCTCCTCCTCCTCCTCCCTTGCTTGTAGACGTCTCATCACAGACAGTTGGGAGTGCAACCCCAAAGTAGGGTTGGAGACTCCTCCTAACCCTAGTGATTGGGAGTGTAGGGGAAGAATAACAGCTCAGTCCCCAAATAGCAAAGCAAAACCAGTTTGGTGAGAAAGCAGCAAAGGAAGAGGTCTTGAGATGGTTATTTAGTATTGAAGAATTACAAGGATTTATTTAAAGAAAAGGTTACAAACAAATGTGGAAAAGCCTGCAGCTTAATTTCAGCGATACCTCATGGCTGGAGAGAGTGACCAAAACAAACAGCCATCTCTGGAGAGACAAAATGGAGACTAACACTGGAAGATCAAAGAGGGGAGGAGTGCAGCACTTTTATCCATGACCCTAAACCCTCCCCCAGTGGTGCCTATGAGCCATTGCAGCTGAGAGATGATGCTGCCTAGCTCCAACAGGGAGAACAACCCTATTGTGAAACCAGCAAATCACGGTGGTTCATTAGCATGCTGTTTATAATTCAAAATCACAAAAGAAACTTGAAAGTAGTATTTCAGTTGAAGCAGTTTTTTGGTTAAAAAATAAGTGAATAAAGATGAGGTGGAAACTGAACTCCTGCAGCCTAGAAGCCACTCTCCATGGTTCATGGAAGAATTTATTCCATGTGACCTACTAAGTATTTTTTACCTGTAACTAAAAGCTGAGGGAGCTTCAGACCAAAGCAGTCTGTAGCGATTTAATAACTACCCCCCCTCCTTTGAATTTTACAAGCCTCTCTGAGTGGATTTTGGACTCAGGGGGTGGGGTGGTGTTAAACTCTGTCAATAATTGGGTGATAGTGGTGGCAGCCCAGATCCTACCAAGATTACAGGAAAGTTTGGGAAGAAGCCTTGCTTGCTTGCTCTGAGACAAAGGCTTGTAATCCATTACATCCCCGCATGAGTGAACTTATGCAGAGGAAAGGGGCTTGGTTGTCATGCTAAGTTGGTAGTGTGCTAGGCAGCAGCAGCAGCCTCAGTCGACTGTCCTGCAGCTACCAGCATCCTTGCTATGTCCCTGGTGAGGCCAAATCCTAATCCAAAGGCCAGCAATCAATTGGTTTATCCTAATATATCTACACTATTTAAGGTGATTTACACTAATTTAAGGCGATCCTCCATTTTGATTTCTAACATCAACGACCCTGGTGAAAAACTAGTCTTGGATTCTAGTAAATACGGTATTTTTAATTGAATTTCTTTGCCCTTGAATGTGTATAATCTCTCCCCACCCCCAATCACATAAAACCCTTGCAGCACCTTGCTGGCTTAAAACTATGGCTGCCATCCATATTAATTTACTCCTGAGTAATAATCTATTGAGATTATGTAGTTCTTTAAATGAAGTACTGAGTAGTACTATTAATTTAGTCTAGATGTCAGCTACTTTCTTTAAAATACAGAAATATTGCTGTCTATTGTGATATGCTCAGACATTTTAACCAGCAGACAATGAGTACGTTCTCTCTCTCTCTTTGGACAGTCATGGGGCAATATAGGTTCCATGTTTTTTGCTTGTTGCATTTATGTAAGGAGTAATTTACATGGAGAACATTACTGTATCTGTCATGTTCCATCCAGAAGCACTGATGCAGAACTGCTTGGAGACAGGCTGCACTGTAGTATTGATGCCCATGGCAAAAGAGAGTCAGATACCATGAAACACTAATGGTGTTAACACAGAATCCCTCAGTTTACATCAGTAGGAAAGAGCATTTAGAGGTATGAGTCACCTGAGAATAAATGGGAACAATATTCAACAATCTGAAACAGCAAAAAGTGGTTCTTGACACAATAATAGCTTTTCTTTTGATTCAGCAGTTCAAAGCCAAATTAAGGCCAGCTCACCAAAATTGAGGCCAGAGTGTCAGAGAAGTCACTATTGAGGCCAGAGTGTCAGAGAAGCCTAAGCTTTTCCCGGGCAGGCTAATTTTCTTGTAATAAAAAGAAAACGGGCTGATATCCTGATTAATTTACTCAAGAAAGGCCCATTGAAATTAAAAGGACAAGCATGCCTAACTTGTCCTTTTAACTTCAATGGGACTGCCTTGAGTAAATTTATTCAGAATTTCAGTTTCTAAATATTATATGTGTAAGAACAGATTTGACACTTTGACAGTAATCCACTCCTATGTAATGTCATGACTATAACCGCAAAGCTCTTACCAACAGATGGTGTCAACTTTGCTGCAGGGCCTGACCACCCATGAACAGGTTGGACTGGCAAAATATGCTTCAGCTGGATCACTGTTAGGAGGCTAGAGTGTGCCCTAAGTAAGTTGAACCTGAACATCCCTCTTTAGGTGATACCGGACCGATGGCATATCTGTTGTCAAAGCAGTTGGCTGATCACTTAATTTTTTAATTGAAAAAATACTACAAAATCACTGGACCGATTACTTTAAACCAATATGTGAAAGTGATCTGGTTCTAGAATTTTTGTCCTGAAGCTGGAAGATTGCTCTAATGAAACAGCCTTGTAGATTAAACAAATAGAAGATGAATTTTTCACACAACTGACCTCCTTATTTTAAAAAGGTTCTAGTTTCTTGAAGCCAATTTTGTTGAAACCTCTGAAAATTTTCTCAGCACCATTCCACACACTCCTCAGTACCATTCCACACACATACACTTTGCTCTATTCCACCCCCACCCTAGCCATGAGGCAATAGTTTGTCAAGATCATTTATTGGTTATCAATCAAGGTTATGTTGTCTATCTGATGTAGTCATTAACTCAAAATAAACCTTGCTTCTTTTAGCTTGTCTCTCACAAATGCTTTATATTTTGTTCCATTAGTTTAACAGTGAACCTATTGGGGTCTGATCCCCCAACTGAGACCTCTAGACACTAATGCAATTAAAGTAGGGGAGGGAGGAGGGAATAATGTTTACACATCAAAGGGAAATGAACTTCCAAGTCTGAACTGAATCAGAAAAGACAACTCTACTATGGATCAGTCCTTTCAGGTAATTGCTTATTGCACTCCACAAAGACATAGAATAAAATAAACATTTCAGTCTTTAAATCAACATCTGTCTGAGTATTTGTGATAAATTAGCTCATTGCAAACAATTTCAGTCATCTACTGTGTGCATTCTCAGCTGATTAGCATCTTTCAATTTCTGTAAGACTGTCAATTAATATTTTAATTTTCACATAATCTGTATGCCTTTAAGCATATATTTAGATGTTTATCTTACTGAGCAGCTTACAGCTAGACCTGGTGAACTTCAGGAGTTGTGGTTATCCCATTTATATTTTTCCACAGGAAAACACTATGGAGATATATATATATATATATATATATATATATATATATATATATATATATATATATATATAACTTCAAAAACAAAATTGTGGTTTTAACCACTAATCACCACTAATGGAAGATGCACTTTGCTATTCCTGACTACAATGACATGAAAAATTTTCAAGGGAAGTCAATATTAGATCAATTTAAGAAAGGCACTCAGGAGGGCGTAAAAGGCACCCAACAGGGTTTTATTGTGTAGTACTTTAAGTACTATGGTTGACTGGGGAACATTTAAAGCTATTTGCCTTTGACCTATGAAGAATTTTAAGTGGAGTAAGAGAATTTTGCAACAGGTACAATCTGTCTACATTAAATTTCTGAAGCACCATATCTTTTCAGAGGACATCAGGACAAATGTTTAAAGCTAATGGAGGGCATGCTGTGGTGATGCGCATCCACTGTATCACACTGGAGACATGCAGCCATGGGATGACACTGCTGTTAGGTGGATATAATCAGTCCACCTCCTACAAAATCAGAGAACATCAAGAAAAGTATGTAGAAGTAGTCGGGGGGTGGGGGGGACTTCAGAGAGTACATATGCAGAAGACAGATTGCTTAATTTGAGTGTAAATAGCCATGGAAATTGCATCATACACTGTAAAAACTCAAGATGAATAGAGACTTCAGTCTTCATTCTCACAAGCAATGGGATGGGGCTGTAGAGGTGGTTGAGCATCTGCTTTAACTGCAGAAGGCCCCAGGTTCAATTCCCAGCATCTCCTGGTAGGGCTGGGAAGGGTTCCTGTCTGAAAACTTTACTGCTACTGCTAGGCAGTATAGACAACACTGAGCTAGATGGACCAGTGATCTGACTTCTGGCTTCCTAAATTCCTAAGCTGGAGGTGAAGTGTTCAACCTATGCCTGGATTGTCTTGTACCACTTTCCCCAATGAAACATTCCTCCATGAAAAATAGGATAACCATAAATATGGGTGTTATCAGTATTGGGTGTTCTCAATATGCTGATGACAAGCAAATCTATTTTTCCGTGACATCATCATCAGGAATTGGCATGGTTCCCCTAAATGCCTTCCTTCAGGCAGTAATGGGATGGATGCAGGATAATAAATCGAAACTGATTCCAGACAAGATGGAGGTTCTAATGGTGAGGGGACATAGTTTGAGGGATGTGATAGAACTTCCTGTTCTGGATGAGGTTGCACTCCCCATCCAGAACAGGCACATCACTTGGGAGTGCTTCTGGACCGAGGTCTCACCCTGGTGTCCCAGGTGGAGGCTATGGCCAGGAGCACTTTCCATCAGTTTCGCACTGGCTGCTGATGTTTCCAGGCAAAATACAAAGTGCTGGTAATTATCTTTAAAGCCCTAAATGGCTTAGGACTGGGTTACCGGGGAGAGCACCTTCTTTGGTATGATCCCTACTACACTTTAATTTCATCAGGAGAGGTCCATCTCCGGCTGCTGCCAGATCGCATGGTGGCGACTCAGGACCGGGACTTCTCTGTAGCTGCTCCTGGGCTCTGGAATGTGCTCCCTGTCGATATTAGAAGCTTAAGAATTTTAGCTGCCTTTAACAGAGCCCTAAAACACATCTTTTTAGCCTGGCCTTTAGTAAGTACTGAAATGGTTTTAAACTGGTTTTAATTTAGTTTTAATTAGTTATTAGTTATTTAATCTTTTTTTATATTTGTGAACTGCCTACAGCCATCTAGGAGAGGTGCTATAAAAATCTAGTACAACAACAACAACAATAATAATTAATACTGACTACAAACAAAGGCATGACAAGGTAGCAGGGATGAAACACTGGAACATCTGCTAAAAATGCAAGTTACCTGTAGCCAAAAATTGGTGGGACCATAAAATTGAAAAAGTTGTCGAAAATGAAGATGCAAAAATATTATGGGACTTCCGACTACAAACAGACAAACATCATCTGCCGCACAATACACCAGATATAACTGTAGTCGAGAAGAAAGAAAAACAAGTTAAAATAATTGACATAGCAATACCAGGGGATAGCAGAATAGAAGAAAAAGAAATAGAAAAAAAAATCACAAAATACAAAGATCTACAAACTGAAATTGAAATGCTGTGGCAGAAGGAGACCAAAATAATCCCAGTAGTAACTGGCTCCCTAGGTGCAATTCCAAAACAACTTGAAGAGCACCTCAGCACCACAGGGGTCACAGAAATCACCACCAGCTAATTACAAAAAACAACTTTACTGGGAACAGCCTATATTTTGTGATGATATCTATAATAATAACAACAATATTGATAATAAAATTCAGCCATCTTAGGTCCTTGGGAAGGACTCAATGTCTGGATAAAACAAACCAGTCAATAACACCTGTCTGACTGTGTAAACAAGATATAATAATAATTGTTGTTGTTGTTGTTTATTTGTTTACATTTCTAGCCTGCCTTATAACCAAAGGTCACAGAGCGGGTTACAATAAAACTAATATAAAACATAATTAAAATACAGCATCATAAAATAAAAATACAATTAAAAAAAAATACAGTGCTTGAGAGGGGAAGAACCACTACATCTCTAGTCAAAGGCCAGGGTAAAGAGGTGCGTCTTCACCATTCTCCTGAATGTACACAATGTTGGAGGCTTGGCGCACCTCAGAAGGGAGGGATTCTACAACCTAGGGGCCACCACATAGAAAGCCCTCTTACGTGCCCCTACCCCTCTAACTGCTGGCAATGGTGGCACAACCCATCTGTGCAAGGGTTCAAAAAACCTGTGTGCACAATTACAGCTCCACCCTGACACTGAGATTATTGGGAGGGGTTACTCCAGATTCCATCATGTTTGTAGGTTAGACTATTGACAACAAGGAGCAAGGTTTTGTCCGCAGTGTTCCCTTTCTGTGAAACTTCCTCCCCAAAGAAGGAACTTCCTCCCCAAGCCAGCTCCATTTTTCATTTTAGAAAGTTAGAGACCCCTTTCTTGTTTCAGTAGTCCTTGGGAAAATGAGGCCTTGCTTGATGAACTGACATGGTTTTTATGTTTTGTGATGTGACTGACACATATTGATGTTCTGTTGATTTGTTATTTATCTGTGTAGTTTTTCATATTTTTTTTATATATATATATATATATATATATATATATATATATATATATATATATATATATATATACATACACACACACACACACACACACACACACACACACACACACACACCTGTTAACTGCCCCAAAGGCTTTGTGGAGCCACATTTGTTGGGATATAACTCTTAAAATGATATAATAAAATACATTCCCATTTGTTTATGCATGAGATGTTATATCCTCCCTTTCCTTCAAATAGCTCAGCGTCATTCCCTCCCCTCCCATTTTATCATCAGAATGACTCTGTGAGGAATGTTAAGTTAGGCTGAGAGAGAACCCAAAGTAATCTAGGCAGGTTTATGAATCAAGAGTGGATTGTGTGCATGCAAGAGTGCTCTTGCACTCCCTGTGGACAGTGGCACCATGTGTTGGTTCCCCACTGCCCCAGCAGTGGTGCCCACCAAAACAGAAGCATTCCTTTTTATCCATTCCATTCCCTCCACCACTGCCATCTGCAGTAGCAGAGTAAAAAAACGTTTAACTTCCCTTCCTGCTGCTAGTCCTGCCCTCCCCCAGCAGGAGCAGCAGCCTCCTGGTTGTTTCATCTGCAGTCTTGCGCTCCCTCCCTGCTCGGCATTTGAACATAATTGCAGAGCGAGGAAGCCATGAGGAGGAGCTGAATGGGAGGTGGAAGCTGGCTGTTGGGCTTGTCTCCATCAAGGAAAGCAAAACATTTTTTTAAAACCCTGAAACTCATCTCTGTTACTTTTGTTTGTGTGTGATTTGTTCCCCTTGCTTAAGCCACTGTGTCTCTTTCCTCTCCTGTATGAACCGTGTGTGTGTGTGCGCGCACACATACATAAGAGAATTCCCACCCCCACTTGAAACCTCTATTTGTATGTGTTTCTTCCTTTTGGCTTGAAAACTTGTATGTGCCTCTGTGCATTTGAAATCTAGTTTGCTTTTGTTTCTTCCCACCTCCTCCCCTCCCCGATTTGGAAGTGTAAGTGTGTGTGTGTGTGTGTGTGTGTGTGTGTGTGTGTGTGTGTGTGTGAGAGAGAGAGAGAGAGAGAGAGAGAGAGAGAGAGAGAATGTCCCTGCCACACACACACATACTTGATACCTCCATTTGTGTGCATGTATTATTCCATGGGGGGGAGGGGGAGAGAGGGAGAGTTTATAAATATTTTAAAAAATCATTTTCAAAGTAGTACAGCAAGGTGCCAAGTATTAGCTAAAACTGTTCTAGTATGAAAAGTTCCCATTCCAACAATACATTTTCTTGTGACAAAATTAGTCAGTACAAAAGTATTAAAAGGTTTAAAAAGAATAAGAGGGAAAGGGAAAAATGCCCTAACAAAATGGATCTGTTATTGTTTTTGTTCCTGCCTTTTGTTCCTGCCTTTTGGTTTACCATCTGTTGGCTGTTGGGTTTGAAAATACTAAACTGATTATAGCTCTCATCTGGTCTGTGTGTATGTGTTTTCTTCCCCCTTACCCTTATTAAAAATATTTATATGCTGATTTTTATCAACAAAGTTCTCAAAGTGGCTTAAATAATGAAATATATGAGAATACTAGCTGACCCCGCACAGAGCATCTGTGCAGTTGTGCACTGAGCCTGTGGCATCCCCCCACAGCCCTCTCGCTCGCTCTCCCCCCCTCAGCCCACACGCTCGCTCTCCCCCCCCTGCAGCCCACACGCTCATTCCCCTCAGGCTGCTGACAGGCTGAGGCCCGTCCCTTGCCTGCCTGCCTCCCTCTGACAATGGCCTCGGTAGCCCCAAACAGCAGCAGTGGTTGACTGGGCCCTTCCTTGCTGCTAGTGCTGCCATGGCCACTCATTCCCCTCAGGCTACTGACAGGCTCAGGCCCATCCCTTGCCCCTCCTTCTGTCTCTCTTTCCCCTCCCTTCTTTTTTTCTTTCTCTCTCCTCCACTCCCTCTTTCCCACTCTTTCTTCCCCCTCCCTTCATGTTTTTTCTCTCTCTTCCTCCTTCCCTGAGTTAACGGATTTTGTTCATCTTGTTTCCTCATCTAATTCAAACAACAGCATCTTCCTTCTCCTGAATGGGCTCTTTCCTCCCTCATGACCCATCTTTTTGCAGACCCCTGCCTTCTATCCTTTTATATATAGAGACAAGTGAATTTTAGCCTGTTGAAAAACGGGCGCTAGTAATGCTTTCCGCCCCTGCCGCCAAACTGCCCTCCCAGCTGCCCGATCCCACCATTTGTACAGGAAAGAGGAGCTCGCTAGCAGAGCTTCTCTCTCTGCAAATGCTCTTTTCAAACTGGCGCTTTGAGCGGAAAGGGCGTCCTTTCCGCTCAAAGCGCCAGTCTGAGAAGAGCCTTTGCAGAAAGAGGAGCTCTGCTAGCGAGCTCCTCTTTCCTGTACAAATGGTGGGATCGGGCAGCTGGGAGGGTGGTTTGGCGGCGGCGTCCGCGGCAGCATTTTTCAGGGCCAATTTGGCCCTTAGTAATTTGGGGGGGCGGGAATGGTGGGATCGGGCCCCAAGGTTCCCCCCCCCCGCCCGGCTTTACTGGCGGCGCCAGGCCTCGGCGGCGGCTCCGCCACCACCTCGGCCAGCTTCCCCGCCGCCTCTTCCCCTGGCGCCTCTCTCCTTTATTTGCGGCGGCCGCTTCTGGCCCCGCCGCCACCTCACCTGCACTCCTGCCACCAGTTGCCCCGCCGCGGCCACAGCCACCTCTGGCCGTGGCCGCGGCTGCGCCGCCGCCGCCTCGCCCGCACTCTTCTCCCGGCGTGGGCGGCGGCCACTTCTCCTTCTCCCAGCCCCAACATGGCCGCCGGGTCCTGCCGTTCGTGCCTCTCTTGCTCTGTTCTGGGCACGGACGGACACCAAGCGTTTTATTAGAGAGGATTCCTCTCCTCTACAATCAAGAACATCTTCCGACCAGTAACAGTTGCATTCCAACTGACCTTAACCATCACAGGCTCCTCCTCCCTATCTGCATATGGAATCCCCACTGCCCAATCACCACAGTGGCACAGGCTCCTCCTCCCTATCTGCATATGGAATCCCCACTGCCCAATCACCATGGTGCTTCTGCTCTCACAGGCTTCTTCTCCCTATCTGCATATGGAATCGCCACTGCCCAATAAGGTGCCTCTGCTTGCAAATTCTGTCAGCCAATCGCCTCCTTTCTACCACGTCTCCACGCATGGCCCATCTTGGAGAATTAATAATATAGATATTTCATGTGTTGTGCAGTGCATTGTGGGATTCATAGAGGCTGGGACAACGAGTACTGGCTTCTATTTACCAGTGTTGCCAGGAGCAGCACAGAGATTCATACATGCAGCTCTCAGCAGCGTTGGTCATGTGGGCGTGCGGCTTGCACACTGCCCAGGCTGTGAGCAGTCGTCGGGAACTCTGCCTTCCCTCCTGCCCACCCGACCATGTGTGTGCACAGTTGTGTGAACAGCCCCATCCTGTTCTTCCTCCAAAGAGTTCAGGGTGGTGTATATGTGCTTCCTTCCCACTTCTATCCTCACAACAATCACATGAGGCAGGTTTGGAGGATAGAGTGAGAGTCTCACCTAAAGTCCCACAGTGAGTTTCATGACTGAATGGGGAACACAAGCCCCCCAGTGTTGGATACCCTTAAAGAGCATGAAATGTTTTCAGTTATAAAATGAGGGGAGGCTGTGGGCCGCAGTCAGGTCCTGTGGGCCCATGCCCTGGATCTTTAAAGTACCTAGCAACACCTCTGCAAGGGAGAAAGGATGTGGTAGGATTGTCCATGCAAAATCTTATGTCAGCAGATATGTTGTTCAGAATTTCTTCTAAAAATACCCCCCCACACACATTCAATCTTTCCCTGAGTGTATTTTGGTAGCCAAAAATAGTGCATTCCACTAATTTAAGTGGCAGGGCAAGGGCGGGGGTGGGTGGTGGGTGGAGAAAGGGAATGAGAGAAAGGGAGGGAGGAAGACCGAAGGTGGTGGGAGGTGGGTGCAAGGCAACAGAAGGTGATGCAAGACTATGTGCAGCCCCCCCCCCCGATGTGCATCAGAATCCAGTCTGGCCCACCACCATATTTGAATTTGGCACCCCAGCACAGTTCATTTGCAAGAGAAAGAAAATCCAAGCTCCAATATTTTTCTATATGGGGGAGGGGATCTTTTATGGGGAAAAACATTATGATGGCACCCCCTGTAATTTCCTGCTGGATTCAACCCTGTTATGACTGACTGAGGATTTGAACTTGGGTTTCCCCAATTCTAGTCTGACACACTAACAATAACATCATGTTAGCTCTCAAAATGATGTGTGTGGAGGAGACTTGACAGCTGGGAGAGTTGACCACCTCTACTTTAGACACTAACAATCAGTTCTGCTTAGTGCCAGTCACCATTCTGGGCTCTGTTACTTGATTACATTAAAATATAATGGAGAGTTGGAAGAGCAGGGAGCAATGCTGAACTGATTTTTATATACACAGATAATGCTACCAACTATTAGGTATATAGTAGCACCAGGGTGTTTAATGCTTCATGTTATGGTCCTCATATGCAGAGCTATATTTATTGTAATTCAAAATGTAAATTGTTTCCATCTCTTTATTGAAACAGTATTTGAAAGAAACTTTAAAGACATATCTTTTATTGTATTTATTCATTCATTCAATTTATATACTGCCCTTCCTAAAGTGGCTCAGGGCTGTTTAAATTAAAATTAAAAACTCATAATAGAATATCTATTTTGGAGATTGAAATGAACCTACAAATAAGGAAAATCAAAGAAGTATTATTTATAGACAAATTGAAACCTGACATTAATGCTCGGAAGGTGCTGGACGATACCATAAAGTTTATTAGCCTCTGAGAAGAATCAGGTTATTCCCCCTTCTTCCTCCTCCCCACCACCCACTCATTATCTCTCCACCAGTCATGGAACAGTGTTATCACATCTAATGGATTTAACAGCTTGGAACAGAGGAGGTTTTTATCTGTGCTCATTTGTTTTACTTAGCTGAGGATCATGTGTTATACCGAAACTTCTTACGTTTTTATGTTTACCAACTTTTAGTTTTTCTTTGCACAATAAAAGGTCTTTTTGTTGAGAGTTGGAGTTAATATGCACATTGCATCGCCAACATAACAACTTATACATAAAACAGTTAAAGTCAGAAAATATTCAAACCAGATTAAAATTAAAATTAAAACTAGATATCAAAAGCCAGGCTAAAAAGATGGGTCTTTAAGGCTCTTTTAAAGGCCTCCAAGGAAGATAATCATCTTATATCCACGGGATGCACATTCCACAACCTAGGAATAACAATCAAGAAGGTCCGATCCCAGGTCACCACCAGATGAACTGGTGGCACCCAAAGACGGACCCCTCCTGATGATCTTAATGAGAGCTGGAGATCTTGTAGAGAAAGGCACTCTCTCAGGTAACCCAGATCTAAGCCATTCAGGCCTTTAAAGGTGATAACCAGGACTTTGTACTTTGCCTGGAAACATATTGGCAGCCAGTGCAACTGTTTAAGAATAGGCATAATGTGGTCTATCTGGGATACCCCAGAGATCAATCTGGCTGCTGCATTTTGAACTGACTGGAGTATCCAAACTACATGCAGAGGCAGCACTATATAAAGCACATTGTAGTAGTCCAACCTGGAAGTTAAGAGCTGGTGTACCATTGTTTTCAGGTCATTGCAGAGTTGTCAAATCAATCACAGCTGCTTAAAAAGCACTCCTGGCCACAGGCTCAACCCAAGGCACCAGGGTGTGGCCTGGGTCCAAGAGCACTCCCAAGCTATGCACCTGATCTTTCTGGGGGAGTGTAACCTTGTCCAGAACAGGAAATTCTATCCTGCTTGCATATAATGACCTCCAACAATGAGCAGCTCCATCTTGCTTGGATTCAGCTTAAGTTTATTATCCCTCAACCAGCCCATTACTTCCATTAGGCAGGCATTAAAGGAGCTAATGCCATTTTCTTATATTGATGAAAAGGTGTGTCATCAGCATTTTGTGTGTCATCAGCATTTTGATAACACCCTGCACCAAAGCCCCTGATGACCTCAATCAGCAGTTTCATGTAGATGTTTTAAAAACATTGGTGACAGAATGGAGCCCTGACGGACTCCATATAGTAGCTCCTGTTTTGAAGAGCAACTGTTACCAAGTGCCACTATCTGAAATCTACCCAAGACATAGGAGCAGAACCACTGTAAAACAGTGCTTCCTATCCTCAGATGATCCAGAAGGATATCATGGTCAATCGTATCAAAAGACACTGAGAGATCCAAAAGAACCAACAGAGTCACACTCCCCTTGTCAATTCCCTGGCAAAGGTCATCTACCAGGCTGACCACGACCATCTCAACCCCATGCCCCACCCTAAAGCCAGTTTGAAATGTGCCTAGATAATCAGTTTCCTCCGAGACTGGTTGGAGCTGGTCAGCCACTTTGTGATTGAGATCATCTTACCCAACCATGGGAGGTTGGAGATTGGCCTATAATTATCCATCATCAGGGGATGCAGAGTGGGCTTCTTAAGAAGAGGTCTAACCACTACCTCCTTCAAACAACATGACATCCTGCCCTCCTTCAGTGAGGTATTAATGATATCAACAAGGCCAGTTCCAACTATCTCCCTGCAAGATGAAATCAGCCATACATCTTATTTATTTGGCTCAATTCTCTAGTCTAAACCCTATTTAAATTAAAACAAAGTTTCCCCTTTGTATCAGTTATCCTGTTACAGTAATGCTGGTCTACTGTGCTGTGCCTTAACTTATTACACTATCTGTTTCTAAATGAATATGTGACATAACCTCCACAGGTTTGTATAATATATTAATTTCTCCCTTGGGTACTTTTGATTTTCATTAAGTGGAACAATGCTTACTTTGCTTTCTCTTTGGCTCTTATTAACGGGCACACTGGAGCATTTATTATGATTTAAGAACAAACAATTCCACCAGCATGGCTTTTAAGTAATTCACCTGCATGGCAATGCCCAGAAATGGGACAATACCTATTTAACAGCAGCAATAAACACTTTCATTTATTCAGGCTACAAGGAATAGAGCATTGGGTTAAGAGGATTCAAGAGAACATTTAATCTGAGCAGTGTCAATTATTGTAGGCCAGGAAGCACAAATATGGTTTAGCAGGGGGACTTTCTCCATTAGCGTGTCAGCTGAGGTTGATATTCACTACCATACATACTCCTGTGAAACAGAAAAGGAAGTAGAAACAGAGACCTTTGACTCCATGTGTGACGGCTGTTGGTAAATGATGAGGCTATTCGCACATGCATGCAAAACTGGGCTGAGGGAGGCAAGCCCACCTATTTAGCTACCCTCTAAAATGAGGTTAAGGGAGGAAGTGCGTGTCTGTAGCACGCATCCCATCACCCCAACCTTCAGAGCCGCTGCGAGTGCCACTGGTCATCTGGGTGGGCGGGGCGATCCGCCTGCCCAGGGAAGGGAGGGTGATCGTCTGCAGGGAAGGTAGGTTTCACCTGCCTTCCCTGCAGCCCACCCACGAGCCCTTCTCATGGATTGTGAGAAGAGGCTCACTATATTGGAACACAAACTGTATGTCTGACAAATTCATAGGATTTGAGAACAAACAAGCAATCTAGTGCTGGGCTGACCTTATTTTACCTCAGCACTTCCATTGAAATTTTGGCAATTTGGGGGTGTTTGAGAGTGCTGAAGGTTTATCACTTGCTGGGGAGGGGCACAAGCATTTCATGAATTTTCAAGGTTAGGGACTTACCTAAGTCCGCAGTGGCAGCATTTTTCTTGCATACAGCTAAAAGAGGTGCCACTGAGGGGCATGTCAGGAGCCCTAGGAGGCCAACTTGACTCCCCAGCAGCCAACTCCATTTTCCCCCTTGGAATTCAGTGACATAAAGACATTGGATCATTTCACAGAGAAATTGACAGTTCCCTAGGAATACAATTATGCCAGTGCATTCTGGAAAGGAAAATACAGCAGCTGCTTGAGAGACAAACTGGTTTTTAAAAGGCTGCTGTCAGCGTATAGCATTCTGTCAGTGCTACCAAAGCGTTCCAGACTGATGCTGCACCAGTGCTAGTGCATGTGTATGAAATTTTAGTGACTCCAACTTCCTCCAGAAGCCTTCCATGTCTCCTAAAAATGTCCCCAAGGGCTGCGTGAGCCTTGTATTTTTGAACATATTTTGGGGTGGCACAGAGCTCTCCCCGTGGAAAGGGAGGTTGTCAAAAGCTGCCATCACAACTCATCTCCATCCTCAAAACTGAATGAATGAATTCTTTATTTACGACCCAAGGTCAGCATAACATGACATAAACAAAATGTGTCATAACATAGGAAAATACAATTGAAAGAAGGAAATATGTCAGATGCCCAGTCATCCTCAAAATTATCAAACCCGGGATCCCCCACATCAGTGACTAAACTCCCCAACCATTTTCACCACCATAAAAATATCAGTGAAGATGGGGTGGGGGCAGTTTTGGACTGAAATAACCCCATTCTGACTTAAACTGTAGGCCTATTCAGGTGTTGTTCTCCCAGTATTAATTGAATTTGGGGATAGGGGAAAGGGAGTGAGCCTTGCTCTGCTCCTCCTGTTCCAGTCCTTTCCTTGTTCTCTACCACAAATATGAAGGAGCAGGGCCTTCCCTTCTTTGGCAACAAGCCTTCCTATGTCCGATCCACTGCAGCAAGCTGCACATGGTGCACAGGAGACTCTATACCTCCTGCAAGGCATCACAGGGAGGGTAGCTTCATTCACAGTGGTAGCCTGTGCCACTGGGGCAAGAGAGAATGAGCCACAGCTTTGACGCTTGAGCTCTCTTCCTGCCCTACCTTAGCTGCCCCTCTTCCTCTTCCTCTCCCCTCCCCCCACCCCAAGCCATGCAGGCTGGTCCATGTGGCTCATTGCAGGCTGAGAAAAGAAAGAGAGAAGCAGACAGGGCTGGGCAGGAAGGGAATTCAAGAGATACAGCAGTAGCTAATTTTCTGTCCCTCTCCCCACCCCCCGCCCAAGCCACTACCACTGGCAATTCTTACTCAACCAATAATAGGACAGACCCACCTGTTTTTGCAGTATTCTCTTGCTGGATCAGGGCCTTTAAAAATAAAGTAATGAGATAGCTAAACATTTCTGCTCAAGCTGACATATGTGATTGACTAAGAATTTTCCTAATGCAAACCAATTGGGGAAAACAGTGGGGTGGGGTTATGCAGGAAAAGCCTATGGCAGAGGAAGGCAACCTTGGCTTTCTAGCTACAATTGAACTACAACTCCCATAATCCCCAGCCACAATTTATTGTTGTTCAACAACACCTGGAGAGCAAAAGTTGCCTACCCCTGGCCTATGTTATGATTCAGTGTCCTGTGATGAAACTCGTTCAAGAAATGCCCAGGCTAGAGTAAGGGAATCTCAGACATTCTCTGCATTAGTCATAAAGACAAAATGTTCATTTTGTTCATTATCCTTTTGTGGATTTGAACCTTTGACCAACAAACATGAGACTTCCTCATTATCCACTCTGACTTGAATTTTATCTTTTAAACTTGTATTCATAACCCTTGGTAAATTTCTGGTTATCACCACATGTTTCTGTTAGTCTGGACTTGCTGGCAGGGTTGTAGAATCAATATGTCATGTCTATATTAATTCAGTTCTTTTAACACATCACTGCATTTTGTGTCACTGTTACTGCTTTGCTATTTCCATCTTTTCATCCTTGGGGGAAAGTGATAGTTTCTTTTGCATTCTTGTTAGATTATCTCACTTATTGTAACTGAATGTATGTGTTTGCTATCAAAACTTATTAGGAAATAGAAAATATCTTCTACAACTAGATAATTACACATTAGTCTAACGTGGTGGGTTCCTTTTAGTTGCTACTTCTTTAATTCCTAAGAGATGCAATGTACATGCCATGTTTTGGAAATTTCTCCACGGGTATACAAACAAAACTCCAAATGCGTTATTCCCAGGATAAACATATATCAGTTATAGCAAAAATTGTAATAATGACAAATGCCTTTTCGCCTACAAGAGATGCATAAGTAGGAGTGAGCCAAAATGGGGGTGCTTCCAAACCTTGTGAAAGGGGTGGTGTTTTTAATAGTTTGCAAAAAACCTTATTGAAAAGCACCCCCCTTTTTCACAATTTTGGGAGTACTATGCATAGAAGAGGAAATGTTCAGTCATTCAGAATGCTTCATACTCTTACTCTGAGTTGATTGCATGATATTGTTATATGTAGCTACATCTGACCGGTTACAGGATGTTTCTATGAAACCAATTCAGCATGGAGGCAACAAACACTATCCTCATTCTGAATTGGCTTTGTGACTTCATCAGACAGTGAAAATTTAATGGATATATGATGATGTGGCTTTATGACATAGTCACACTGGCTGCATTATATCCAGTTGTTTACATGTGGATCATAAAGCCAGAGAGAAATTGAAACTGTTCTCACAACACAAGCTTCCTGGGTTACACCAAGCAGCTCATGTTGTCTGGAGAGCTGGGAGCCAGAGGGCTCTTGGCTGCTCCAGAAGAAGGTAGCTGGACTGTTTTACCCTGCATTTTGCCTGTGGTTCATTTTACCTCAGTAGACGATTGTGTGAATATCTGTCCCTGGGTAAAAAGGCTTCCGCCACCATTTCCGATGACGAGCCGGTGTGTGTGTGGTGAGGGGAGGGAGAGTGGTTGTGTCAAGTTCTCTGAGAGGCATGGGAGCACTTTGGGATGTGGGAGGGGAGAAGTCCTCCCGCTCCCAGATTTTGCATTCACCATGCCGCTGCTACTCGTCTGCCAGGGAAGGTAGGCAAGCTCCTGCATTCACCACAGACCTCCCCAGTTGCAGCATGAGGGCATTAGAATGACCTCAGTGACTTTTTGAAAAAAAAATGGCACCAAGTCAGCATGTTTGGGTAGAAAACGTTATACTAACAATTGCAAGAGAAGAAAAGCTGAGAAAAGCGAGATTTCAAGGCACACTTTATGTTCATCAACAGCACATTTTCACACCACACATGCTCAAAGGCAGTTTTCTTTATTATGTTTCACATATTCTAAGTCATCCATATGACAGCCATTTAAGATTATAGAAGCTGTTTAAGAAATAAAGATATCACAAAATCTCTAAGTAATAGAAAGATACTATACACATCATTGTTGTCAGTGTTAACTCTGAAACACAGTTCCTGGAAGCCTAGATTGAGCAGGTAACAGCTAATGCCCAAAGGAGTGCCCTTGCTATCCTCAATTTTTTTTTTTTCATTCTAGAGGTGGCCATTTCATGCAGCTGCCAATAAAGTGTTTGAAGTGAAGGCCCTAACTCAGTTGCTATAAGGTAATCAGCTCTGTACATATCACAATTTTGCTCAACTGGAAGTGATGCAATCTAAATTTCTACGAGCTGTGTTCTCAGTGGCTAGATGTGTACCTAATGATGTACAATGCTAATCAAATTCTTAAGCAACATATCCAGAACAGTGAACGATCAAAGGATTTAAGCTTGGCCTCTAGTAGTAACAGACCTGGTGGGTTCTCAAACTATCTGAAGCCAGCCAGTTATCCCAGCAGAGATCATTTTTGATGGTACACTTTAATGAACTCTCATCTGCAGTTCTTGAGGGGAGATACTGGAAAACTCCACTTATTGACCAAATATGTGGCACAGAGGAAACGGAAACTGTTACTCATGTGCTTTTACAGTATATTGTCCATTCTATCAGGCTATTTACGTCACTTTTATTGCCCCTCTTTTACTGACTATGCCAGGTGGACCAGCTGAGTTTTATAGCTCCATTCTTCTTGCAGATCAGAATCCATCATTTAGTGTGGCAAAATTATGTACCAAAGCCTGCAAGGTCAGGCAAGGGTTGATTCAAGATATTAATTATAACTAAAATGTTAAGGAGTACAGCATTTCTAATTAGATTAAGTATTTTGATGTTTAGTACGTAGTATATAGATTTTTGAAGTGATCAACAGTATATATATAGTCTGTCTTAACTTATTAAATTGTGAATTTGATGCTGCCACTCTTCTCTCCCCGCCCCCGACTCACTGCTGGAAATGGTGGTGAGCTGGGCGAAAGCCTTTTTATCCAGGGATGATCATTCATGCAATAGCCTACTGAGATAAAATGAACCACAGGTAGAACACCAGATAAAATAGTCAGGCTACCCTCTTCTGGAGAAGCCAGGAGCCCTCTGCTTCCAGCACTCCAGACCTCATGTCCTGGCACTCCAGCCTCATGTACTTATAAGGATTTAACTGAAATATTCTTCTACTTACACTTTAATTAAACTATCCATGCTATATCAAGGAAAAATGATAGCCTTTTAGTATCCCAATATAATGTCTGTTTACTGGACTCAATCCAATTTTTATCCAGTGGTTCAAAGACTAAGATAATTTTGCTTTCCTTTAATCACTCCACCCTTCCACCTAAGCTAATTTGTATGGAGGAAGCATCACTCTCATAATTAAAACACAAAAACTCTCAGAGTGCTCAAGGATTGCACATTACAGCCACTACTAGCAGGGAAATTTAGGAGCAAAACTGTTCCTTCTGCAAATGACCTTGATGATTATGTCTCCAGAGAAATAAGATTAGTCTTCAATATACAACCTAAAAACGACTCTGCTGAACCCAACCAGACTCAGCAGACTAACCCTTTATGGCCTGGAGATAGTGAAAGTCATAAATCCATAGACTTGGGTCTTGCAGAACTGAAATACTATTTACGACTGTTCAAGCCCAAATGCAGCCACTGACAACACTCTTTCCCCACACAGATCCTGATCTCACAGACAGTGATAATGACATGGATACTTACCCTCTTCAGGCCACACCAGAAAGACTCAATAGCACAACTGCCCTAACCAACCCAAGCACAAAGACTGCAACCCCACCCAGATCAAGGCGGAAATTGTCAGTTCACCTCTCTGACTTAAATTCTGACTTTTGACTCAGAGGTCAATGACAGCAAAACAGACATTACTGAGGCCCCTCCCTCAAACCAGCCATGCTGAAGTTACCTTGATTGATTGATTGATTGTTAAATTTATATACCGCATTTCATCAGAAACAATCCCAAGGCGGTTTACAAAAGTTAAAAAACATATAATGAAAATGACAGTTAAAAGTATTAAGCTAAAAATATGACATCAAATCTTATTTAAAATATATAAAATACAGACATAAAAACTGTACACAGATAAAAACACACAGAAGCAGCAATAAAACAATCATGTAAAGGCCTGGATAAAAAGCCAAGATTTAAAAAGCTTTCTAAAAACTGTGATGGCCTAACCTGACCTTGCCTAACTCCAGCTTATAACACCTTCATGCATGCTTCCTACTGATGTTGAAGAGCCCCAGGCAGACCATACAGAGACAGTATCTCCAAAGGAAGGGATGCCCATACCACCTGCAACACCCCAAGAGCTGCAGTTGTGACATGCAAGCCCTGAGAATCTGGGGATGCACACCCATCATCAACTTCACTGCCTCAAGACATAGATACAGCTACTCCAAAGGTAGGGACCCCTTTATCACCCATTCAGTCTCAAGAACCACATGTATCCCCTGGGAGCCCTATGGAGTCATTTATTTGTCCATCCTCATTGTCACAAGAGCAGCAGCCACCCAACACCACCACCACCCCTGAAGTTTTGTCGGAGCCACAAGAGCAGTGGCTGGCCATTGCACCCTCCAAAAAATAGTCGGAGCCAACTGCACCAGAAACCTCCCAAGAGACTTCTCCCGCTGACTCCATAGCCCCGTGCATTCAACCTACCACTCCTCAAGACATCCCACTGGGAACCTCCACACAGATGCTTGCTAATGTAACCATAGATGGATGCGCAAAAGACCAGCATAAGCTCTCCCTCCTGACCTGGAATGTGGTAGGTTGGCACTCCAGCTGCAGGGATGTCCCCTTTATATATTTCATCTCCAGATATGTTGACATAATGGTGCAGGAAACCTGGATATCCAAGGACCTCACACTCAACAGCTTCGGCTCATACTCATTGGGAGCAGAAGCCGGTGTGGGAAGGGGCAGACCTAAAGTAGTATTAGTCTCTACTACTCTGCATGCAATGTCAGTAAGACTATCCTCATTTAAGCAACATGCTATGGCTGTAACAATCCACTTCAGACATGGTACCTTGCTAGTATTCAACATCTACCTACCTCTGTTGAGTCAGAAATCCAAGGTCAGGGAACTGTTGGCTGATCTGGAAAGCTACATAACTGCGCTTCTCTCTACCTTCTCCAATGCTTATACAGAAGTAGGTGGCTATCTCAATGCCAGACTAGGCCCTGACTAGAATACTCTATATACATGCTATCCGTGCTACTCACCTAACCTGGAAGCAGAAATACTCCCCTTTACATGCCATTCGAAGGATAGGAAGCCAGACTATGCAGAACTCTGCCTGGCTCAAATGACCAATAGATTTAACCTCTACATCCTAAATGTAGAGGTTAACATCCCTCAAAAATGACCATCCCATCGAATTTATCTTCTGGGCCAGTTACAAAATGAGTGTCATCAATTACATTAGTCTCTGGCAACCTGCTCCAATTCGCAGACTGCTTTGAGCTCATCCAATTTGACAGTGACCACTTCTCAATCTCCCTACTAAAGCCTGAAACTCTTTGTTCTATACCAACCATAAATTTTACCAGCTTGCTGCATCAAATGGTCCCCCCCACCAACTGGACAAAGCAGTAACAAAACAACTCACCTTAGAAAACTTCCAATGCATCCGCCTTTCCCTGATCTCAGCAGAACCCTCCAAAGCAACCCTAGAGAGCTAGAGCGACCTAGTGCAGGAACTACAAAAGCACCTAACTCACAAAAACACTACTCATATCAAACAGCACTTGTAGTGTTCCAAACCATGGTTTGACCCTGAATGCATTGAAGCAAAAAATTAAAAAGTGCTGATTGCCAACTACAATGCCTACAAAGTCAGTGTAGGACCTTCGTCTGCACAGGACCTACTTCAGCAGAAAAGGCAATACAAACAACCTTTAAGACACAAGAAAAGACACCATGAAGGAAGTCCTCAGTGTGACATAGAGGGCCTGGCCACTGGTGACACCCATTGAGGTCAAGGATCTGAGCTCTCAACTAAGACCTTGAAAGGCTCCTACTGAAGATCTAATCCCCTCTGAGATAATCAAAAATAACTCAGCATGGTGGACTCCCATTCTGGCCTCACTGTTTATATTTTTGACAAGCACAGTTGCATCCCTAGGGACTAGGGTCTAGCAGTCATTGTTCCCATCTTCAAAAAAGGTAGGAGGGATGACCCAGCAAGCTTTAGATCCATCAGCCTGCTCAGAACAATCATCAAGCTCTGCACCAGACACAGGGGCGTAACAAGGCTGGAGTGGGCCCAGAGACAAAATTTTAAAATGGGCCCCTCGCTGATACACACACACACACACACACACACACACACACTTCACAATATATGGCCATGTGACTTGCCTCTGGGGGGGCCCTCGAGTCGGGGGGCCCCCAGGCAGCCACCTCCCCTTGCCTAATAGTGGTTACACCCCTGACCAGACACCTGTATTGGAAACTAAGAGACTGGCTGGAACAAGAAAACCTCTTAGCAGGCCAGATTCAGGGAAGGACAATCCACCATTGGCTAGTGCCTAGTACTCCAGCACCTAATTGAGAAATACTCCACCAACAACACAGTCTCCCTGTATGCTCTCTTCATAAACCTCAAATCTGCATTTGACTCCATCTCGTGAGCCAAATTGTGAGATAAATTGGAAGCTTCTTCAACTGGCTGGCGCCTGTTATCTCTCATTGATACCCTTCATGACAGCATATCCCTGAAAGTCAGATGCAACCCCCCTCCCCCGCAAGGTCATCTGTCAAGTGCCATCCCTACCTGTAAAGGTGTTAAGCAAGGTTGCATACTTGCCATGCTTCTATTCAACTTCTACATAAACGCCATGGTGGGTCACTTAAACAACCTGGACTTTGATCCTTCCAAACTGGCAGAGAAACACATCTCTCCATCCTGCTTTATGCAGTCAATACAGCAATTCTCTCTAGGACCCCCATAGATCTCAGAAGGGCACTGGGGACCCTTGATTGATATTCTGAAGAGGAACATCTGGAAATAAACTACCATAAAACCAAAATCATGGCCTTTGCCAAAAGAGCAAAGACACACTGCTGGCAGATGAGCAGGAACACAACCGAGCAAGTCTCATGCTTCACATACCTGGGGGTGATCTTTCACACATCCGGTACCAGGAAGGCCCATGGCAGCTACGTTACTCAAAATTCCCAGAGTAGCACTGCCGCCATCTTAAAATTCTTCCAGTCAAAAGGAGGCCACTACATATCTGCAATCCTCAAACTAACTGAAGCTAAGTTGCTGGTGCAACTGGGCCCTTTCTCCAGCATCACCCCTCTGGAGCTTGTCCAGTCCAAATCACCAAAAGCAGTATTCCAGATACCCCACTGTGTCTCCGATGCTGACTTGTGACTAAAAGCAGGCCTGGTGAAAGTGAAGGCCAGAATATGGTTATCCATACTTAATTTTTGGTTAAGATTATCCTTCTTCCCAATGGGCCTAGCCCATTTAATGCTGGAGGATGGATAACAATCCTCCTGGAAGCGAATCCTGCTGGCAAAACTAACATCACTTGGGCTCTCCCCCACCCCAACTGCTTTCCCTTGCTTATGAGCAGGTCAGGACACTTCTCAAACAGTGCATAATGGATGCAGAGTGCCAAACTGACCTAGGTGGGGCCCCAAACCTCCCTACTACTGAAAGCCTAAGGTTCATAGTGGCACCTGCTACATATCTAATGCAGCTAGAGGCTCCTAGCCACATAAGAGCTTTCACCTTAGCATACTGCAATACCCTCCCATCAGCTCTGTTAGATGGAAGATACAAGATCCCCTTCCCAGAATGTCTGTACCCCTGCAATGCTGGACAAGATGAAACCACCAAGCACATCCTCCTACACTGCCTATTTTATAGGGACATCCTCAGTACCTTCACTCTGCCTCTACTTACAAGTTGTTGGGCCACACAAACTAGCTCTACGTTTCTCTACTATTCTCCATCCCTTCCATAATACAGAATGTAGCCAAGTTCAGGACAACAGCGGACAAAAGCAGCTGGGATCCAGCCATTAGCAAGAATTACCTTAATTTTGCACCAAGAACATGTGGGTAATACTGGTTTTTTTACAAATGGAGGGTGGACTGGAAATTAAAAGGGTGCAGGCTATCTTCCTAAGCATAAACGTTTCTCTCCCCGCCACCTCCGTTGGTCCCCAATCTCCCTCTCCCCTAACCAAGTAAACAAACATTTCTCTCCCCACCATTGCTCTGGACCTTGTTTGCAAGGAGGCAATGCGGCTTCCACATCCCCTGACGAGCTCCAAGAGCCCCCGTCCTGCACTCACTCCCTGGAAGCTGCTGGGGCTGCTGCTGCTTGCACCTGCTTTGCAAAAATCACAGCGGAGAGCAGCAGAGTGTGCACTTTCAACCTGTCTTTTTACCAAGATCCTTCTGAGGTGAGGGCTATAGGCAGGTGTGAGCAGTTGCCATGGGTGGAGACTAAGCGTGAAAATATGGGAATCAGGCCCAATACTGCTCACGCCTGTACTGCCTCCCCTGTTATCCAGCTTCTATTTTATCATATTTTAATCAATTTTAATCTTAATCTTAACTGTTTTACAGCTTTTCATAGATTTTATTTCTATGCTACTCACAGTCTCTAAACTTCTTAATAGAAACACACGGCAGATTTTAATCTGGCAACAATATGGTTTTAATATTCCTTTACAGGCATAGACTGTTTTTAATGCCACTGTTGTCATGTTCCATCTTACATGAATACGATGAATATTTATATACCATTTTTCAACCAAAGTTCCCAAAACGGGTTACATACAGAAATAAATAAGTACATAATCCAACAACATCTGGGAACTGACATTTGACTTAATATCTTTGTTGTTGTTCTGAAACTCATGAACCCTGATCCTATACTTTTTTTTTTCAGTAGTCCAACCAAGTTCAATGGGACTTACTCCCAAGTAAGTATGAATAAGATTGCTGCCTTATCAACAGCTCAGGCTTACGTACTGATGAGACTCCCCCCAACCTGAAGATTTGTGCTAACCTAAACTTGCAGTGTAACAATCATCCTGCAAAGCTGTTATAATGACTTGTGAATTGCACAACCACCACCATATGCCCCCATTCTAAGAAAATGATTGCTGCTGTCACACTGTAATATTAAGATTTGGTATAAGTGTGGGGGCCATAAGAAGGGAAATTTCATCAAAAGCAACCAGTTTGTACATGAAGAACAAATGTCCCAAGATCTTTTCATGGGAGTAATGTCACCTTCTATCACCTGTGATTTTGTTGTATAGGGCCAAGGTACAGGTGACATTAAATATGTCACTGGTCTTTACATGCTTCATTTTCCTTTGGTAAGTAAGTAGCAGCCAAATTGGGCCCCCACAGATAGGAACCACATCAAGTTTACCAATGTTGGTAAACATAGCAAGTTTACCAACTATCAAGGCAAACCCTTGATAGAGAGCTTAAGTCTAGGCTCTCCACAGTCTGAGACTGGATAGTACCCCTGCAGCTGATATTTGTCAAGGAAAAAAGTTCTCATTGGTGCCAAAAGGAACTTTTTTCCTTGGCAATTATTTATTTATTTTTCAAATTTGTAGACCGCCCCAAACTTCCATCTCTGGGTGGTTTACAACAACATAAAACAAGACTGAAATGAAAACCACTTAAAACAATTTAAACCCATTTGAAACCATGGTACTGTTAAAAAGCTTGGGTGAAAAAATGAGCCCTTTCTCACGAGCAGCGAGGAAGGGCAAGAGGTTTAGTGGAGAGGAAGCATTAAAAAGCTTACCTTCAAACAGGCAATCCTGGGCTTCTTCTTTGGTGGGCAGAGCACCCGCCCAGACAATTACTGGCTGCTGCCAGTAGCTGGGGGGTTGGGGTGCTGGGATGCATTGCCCTATGTCGGCCCACCCCCCAGAGCTCCCATAATGCACTGTGCGAGTGCACGGTGCATTATGGGAAATCCCCCTCCCTTCCCCAGTGCTGGCCAGGATCCCCGCAGTCTGCCAGCTATGGTTGCAAGCAGCCAAGGCTGGCAAACAATCGGAGAAACAAGGTTAGTCAGGAAAGTGCTCACTCTCCTAATCTCATTTTATAGTGTGGCTGCGGGTGCCTCTGGGATCGGGCCCAATCCTGGCAGTACACACGCCCAGGCAAAAGCAGGCTGGGCTTCCTTAGCCTGGTTTTGTCTGCACATGTGAATAGCTTCAATTAGTCCTTAGAGACTTCTCAAAAGTTGTCAGAGATGGGGAGGCTCTTTTTTCAGCAGGGAGCACATTACAGAGTTTCGGGGCAGCAACAAAGAAGGCCCATCCCTGTGTAGCCACCAGACGAGCTGGTGTTAATTACAGATTAACCTCTCCAGATGATCTCAATGGGTAGTGGGGCTCTTGGTGAAGAAGATATTCTCTTAAATAGCAGACGTTCTCTTAAATGAATTAGCAGCCACAGAGGTTGGTCCAGACTGGAATTGTGGCGGGGTAGACCACTTACCCATCACTGTGAGCCTGATCCACAGGGGTCCAATTCAACTGCACTTCATCAAATATCAAGTAGCCTTTAATTGGTAAGTTGCAATGGAATGCAATACCATGGGAACTTTTACTGTGCAGGTCCCATAGAAATTAATGAACCATATGTGAGAATGTGGATGCAGCTTTTGTAACTGGAATGAGTGCTCTTTCACATCTCTTATTCATTTCGAAAAGGGCTTGTATATTTCCAATTGATTATGACCTTGCTTTCTACATATCATAGTTTGTGTAAACTTTGGATCATGAAAGACATGAATCAGTTTCCCAGATATCACCCTCCATGCCAGATAACCTTTTTTCTCCATCTTTACTTCTTTATCAAAATCCTTAATGATATTGTTTTCCTGTGAATTCAAGGAGCATGATCTTTGTATAGTCCTCAGAGCAAGGAATATACAAAGAGCATACTTCCTGATAACATCAGCTTGCTTTCCAGCACCTCTGTTGAAAAACATAGCATAGCATGTGTGTACTGGGGATGTACAGTATTTGGTATGGTCATGATCAGCTTGCACCAAATCCATGGATGGCCATTGTTATGAAGTATCAACAAGGCCTACAAGGTGTAAAAAAAAAAAAGCCCACGGCATTTGAACGTTGTTTCCCCCACCCCACCCCACCCCACCGTCTCCTTTGATTGAGTCGTAGACATATAGACCCCCAAGCAAACAAACCCACATTTCCAGGCCTCCATAAATCTACTTGTCAGCTAATCAGGGACAAATGCCCTGTCCTGACTCTCTGGTGAGGAGGCCTTCATGATGGTGGTCGCCAAAGAAGCAGCAATGGAATGGATGGACTGTTTGAGGGGCCAGAAAGCAAGGTACCTGTGCCCAGGGAATAACAGAGCAAGTGGCAATCAATCCACTGAGATGTAATCTGGAAGGAGGCAGCATTAGGAATCCTTGGTGCCAGGACAGCAAGGATGCCTTGCTATGTCCCTGTAGGACCAGATCTCTGACAAAACTAGAGAATTGGGCAGAGGGGCTTATACAGCTGAAAAACTGCCTAGAAACACTTCTTAGGCACTCAGAAGCAGAGGAAGCCCTGATCTCTCACAGCACTGCGTGAGGCTGGTGAGCCATTTGTATAGGCTGCTGTGTCATGTAGGTTGTGAATGCACAAGGGAGGTGAGGGGCTGTATCATTAGAATGAGCACTGGAGCAAACCGAAGTAGCACAAGAGACGTATCCTTCCTCTGCTTGTTCCAAAGTGCACTAAAAGACCCTTTTCTCCTCTCCTGTGTCCTCTGTCTTAGGAGGAAAGGAGAAGGATCAGTGTCAACCACAAAGAATGGCTAGCAAATAAGCCACGTCAATATATGTGGCCCCCTGAGCATTTCAGGTCATATCTAGCTCTGAAAATAAATAAAGGGTTTTTCCCCCCTTTACAAATACTGTACATTTATGCTCTTTCCAGAGGTAAAAGTTTTTTTGTGTATTTTGAATGTGAAAGATTTCTAGCTAAAGTGTGGCAACACAGCATTCCAGAGATATCTGTTATTCCCTCAATACTCTAAAATAGAGTTTCTATTAATGACCTAAACTAAGAATATGACATAGCTGTCACATGTTTAATGCAGGCAACAGGCTTGAAGTGTACTACTGGGGAAAGTCTGCAGTTCTCCATTTTATGTACACATTTCCATTTAAAGAAAATATTACTATGCATCCAAGGAAGCTAGGCAAGCAGTTAAAATGCCCCAGCCAGCAGTATGCCTGTGCGATACAAAGGAAGACATTTCTGTAGTTTCAGATTTTTTCATTATTATAATTTTTTATTTAAAACAACTCTAGGAGGGAATGAGCCACCAGTATGTACCATGGGGATGTTTGATTTAGTTTGTTTTATATTATTCCTGTTCAAACTAACTTTTGCATTTTCATTTTCTAAAAAATGTAAAAGCAATGTGATCCAAATAAGCTGAATAAAATGAGGGCCTTTAACAGTTCACATAAGAACAGTCAGTGCTGGCTGCTAGCATGGGGGAAGGCAGGATTTGAACCTAGGGCCCAAGAGGTACAGGCTAAGGTCAATTATTAAAAGTAGACTACTGTGTAAACAGATGTTGAAATAGTACTTAGCATTTGGATAGCATGTTGAGTGTGCAAAGCACATATATGGCCCTGGTTCACACAATGGTTCAAATCTAGGTTTAATGTGCATTACCTGCATTAGCATGATTTTGTGAGCCCATGCCAAGTTGGTTTATGGTCTGACATGAATCTGAAATCCCCACCTTGGTGCTCCTTGCTAAGTTGCAAGTTTTAGATCCAACGCTTGCAAGCTTCACCACACCCATCTCTGCCTCCTTTGCAATGACAACACCTGCTGCTGCTGCTGCCCATCTCAGTACACCCCTTGCTACCTCCCTTAGGTGCCAGTGCTAGGCTAATAATGAAAAGTAGAAGGAAGCAGAAGCAGAAATGAGTAAAGAGCAGTAGAGTACTGGAGATACTTTATAAACAGAGGCATTCTTACCCCTCTGAGGCCTGCTTAGCCCACCCCTCACCCACCCCACCCCCCAGCCGTGCACATTGGTGGCTAAAATTAAGGTAAATTTTGGCAGTTTGGCACAGCGAGGCAGCGCTAGGCGAGGGGTGGCGGCAGGAGGCCCCCCCAATGCAGGGGGGGGTCTCACTGTGGGGGTGGTCCGGGCACCAAAATTACCTAGGTGCACCACTGTTTATAGAGCATCTCCTGTACTCTGTGGAAAAAACAGTAGAGTCCTTGGCACTGTATGGATAATCACTAGTACCCTACTACTCTTTCCTGAGTTCCTGTTTGGTTCCCTTTTCATTACTAGCCAGCAGTAGCATGTGAGGGAAGTAGGAGAGTGTTCAAGGTAGTCACAGAGGTAGGTGTCACCACTGCAAAGGAGGAGGACCATATTAGACTGGCTGTTTGCTGAACAGTGGCTGTGCAGCCCCTCAGTGAAAAGCTGCTCCCATCCCATGGTGATGAGTGGAAGGCAGCAGAGGGAAACAGGTGGGGGGGGGCAGGATAGCAATATATTCAATAATTTACCACCTGAGGCAACCACTGTTGGGCAGAGCCTACCACTGCAGTGCCAACACCCCACCTTAACTGTAGGGTGAGTGATATTCTGACCATTTGACAATGGCAGCCATGATGTGTCATTATTTCTGTGTCTGCGTCACTATTTCTGTCTTTGCACCAGGGTTATACATTGCATGGCTATTAGAGAAACCTGGAACCATCTTTTCATGCCAGAGGAGATGCATTGTAACTGCTTCTGAATGCCACCTTACCCCTAGCAGAGCCTTTGGTGGGTGGCACTCCTAAATCCTCTCTCACCAATAATGGTGGTTTTGTTGTATAGATTAAGTGAAATTTAAAACATAATCATCAGCTAGGGAAAAATGTGTACTGCCATTCAGCAAACTGTGTGTTAAGAAGCCCTGATTTTGATTTGGATTCCTACTGCATACTCTTTGGGTCCTGATCCTGCCTCCATGAACTTTATGAATCCTCTTCTCAGTTTAGTGAGAGCAACAAAAGTGGATACTTGATGTAAAAATAGTAACAATGAAGTTAGCAATTACAGGCTTGCTGCCAAACAAGAAGAACTTGAAGAAGTTAAATAATTCATAACAACCCCCATCACATATTGACTGAGCATTAAAAAAATTGCTAGCAAAAACATGCATTGTGGGGGGGGGAGGGATAATATACACTGGAAAAAAAATCTTTGTCATTCATTTTTCTCTGTGTAAGCCCAAAGCTTTGTCTTCGGGCTTAAATTTAGCTCCATTCTCCTGCAGGTAAGTTCTCTGTAAATTCTAGCCTGGGGGCATACTTTTTTTGCTTTGTGTTTAATGCTGTTTGAAGCTGCTTGAGTGAAACTTGTGAAATTCCCAGCATCACAGGCGAGGTTTGTGTTTTCCACTTAACCCCTGAGTTCTGCCTCGTGCTCACAAATTGTCTGAGAGACCAGTGGCTACATGTAACTGTTTCCACATGCTGCTGCAAGCCCTGGGCTCTATTCAGCAGCTGTAGAGTTGATAGAGTGTCTGTTGCAGGTCACACTTCGCTATGAATGTTTTTGACCATATGTAGAAAACTGGCTGACTTTTGTGGGAATTGATGAGGGTTTTTGCTGATTTTTTTAAAACACAAAATATATGGTCAGTAAGAAAAGAAACAAGTCAGTGAATGTGCAGCTATTAGTCTAAAAGCTGCGGCATTAAAAGTACAGCAGGGTGTGCATAAGTAGCAAAGATCTGGTCATGGGAGGGGACAAACTGAAAGGTGTGTATCAACAAAAGGGAACTCAGTGTGTGAACTTTATTCAAAGACTTTATACTAGGAAGTTAGTATATTTTTAGCACTGATAAAACAAATGTAATTTAAGATTGCTCCGTGTGCTATATCTACTTGGCATGCTCTACAGCTTCCTCTTTGCTGCTGTAAGATTCACAGCCTATAGCTTTTGGCAGTCCCAACAGAGTAAGCTCTTTCCACTAACAAAATACAAAATGCAAAATTAATAAAAGGACCCTTTGAAACTGACAAATGTGCCTGAGGCAAACTATCTGCCCAGCAGCTGGTTAAATTTTAATCAGTTATTTTCCCCCTATTCCTGTATATCTTTTGTATAGAGATTCCCTAGCCTGAGTGTGGCCAAAGTTTGTTAAAAAGAAATAATGGGTGAATATCTCTCTCTCTCTCTCTCTCTCTCTCTCTCTCTCTCTCTCACACACACACACACACACACACACACACACACACAGAGTCACCACTTTCTACTGCATATATGAGGTGCAAACTCACTTCACCATTATTATTCTGAGATTAGATAGCTTTGAACTACTCAGAAACAGCAGAATTACTTATTAATCATTTGTATTCTCGAAAAACAATTAAAAAGGGGTCTGATCCATCTTCTCAAATATCAAATACTGATATTTGCATCCGTTGAGGCTCAATGGAGCTGTCTTCTTTCCTTTGCCTCCCTGGCAGAGGCCGAGGGATAGGTGGCATAGGCGACAAGGCAGTAGTGGAGAAGCATTGGAGGCGGCTGTGGTGGAGGCAGGGGCTCCTCCAAGCCCCCTGCCAGCCTCCCGAATGACAGCCAGTTTGGGCCTCTTTGCACATGCAGAGGCCATTTTCATGACCTCAGCGCATACACAGAGGTCATTTGCATCACCACACAAATCACATGCTGACACAAATGGCATCTGCACATGCGTGAATCATAAAATGGCCTCTGAACCAGGCCGCAGCCAGACTGGGCTGCCATTTTGGAGGTTGGTGGGAGGCTTGGAGGAACCCCCACTGCCACTCCCCGCTCCTACCTCCTGTTGCCTCCAATGCTTTCTCTGCAGCTGCCTCGCTGCCTCTCCCACCTATCCTGCAGTCTCTACTAATGGTACGGAGGCCGCTTTCTCAAACTGCCCCCCAGCACCTTTAGTGAGGTTTAAGGATTCCCTTTTACAAGCATATCCAAGCCGGTGCACAAGCCGCTTTGGCCTGGCTTGAGGACTGAATCGAGCTGGACCCGGTTCAACCAAACCCAAACCGGAAACCAGACCGGTCCAGTCAGTTTGAATCTGGTCCGGATTCAAACCGAAATCAGGATTTGAACCGGCCAAGGCAGTTCCATGCACATCCCTATTGCAGACTTAGCAGTTGTTGTACTAGGAGCATTACCACAGCTTTCTCCATTTGCCACAGAGAGGGGGACTGTGGTAGTGCCATTGGGACAGAGCAGTGTGAGGACTACAGGAGAACCTCATTATACACGGATTCTATATCCGTGGATTCATGTATAGTTCCACATATTCATGGGTGTCTAATTGACGCCCAGTTTCATTATCCACTGATACAAAAGGGTTAAAACCCATGCATCCATGGTCCCTAGAGGGCCGGAAGTGACTGCAGAGGTCATTTTCTGCTGGCATGTTGTCTGTTGAATCCATTTTGTGGCTCATTTCTGCAAAATAATATTTAAAAATCCATTATTTTCGGGGACCATTTGGGGGGGCAGGATTTCTGGATGTCAGGAGACCCGTGGAACACAGTAGAGCACTTTTATTTGGCCCATTTTGGTGTTCTTTAGGTGTCTGGGGTAATTATTTTTTAGACTGGGAACCTAACCCCTGATTCCCATAGACTCAATGACTCATTCTCCGTGGTTTCGTTATCCGCGGTAATATGTGGGAGGAATGGAACCCACATGGATAATGAGGTCCACTTGTATGTCCAAGTTGATAGAAGCCCAGGGGGAAGTATTATGGAGATGTTATACTGTGCATCATATTAGCCAGTATCTTTGGCAAGTAGCATTTATCTGCTCGTGGTTCTGGGCCATTTCATTTAGTTCCAATTCCAAATGTGGTCCACATTCTGCAGGATCACATGCTAGCTAAAGGGTCCTTTTATCTGGCATGACTTGATGCTTTAGCATCTTTTTAATTAGCATACTTACCTAGGCTTGCCAGGGATGGGGGTAGGGCAAGAAAACAGTAAGATCGTTCTCATGAACAGCCGCAGCAGAGTAGGAACAGGAAAACCCAGGTAGAGAGGCTCATGTGGAGTTTCAGGACCTGCTCCTACCCTGCTGCTCCAGAGCAGGGCAACCCCGTTCTTTTATCTTGGCTTTTACCTTCCCCCACAGAACTAAGGACTTGCCTGTGCTCCACTGTGCTGCATGCCCACATGATCAGCACAGTGGAGATCTCTTTACAGGGATGTGGAAGAGGAAATCCCATCTTGTCTCACAGCCCCGATCATGTGTGTGATCCAGGCTTTCTGCAGCAACTTCCACCATCCTGGCTTGCTTCCAGCAATACAGTGCTGCTTATAGAGCGTCCAGGAAGTCGGGAGCTGCTGCATTGCATTGAGAAGCCTCTCTGCTGCCCACGCAATGCATCGTGGGATGCTGGAGGACTTCCTCCTCCAGATCCCTGTAAAGGAATCTCCACTGTGCTGATCGTGTGGGCATGCAGCACGGTGGAGCGCAGGCAAGTCCTTAGTCCTGTGGGGGAAGCCCAATGAATGCAGTCCATTGTTGTGTTGTACTGTGGGGGAAGGTAGGTATAATCTGGGTCCCCCCACCCCCCGCAGCCCTCCCTAACCCGAGGAATTTTGGTTCTGTGAACGACCTTCGGGTCTTCTTGTTATGTAAATTTAGAATTTTAAAAATGGATTTTTAAAAGCAATGGCACTGAGTAAAGAAGAATATTTCCTTTCCCTGAAAAACCTGGGGTGCCCTAAGGGAAGACAAAAGAAGCTCCCAGGCCAAAGAGCTTTTGCCGTTAGCTCCTTTAGAGGCCACCACTGGCCCGTGAGGACTGTTACAGCAGCCCTGCTTACATCTTCCCAAGGGTACAGAAAACCCTGTGTGCCCCAGAGGAAAGGCAGAAGAGGCACCCAGGCCAGAGAGCTCTTGCCATTGGCTCCCAGCACTGGCCTGTGAGGATGGCTGGCAGTTCCTCCCTCACCTTCCCAAGACTGTTGTGCCCTGAAAGACTTTTGTGCCCTGAGGGGGAGGCAAGAATGGAAGCAACCAGGCCATGGAGTTTGTCCTCAGCTCTTGGAATTACCATCAATGGCCTGAGACAGCACTGCTTTTTAAACCTTCTGTAGCATGTTTGTTTTTGCTGTTGTAAACCACTTTGGGTACCTTGGTCAAGACATAAAGGTGGTATATAAATGCAACAAACTATCATCTGCCCTCTCCCATCCACAAACTGGTCCAATTCTGCCTCCAAGTAAGTAAGGACAGACCTGTAAGGATGGAAGCCGAGCAAAGGTTCCCTTTTGGCACGTTTAGAGACAAGAGGGTAGTCTCTGGAATTATTCCAGCAACTGTATACGTATGTTCATGTTCCACATTTTAAAAACATCCTCAACTTTTCTTGATATCTCACTCTGCCATCCAACCACTTTCTAAGTGGAGTCAGAGAGTTTTGTGATAGGATGCTTACCTGACCTCATGGAGCCAGAACGATATCAGTGTGGTTCCTCATGATTACATGGGGTCATAGGGTTTCCCATCTAAAGACAGGAAATATTTCATTTGCTTAATTTAATGACTTATTTATCCAGAAACTACATTTTGATTAGGAAGGATGATATATTTATTAGGCTTCTAGAGCTGCCAATTTAGCTGAGCAGCCCTCAGAAATACAACAAAATTCATGAGGAAACATGGTCCAGGTAATTGGTTTATTAGGCTTACCTTCCTAATGTTTTCACAGCAACCAACAAGCAAACTTGCTTCAAAATAGGATATTTCTATATAATGCTGTGCCTGAGGCATCACAATAAGCTCAGAAAGCCCCGGGCAGGACATAACTACTACACCTCCACATACATGGACTCAGATTGAGGTGGAAATACTTTCAAGCTACTATTTGCCTTGAGTTAATCACATGCCTTTGTCTAAATTACCCTGATAATATGGCCCATGAAATCTCACTGTATAGTTTATTCGCCAAGAAGAATTTGAGATGATATTTTTATGCCCCTAATGTCTGTTCTTTACAGTTATGATTCTTTACTCACTTTCAATAAAACTTTATTAATTACAGAGTGTAAGCAGCAACAATTAATTCTTTCAAGCTAGAGATGAAGGGGAAATATGAATAATTCTTATGCACCATAATTAGAATAATAGAACTGAAATATCTAGCCGATAAAACTACATTTTCAGTTTCTGAGACTTCAGCTGAAAGAATAATTTGGGTTTATCTTGTTTACCTTCTACTGGTGAGTTCAAAAGTATTTCTTTCTATTTTATTGTGTATCAGCCCAGCCCAATGAATTCAATCCATTGTTGTGTTGTACTGTATACACAGAGCCACCTAAGGTTGCAGCGGGGAAATGACTTGACTAGCAAGCCAGAGGTTGCTGGTTTGAATCTCCGCTGGTATGTTCCCCAAACTATAGGAAACACCTATATCGGGCAGCAGTGATATAGGAAAGGTGCTGAAAGGCATCATCTCATACTGCGTGGGAGATGGCAATGGTAAACCCCTCCTGTATTCTACCAAAGACAACTGCAGGGCTCTGTGGTCACCAGAACTTGACTCCAACTTGACAGCATACTTTATACATAGTGAGCAATTATGCAAGGTCTAATGATATTGCAATGCTATTGCATGACATTACAATTATACAGTATCAAGATACATTGCAGTCAGTATCATGATATGTTCTGGGCATACACACATAGACCACCCTTGGACATAACACAAAACCAGAGGCAACTGTGCAAGGGGTTGAAGTATTTGGTTGTCCGAATGTGTGAGCCCACAGTTTTGTCACTGCAGGTGAGTTTTAGTCCCCAAACCTGAGTTGAAACCCTCAACTACTTTTAAGTTTTGCTGCCAAAACCTCAGGTCAAAAAGTGGCATTGTACCATCCAAACTGAGGTACAGTTTCCAACCGGAGTTGAGGGTAAAAAGCTCCTCCCTCCCTCTGACTTGATTGGCTTAAATGGCTTTCATTCATGCACCAAAGGAAGCCCGCACCGCCAGTGCCTGCCCCTTTGCAGTCTCCCAAACTGCAGATCGGGATAGTCTGGGAGCATGCAGGGGAATGGAGGCAAACTGTGGGTCTGTTGGCCCCACAGTTTACCATTATGTGCTAAAGCAGCCATAGTGTCTGAATATGACATCATCCTATGTGGGTTGCACCCACACACCACCCTCTACACAAGCATTTGTGTTCAGTTCTTACCTGATAGATGCCTGAAGTGTAAGGATATGCACAAAACGGATTTTGCATTCTGTTTCAAGCTTGAAACAAAATGCAGACAGCCAAAAGTTCATGAACCTTTTCCTAGAGCCTGCTGCTCACCCTGATTTCCACTCTTGCACGTTGTCTGCTTGTCTCCTGCCCTGAATCAGCTTTCATGATTTTTCCTAGATTTTCCTGTCCAGCCCTGATCATGTAAGGACACCCATGTCCTGGCTAGTCCCTGACAGTGGGTGAAGCCACAGCAGCTGAATTGTGACACGGGTGTAGTAATTATCTAGATGAATATTGGTGTACAGTTAAAGCACTTTAGCAGGCTCTTACCTGTGAGAATATATCCCCAGAATAGTTTTGCTTAACAGTTACGCTGTATCTTGGCATGTTTTAGTGGGTTTCAAAGGGCACTAATCCTTATGTCAAATGAATGAGAGCTGGTTTCAAAGCAGTTAAATAATTTCAGGGGGGAAAGATTGGAGGTGCTTGAGAAGTATAATGATAGGCTTGATGGCTATGTGAATTATCCCATATTCTAACCAGAGGTTGAATAGCTACAAACCAGACACCTCCTATGAGATGTGGAAGTTTTGTGATCAGATAATTATGCTAAAGAGGGTCAGGTTAATTCATACACTTAACCTAACCAATGATTTATCTGAGGAGTGTGGTGATCCTGAACACACACACAGGTGAATACAATAAATGTCTTGATTAAGCAAATATATAAAAGGTAAAATTATAGAGAAAGGAAAATACAGAGGTGCTGATAAGAGTGATCCCACAAGGGATTCTGCATCTCTCTATCAAAGTGTTTTATGCTTCAAATCATAATAATTGTTTCAGAGCATGTTCCCAATAAAAAAATCAAAGTGTCTCCTAGACTTCATAGACCCCATGCTTTCTCTCTCATTTGTCAGACAAGATTCAGCCTAAGGCCCCAAAATAAAATAAAATAAAATAAAATAAAATAAAATAAAATAAAATAAAAGCCTTTGCAAGAGGTACCAATATTAAGAGACTTGTTCATATATCAAAAGGGGATTGTGGAAAACTAAGACTCTCTGAATTTGGATGGGATGCATCTAAATCTAAACTGTGTGCAAATTATGTGCTTTACTACTAAGCTGTGGTCCCTCCAAAGCACCTGATTTGCACAGTGAAATTTCCACATTCAATTCCTGCCATCACTAATTAAAACCTGTTGGTTTTCAGGCAATAGACTTGGGAAAGGCCTCTGCCAAATACCTGTGAGAGACCCTGCCAATTACAACACTGGGCTAGATGGATCAGTGGTCTGACATAGTATCAAGCAAGAATCATCCATACACATGCAGCATCCATTTAGAACAACACCCACCTTATATAATGTACAACAAAACCTCCTTTATCCAAACCTTTATTACTGGAATTATCATAATTCACCATATATTTCCAATACAGCACCGATTTCTGCAACTTAAATCTTTCCAGTTCATTCTGAAATAGGCACAAGGAACCATGCAACTAATTTTGCAATCCCAAAGGAATTTGGACTTATCTTTCTTGCACAGCAAGTCAGCCTCTCATGACACATGGCAAAATGTTCAACCAAATTGAGGGGAGTTTTAAAAGTGATCTGTATGGGTATATGGGTCTGCTATTGGGAAAAGAAAAAAAAAAGTTGAAATGCAGCCACTCGCTCCCAGTCCCATCTGAGGCATGGCTTCTTTGCCCCCGCCTTGATTAAATGGAGCACAAAGGAGAGGGGTTTTACTGATTGGCCCTTGGTGGCAGGAACTGCACAGCTGTTTCAGTTACCCCCTTCAAGCTGGACCAATTTTTTCAAGAATTGTTGGGTGACCTCCTTTACCCACCCACCCCTATGTTCCCCACCAATTGTAATTTGCAGGTCGTGTCTTTACTGCATTTGCTGCTGCAGCACCATAGCTCACTATAGGGTATCTGTTTTTCATTCAGTAGGTCTCAGGTCCAACTCATGGAGAAGCTTCCAGTGGACCCCTTGTGCATTTGGTTTTCTGGTAGGGTGTCTGTTGTCTGTGTCGAGTGCCATTTGGTGTGCTGGACAATTTGTGTTGTCATGCCACCCAAGAAGGTGACGGGTAGAAAGAGTGGTAGGGCTGTGAGGCCTGCTAGCCCCCCAATCCCACCCCGCCCAACTCTCCTCCTCTGATGAGGAAGATGACCTTGATACAGTCTGTATTGAAGGCCTAGGAAAAGGTCAAGAATTCACCTGCTGATCCTGATCCTGGGGGACCTTCTGGAGTCCCTTCTCGGCCCAAACAGGACACTAAGGGTAAAGTGGGCCAAACCAAAGCAATCCTTGTCTGATTGCCTTGCCAGGTTGGAAGCTGAGGGCACAGCTCCTGCTTCTTCTCCATTGGATCTTACACAGAGTGATGTCCCTTCTGTGCCAGCACCTGCTTCTTCTTCAGAGGAGCACCTGTGGATCTGGTTTAGCTGAAGCATGCCTAAGGGTATTACCTTGGCCTAAGGGCCTGTATGATTACCATCAGCAGCCATTTACCAGTATGCCTGTTGGATTGCCTCATTCCTACCACAGTTTCAGGACTGGCCTGCAGGTTTTTCAGGGGGGCTTATAATCAGGTCCGACAGGATGGGGGGTCTCTCTGGCCAGGGTGCCTGGGCAGGATCAGCAGGCATCAATCCTGGGGACTTGGCAGGTTTCCCTTCTTCTGAGAATTACCCTTATGGTAGAATATCACTGCCTTTGGATGATCACCTCCTCCCTGCTACCAAGGAATACATATGGAGTGGTGAATATGTTGACATCTTCCAGCTTCTGTTCAGGGAACCTGAGCTGGTTCCAAAGGAAGGGGAGAAAGCTAGGGATCAGGAGAAGAGCAAGAGCAAGCCTATTGAGCACAGTTGGGCAAACTGGATTTCTGCATTCACCATATATATGGGAGTGGTGATGTAGGTTCAGCCTATTCATGCCCCTATAATTCATTGCAGCGACATGGATTTTGTGGGAAATTCATGGTAGTGCTATGACCAGTGTTTTTGCATTAGAGCAGCCATGGGACCTGGTCTACATTGGGACCAGCAGCACCAGGAGCGTTTGCTTCAGATTATAGGTCCTTCTCACCCCATGTAGGTTGAGCGGGTTGATATTGGGCATATTATTTCAAGAACTCCTGCGGTTAGCTCCCCTTCTGCAACTTCCCCTCAGCTGGTTCAGCCCCAGCTTGGGAATTTAATTGTGGAAGGTGGTGCATGCAAGTTTCGCCACAAGTGGCTTCTGTGGTGGACAACACCCTGGCACCAATTGTGCCAGGGTGTGTAGATTTTGAGTAGGATTTTGTGTCCAGTCAGGGAAAGTAAGGTGGAGATGGGGTTAATCCCCTCCAGAAAAGGGTCAAAGCCCTATTAAAGTACAGGTACTTTATGATCTGCTCATGGATTATCCTTCCAGGGCTTTTGCAGAGTATCTTCTATGGGGTTTTAGTGAGTGCTTAAGGATTCCATGAAGATTCCCTCGTGTTCATGTTGAGGTGGGTAATTTGCTGTCACTGCAAGGGATAGAAGACATATTCCAGAAAATTCACAATGAAGTGTCATTAGGCAGGGAGCTGGGGCCTTTGGAGTAGGGATGTGCAAGCTGGCTCAAATTGAGCCGGGCTGAACTTTGAGCCAGCCTGGTATGAGCAGTCCAAGCAGTCCAAAGGGGGGTGCTGGTCTGAGTTCAAACCAGACCATTGCCAGTTCTAAGAACCAGCTGGCTCAGGGGGTTTACTTGTAAAGGGGAATCCATTACCTTTAGTTTCCCACTGGTGAAGATGACAACCGTGGATGTAGTGGTGGCCTTGGTAGGTGGCGTGGGGACTCCTCCAACCCATCCACCCCAGCCTCCCAAATGACAGGCTGGGCTGGCTGCAGCCCAGTTTGGGCCTCTGTGCGTGTGCAGATGCCCTTAGAGTGGCCTCCCTCGCCTAACTGGATCCCCCTTTACAAGTGTATACCCCTGAGCTGGCTCAGCCGACTTGGCCAAACCAGACTAGACTTGAGCTCAACTGGCAAAACTGGTTTCATGCACTTCCCTACTTTGGGCACCATGCCAAAGACCCTGGGGGAGTTTAGGTTGATTCACAACCTTTCTTTCCCAATGTACTCTTCATTTAATGATGGTGTCTCAGTGGAGTTTTGATCCATTAGGTAAACATCATTTGATCAGGTGGTGAGCATTGTGCACAGTTGTGGGTCTGCCAGCCTTATGGTAAAATGCAATATCCAGTCTGCCTTTCAACTCTTACCCATGCATCCCCTGGACTATTGTCTCTTGAGTTTTGCCTTTGCAGGCTCATACTACAGTTGTAGGGACACACAGGGACACCTCAACGGCATAGTTTGTGATGATGTCACCCACCCCCGAGCCAAGATGCTGGACACGTAAACTTTTGAGGCGCAAGTGGGCTAACTTGTGAACTGCCTAAGCAATTTGAACTAAATTTGCTACAGATGTAGGTACACATAGGGATGCCCAGATGACGTGGTGCGTGATGATGTCATTCACTCCAATTCAAGATGGTGGCCCTGTGAACAACTGAGGCACAAGTGGGCTAATTTGTGGACTGCTTAACCTATTTGAACCAAATTGAATACAGTTGCAGTGAGTGACACACATGGATACCTCAGTGGCATAGCTTGTGATGATGTCATCCATGCTGATTCAAGATGGCGGACACATACACTTTTGAGTTGCAAGTGGGCTAACTTGTGAACCACTTAACCAATTTGAACCAAATTTGCTATAGCTATAGGGACACTTAGGGACACCACAATGGCAAAGATTGTGGCTATGTCATCCACCTCAGTTCAAGATGGTGGACATGTACACTTTGGAGGCACAAGTGCACTAACTTGTGGACAGTCTAACCGATTCAACAATAAATAAATAAAATTTGAACCAAATTTGCCAAAGATGCCCCAATGGTGTAGTTTGTGATGATGTCATCCACCCTGATCCAAGATGGTGGATGCATAAACTTTTGAGGCACAAGTGCAAAAGCCTGAGGACTGTCTAACCAATTTGAATCAAATTTGGAACAGCTGTAGTGAATGACACACAGGGACACCTCAGTGGTGCAGTTTGTAATGATGACATCCACTTTGATCCAAGATGGTGGACACATGAACATTTGAGGCGCAAGAGATCTAATTTGTGAACTTCGATTTGCACCAAATTTAGTCCAGAAGTAGCCTGATTAGTTCTTACTAGACCAACTTGTTACCTATTGCCATAGGTATACGTTTGGGTGGAATGTTTTGCTAATTCACACAGTTCACTTTTGGTGTGATAACCAGGTGGCTGTTCGTGTTATCAGCACCAAGACTTCTAAATCACAGAGGGTCATGGTTCTTGCTCATGCATTTGTGTTGAAATGCCAGCAGAATAATATCTTGTTTGTTGCCAGACATGTTTCGAGTTTGCAAAATGGCATTGTGGATGCGCTTTCTCATTTACAGGAGGAGCATTTTCATCAGCTAGCCTCGGGTGCAAGTCTGGAGCTGGACTTTGGCATTGGAACCTTGGTGTGTAGAAGCACACAGTGCGATGTGGGCGATGTGGGCATCACTGGCCCCAAGTACCAGAGTGGCTTATGACAGGAAGGTCAGAGTGTTTCGGTCTTTTAGAGCAAAGGCTGGTTTAGATTATTTGTGGCCAGCACCTCCTGATTGTTTGTGTCATAAACCTGTCCCATTAATCTAGAGCTATAAATATCAGCCGCCAGAGAGTGAAACAGACAGGGGCAGAAGTCAAACAACAAAGCCAGGCAGTAAGCAGTTTCTTCAAACCAGAGCCAGTCCGGGTCATAATATCACCAGTCAGTTGAACAGAGTCCAAATTGTAATCCACAAACAGAGTCCCAACAGTCCAAGGTCAACACACAGGCATGCACAGAGTCCAAACGGTCAAGGTCAAAACACAGGCATGGCAAACAGGAACACAGCCAAGTATCTCAGTGAAGAACAATGTTGATACAAGCACAGCGGCTGTGGCAAAGCCAGCTAATATAGGCTGAAACCATGTGCTGTTAATCATGGATCCCTGACTCAGCAGCCTTGCTTGTTAGTCTAGCCGTTCTGCGCATGCAGTCCTTTATCTCCTGCTGTCTCTTTGAGTGATGCCTTTCCACTGCTGAAACCGGCCATCCTTCTTCCATAGGAGCTGCCGCGACAGGCTCTAACTCTTCTCCAGCCTCCCGTGGGCTAGTCCTGCGCTCTTCTGCAAGTTCTGGACCTTGTACTCTCACCTCTGCTGCCACCCCATCCGTCTCTTCCTCCTCCTCCTCCTTGGAGTACGTCCACATGCTCATGACAGTTTGATGCAGTATTTGCTACAGTCGCAGTCCACGGGACCTTCAGCCACCACATTGGCTGGTCACCTGGCAGTCCTTGCCTTGTATTGCAAGATGTTGGGTTTCACTGACACTACTCAGGATTTCAGGATGCATGGGATGGTGGAGGGTTGGTCCTGTGGGTGCCCACCCCAGCCGGACTCATGACGTCCTTTTACACCCAACATTGTGGAGTCTTTGCTTGGACTCCTTCTTTCATTGTGCGAGTCACCCTTTGAGGAGGCACTTTTTCATGCAGCCATGATGCTTTCTTTCTTTCTTTCTTTCTTTCTTTCTTTCTTTCTTTCTTTCTTTCTTTCTTTCTTTCTTTCTTTCTTTCACCTATTTTCTTATTATTCTCTAAGACTTATCAATGAGGTGGAGGACAGCTCGTTACTCTATGCAGTGCTCTGGGCCCTGTCTTGTGCCCAGTTAGGGCTTTGGAGCATTATGTGTCTTTGGCAGGGCCATCTCAGGAGTCGCCTTGAAGGGTCCTCCCCTTACCCAATATCAGTTTTTGGTAGTTTGGGGATTGGCAGCACTAAAGGGATTTGGCTTGCCTATAGGTGTCTTTGATCCATTGATAAAAGTCAGACCCATTGATCTACCTAGCCAAATATTCTGACTGGTAGTGACTCTCCAGGATCTCAGGCAGTTATGGGCACAACTGAGAAATGGTCTTAAATTAGAATTGCCAATATACTTGGATGAAGTATCTGATTTTACTCACTGTGCAAGACAAAGTAGGACAGTTTGACTGCCCATTTCTCCAGGTTTAATATTTTACAAACTAAATCCTCTCTACAGTAATTTTTTTTAAAACTCAGTTACAAAAAATTACTCTCTTCAGTATTTTACTTTGGCTGGCTTTTACATCTTGTGTGTAAATAGTTCAGGCATAAATACTAATAGCAGATAAAATTAGTAATATAGTAATTTAAATTCATGGAACATTAAAATGAAAATCAAAGAGTACAGAATAGCCTTAATCTTTACACTGTAGCATTGGGTTTTTATCCCAGCTTGTCTCAGTAGGCACTGTCACAGTGCCTAAGAGACATATATTGCATATAGAGCAAAGTACTGGGGATATATATATATATATATATATATATATATATATATATATATATCCCCAAACCATAGACATTTATTTTTATTAGCATATCTGAGGTATATATCCCTTTAGTCACCAACTTTGTGCCTGTAGTGTAAAAGAGACAGGTATTTAAAGAACAATCTAAAAGTATAATTATGGAACATTTGCATGCCTTTCATGCCTTTTCTTTTGTAAAATGAGGCAGGAATGGCAAGGGTGTGAATGACTGTGAACTCCCATCTCTGTCCTGTGCTAGTGAGCTTTTACAAGATCATTTTTTAAAAACCCACCACTAAGGCCCCCAATCTAGCGCAGAATATAGTGTGCTGAAGCCCATTGGACTTTAACACTGTCTTGAATTGTGGCCATGGTGGGATGTCCATTCTCGATGAGGAGAATTTGGCAATTATAGCTCCTAGATAGATTCTAGACAAAGCTCATGCATGGCAATAGATCAATAAAGGTATAACCCAAAGAATTCCTCAACAGTCACTGATACATGGTGTGTGGTCAATAATTCTCTCCACTCCACATTTTCTACAACTATTACCAACATCTATGAAGGGGTTATACTCCATTTCCAAATGTCATTACTTTCATATTTTATGTTACGGAGTGTAAAATAGGCTTGAGTTTTGTAAAATATGGTCATTTCTGTGAATTCTATACATTCACGGAAAAATATTTAATATTTAAATGTATACCTCACAGTGTACTATCATGCCAGCTGTTTCTTCAGGAAATACATGAAAATAAATTTTTAAATCTGTGGTTTTTAGTGACAAAAATCTGGTATTTTTAGTGGAAAGAGTGGAATGAAAATCAAAGGGAAAATTTGGATGGAACAGAAATAGAAAACTATTAAAGTGGTAAATTAGTTTCATTAACATGTCACCACATCTACACAAGGAATTTTTGTAATATCACATTTGTGCACCTACTCAATTCCTGCTTATATCATGGGGCATCCCCAAGTAATGTCTCCAGTGTTTACGTTGGAGCAAAGCTGTACTCTTGCTTTGCTCTGAGAATAAGATCAGGCACTGGAAAATTTCAACAGAAGGATGTTCTATTCATGTTCTGATGTAGAAGAGCATGCTGAGAACACCATCCCTGGTCCAGAGCTATGAGCATTAAGGTGTTGAGTGGAACTTGTAACAATAGCTTCACAGGTTGCATAGTAAGATGCATCAACATCCACAGTCTTCAGAGATGACTGGGATAATAAATATTGATTGCACATCTGACCAGTGTTGTTGCTCAACATCGAAATCTGTGACACACCAGTGACACACATCTGTGACACACCAGACACACCACACCAGTCATAATTAGCACATACCAAAAACTGCTCTGACCCACTGGGTGATAGGCTAGCATTAGGGCGAAAGATATAATAAAGAGAAGCATTATTCTATCCAGGAATATAATATCACAGTCAGACCACTGGCTATGGCCTGAAATTGAATGAGAGGGAAGAAAAAGAATTGGTGACAACAATTACTCTGTCAAAACATTACTTCATCATTGAGGATGGAACAAGATCTGCTCAGAAAAGAGTGCAAAAAACAGCAAATTAGTTTTTGAGTGGAGGAGGAATAGGTTATTATTTCCAGCTTCATTTTTGAACCTGACTGGAAGGGTTCACCCATCGTCGTCGCTAGTTATATCTGTTTTTCTCATTTTCTTTCTCCATTTCCTAATGCCATTTGTAAGGTTAGTGTTTTGAAAGAAAGTAAACAACTTTAATGACCCATTCAAACCAATAGGACAATATTTTGAGGTTGTTCCCATGACCAGCTACAGCAGGATAGGAATGGGAAGACCTTGGTAGCAAGACTTGTGTGGAGCCTCGTGTGGACCCACTCTTACCCTGCTGCTCCAGAGCAGGGCTGCCCTGCTATTTTATCTATCCTTTTACCTAGGTGAAAGGGGCAAAGCCCCATCTTACCGTAATAGCTTCAATTGTGTGTGCGAACAGGGCTGTGTGTAGCAGCTTACTTTAGAGCACAGAGTGCCGCTTAAAGAGCAGCCAGGAAGCCTGGAGCTGCAGCATTGCCATGAGCAGCCTCTCCATTGCCTGTGCAATGCATTGTGGGATACTGGAGGACTTACTCCTCCAGATCCCCAATGCAGTAAACCCTGCCATGCACCTCATGTGAGTGCATGGCATGGTGGAGCACCAAGAAGGACCTAGTCATGTGGGGGAAGGCAGGTATACTCCAGCCTTCCCCACAGCCCTACCTAGCCACCAGGGAGTCTGGTCGTCTGAACAACCTCATTGTCTAGTAAATGGAATTATTTTTAAGTACTAACCAAACAGCAGCAGAATTAATGTGTTTCCATGAGTCCTAGATTTGGGGAAGAGCTAATGCACATTATATACTAAAAGTATAACCTCAATTCTCCCAATTAAGACTAGTATATTTTTAATACTCTTATATATACACACTTACAATATTGAAAATATAAATATATTTATATTAAAAGGGGCACTTTACAAAATGTAAGCATCATTTTTCGATTTGTAAACCTCCATTTCACCATGGGTCCTTTCCTTTGGGATCGCTTGTTTTTCCTCTAGTCTTTGAATCTTTTAAAGCCTCTCTCATTATTTTTGTTGTCTGAAGTTGGGCAATAATGTTACTGTGATTAATTAAGCAAAAAGACATGCAAATGGGGGTGGGGTAATCATCAGATAATAAAGCCCTTTGGGTTTTGCAATGCATGAGGTGCAGCTAGGACCCTCTATCCCCAGAGGTCTGATTATCTCCAGGAAAACTACACCTCCTTGTACTTGCTGTATGGTTATTATGGAATATCTTTACACTTTATAAAGTAAATTACTTTAATCACTGAAAATTGCCAGTGTTTTGAGGTTTCAGCTGTGAGGTTCACAGAGCTTAATCTGCCCATTTCAAGTCTGAAATAACCAATAATTGTTCTAATAAAAGCAGGAGTAAATACATATTTAAATGGTGGGATCATCCCTTCAGAGTGGCACAGACACCTATTGAACATTTGGTGACATGGGACTCTTATTTGACAATAGCTCCAGAGTTACAAACCATAATGTTCCCCTTCTGGGAAATCCTTTTCATGTTCATTACTAAAACAACATGCCGCATGTTCATTGTGCTATCAATATTTGTTTAGAGGACATGGAAGCATCATTGATAGCTTGAAAGTGGAGGTCTGAAAACAATTCCATCTGGCAGAAGTCCAAAATCTGTTTGAAATAAATTATAGGGTTTGATCCTAACTTTTCATGCTATGGTGCCTGAGGATCCTTCCCTTCATGGAAAGCGCTCCTGACCACAAACTGCCACAGTACAAAAGGTTAGGATCCAAGCACAGTCTGCTGCTTTTCCTATCTGAAACTTTCAACTGAATGTATGTGGTTTGACAACTAGGGTTAGCCTCAGATTACATTATGCACTATCTGTATCGGGTTTACATAACTAGGGGAGAAGGTGTTGGAGTTAAGGACTATGTCACTTGACCACCTATCACTTACTGACTCACAATCTAATGTTCAACTAGTTCCATCAATAAAAGAGAAACTGCAGGTTGCAATAATCTATATATTTAATACTCTTAGCCGGTATGCATGCCCAGGATTTGGCAGCTGAACTCTCGCGACACACTGTGAGAGTTCTGGCATTAATAATGGAGGCGGCCCGGCCTCTCTGAGTGAGGATGGAGGAGGAGAGGGGGAAGAAAGCAGTGGCGGAGGCGGTGGGCTGGGGCAGAAAAAGGCAGCAGGCAGATAGGGGGAAGACAAAAGTGGTGGTGGGTGGTTGGGGGGAGAAAAAAGCCATGGAGATGGGCAGGAGAAAGCGGCGGGGAGAGGGAGAAGAAAGCAGCAGCCGACGGGGGGGGGAGGGGGAAGAAAGCAGCAGCAGGTGGGTGGGCGGGAGAGAGAAAGTGGTGACTGGTGGGTGGGCTTGGGGGGGGAGAAAGCTGGGGGGGGGACTAGAGGCACAGATGGTCTGCACCTGGTTCAGCTAGTTGTGTTATTAAGAGGCATGCTTAAGATTGGAAATATCTCTACTTTAACAATGGCATCCATGGTGTGTGTGTGTGTGTGTGTGTGTGTGTGTGTGTGTGTGTGTGGTCCCCATTGGATCACAACACATGTAGAAGACAGTATCCTGGGAAGGGGGGCAATTCATTTCCCCATACCATCTTCCCACCTAAAAATCACCTCCCCACACTGCTTTTTGCTTCCCAAGGTCCTATTTGCTGTATATAGCCACTTCAATAGGCAAATAGGAGGTTGGTGGGGAGTATTTATGGTTGGGAAATGGCATGGGAGAAACTGTTCTCTACCCACCCCACTCTACATCTGGATCAGGTCCCCTGCAGGCATATTTTGCTAATGAAGCGGTGTTTCTAACTCTTAAGCACAAATCTTAATAGCACTACTATTACAACATGTAGTTAGGTTATAAATGATGTGTCTGAGTTGATTTCAGGTCCTATGAAAATTCCATTTGTGGTGATTAGTAGAGATAAGTGAACTCTCCATTGCCCACATTGTAATAATTTGGTTATGGATCAAGTATTAATTTGATAATGAATCTATTTTTATGACCCCCCCTCCCTCAAATTAGGGGGAAAAACCTGTTCAGCTTCCACACCAGGGCTTGGAAAAATCTGACCCCTTCCCACCAACTTTCCAAACACCTCCAAATGTGCCCTTTACTCACTGCTCTGGCAGGGACAGCAGCAGGTGATAGGCTCTGAGGCTATTCTCACGATTGCAGAAAATTGGGCTAGCCTCCGCTAGCCCAATTTTCTGAAATCGTGAGAACCACTGGGCTCAGCTATGAGCCCGGTGGTTCTAGAGCGGGTAACCCGTTCAGGTACCCCTCCCCTAAAACCATGTTTGCAGAGCGAGCACTCCGCAAACCCAGTTTTTTAAATCATGAGTAGCCGCGGCGCGGCTCCATGCCACAGCTACTCACGAGGACACCCCCAGAAGGGAGGCGAAAATTCGCCTCCCGGCTCCGGGGGTCTTGCCAGCATGCCCTGCACAAGCACGCAGGGCATGCTGGAGCTTCCGGGGGCCAATTGGCCCCCGCTCCCCCCCAGCCCCCACTGGCTCCATTACGGAGCTGGCAATTGTGTGGGCAGCTGATCCAGCCGCCCAGGGCTCCCGCTTACTCGTGTGCGGCTTAGCCCGCTCTCCCCACTCTGCTGCACAAACCAGGTCTCACTGATCGTGAGACCCGGCTCAATGAGTAGCAAGTGAGAAGAAGGGTTCCTCCTTTTCTCCTTCTCCTCTCCTTGCCCTGCTGTGCAGGGCACCAGAGGCAACATACAGGGTGCAAGGATACTTTTCCCCCTCCTTGCTTCCTCCATCATCCTGACTTGGCATGCTGAGGATCTGGTGCATCAACTTGCAGCAATGGAAGGGAGCAAGTGAGGGGCCATCCTTGTGCCCTGTACATTGCCTCTGATGCTTCATGTGCCAGAACAATAGGGGGAGGTGGGGAGGAAAGAAGGAAGGAACCCCCATTCACTGCTCACAGCTCACCATATGCTATTGTTTCCAAAAGGGTGAGTAAAGAGTGCATCAGGAGGGATTGATGGGAAGGGGGAGGACTTTTCTGAGCTTCAAGACTGGAACTGAGTTTGGGGGGCTGTGGAAGTTTGCCTTTCCTGCAGAGCAGGCTGTTCCAAGCCCTCCACGCCCCACCCAGGTTGTTTCTGAACTTGAGCTGGGAGAACATCACCCTTATCTCTATTGATTCACAAATGCATTTATGCTTCACACATGCAAGTACATGCCTGTGTAAACTGGCCCAAGCTTCTGCTCCATTGTATCCCAAGAAAGGGATATTATGTGAATTGTATCTTGCCTATATTTTGTATGGTGTCTAACATATTTGTAGCATCTAATAAATGTTAAATAGGAAAAGGGAAGAGAGGCAATGCAACATTTTCTTACCACTCACTCAGGGAATGGCAAAAGGAATAAAAGAGAGTGTGTTTATTCCTATTAGCAGAAAGCTAATCTCGGATTTAATAATAATTTTATAAGAAAATGGTTTCCATTTCTAAATGTGATCCACTCAACTGGAAATACAGAAGAGTGCTTAGATTTTTTTCAATAATTCTTTATTAATTACAGGATATGCATTTGCTGTATGCCAAGTTCTTTCTCATATCTTTTGCTATTCCTGATTTTCCCCCATGATGTTTATTTGTGAATTTATTTACTTTCTTTTTCTAAATTGCATTCATACAAGAGAGCCTGTGGGGCCATTCATATGACCTACCATGTGGGTGGGTGGGGGAAGGCTTTGCAAACCTTGCCTTCCCTCCAGACAATCATTCTTTGCCTAGACTGATGCCTGGAGCACCCATCCTCTGGGGGAATCCCCCAGTGCACCGCAGTGGGATATCCAGAGGCTGGGATAATGAGGCCTCAGAGCAATTTGCCCTACTCCATGTTGCATGGAGCAGCTCTCACCAAGCATAGAATGATCGTGTGGGAGGAACACAAGGTTGGTGAAGCCTTCCCCCCACCCACCCACACAGTAGGTCGTGTAAATGGCCCCACAGTCTCTCTTGCATGGATGTAATCTAGAAGAAATTGGTGAGTGGAGAATTGGCACATAGCATATTTTGTGTACTGCGGGTCAGGGAAGGAGAGCAGTGTAGACCATTGGAAGGTGGAGGTTGTGGTTGGTGGCACATTCTGTGCATAGTTTGTGGGGGTGGAGGGCAGTGTCTCAAAATGTCACCTCAGGCAGCAAGGGAGCTTGGACTGGGCCCAACTATTGAATTAACAAACTTCAGGAGAAGTTGGAGATGAGATGACAATGTAACATAATTGTCAGTGAACTGGGTACTATGAGTTGTGGGTCGGGAATTTTTTTGGGGGGGTGTTGTTGCAGGTGATTTCTCTAGGTTTTCGATCCTGGAGAAGAAGGAGAAACAAATGTAGTATTTGTCTGTGAGTACAGCTCAACCCCAAATGTGCTGTCAATTGAATCAATCATTAATGGTTGGTATGGACTTTGAAAGGAACTGCGGAGCAGAGGATGGAGATTATCTCATGGAAGAAAAATCCAAGTGGGTTCTTAAAAACTGAAAGCTGGACTTCTGCAAGTCAAAATACACACATGCATCTGGAAATTCTTCTCCAATGGATCTACATGCCAGATGCAGTTCTGAGATGCATAAAGGATTAGACCAGGTTCCGTGATGGAAAATTAATTGCTTCATTTGAAAGGCCAGTATTTAATATATGTACTGTATTAAATACTGATGTTTTATAGCTGCTTCTAAGCATGTGTACAAAATGAGGTTCATGCACAGGTTCAGCGTTTGAAATATATGACAGTGATAGGAGTATAAGCAAGTTCTCCAAATGTTCTGAGCACCATTTTGGAGTCCATTTTGGACGCCAGAAGAGTATTCCTTAGCAAACCTTAGCAAAGTGTTCCCTGGTTTTGCATCTGCTGCATGTGACCTTCCATGTAGGACAGTGAGCAAAATTGGCTTTGTAGGCATAGTCTCCACATTGGGAGCAGTGGTAGCTCCTCCTTTCTTGTGCTGCCACTTTCTTGGGCAGTGCCACATAAGAAGATTGGATTTGGACTCATTTAGACTGAACAGCCTGGATTTCAGGAGGTTGGGTTTGGTATACCCAACAGAACAATTTAGCAAAGTGAAGAGCATTTTCCATCCTCCCACCCCCAGCCATTTCTATGACTTTATCCAAGGTACGTTTCTGCTCCAACAGCAGTTTTTCACACAGTTGGACCAGTTTGTTTTCATAACTCTCTTATCCTTGAGCATTTCATCAGTAAAGCTAGCAAACTCACAGGTTACATACATTTAAGGCACACAATGCTGTGGTACATTGATTAATAGATACACCAGGCAGTTGGGATTTAGAACAGAACTTGTAACATTCAGCAATCACATTCAAAGTAGGGTTGAAGTGATTATCTAAGACTTGAAGAGCAGCTTCATAAGAATTGGCATCCCCTTCCAAGTTGTCAGGAAAAGGGAAATTATTATATATTCTTTGGCCTTCATGGCCCAGGCAGTGAAGCAATATAGCCTTCTGCTTTGCTGGAGTAAAATCAGGGGTCTGTATGGTTAGGTAATTGCATAAATAGGACCTCCACTGTTTCCAGGGAAAACCAGCTTCTCCTGGGGTAGACAAGAAAAAAGGAGGTGGTAGGATCTGAGTTATGTTGCAGTGGGCATCCAGTGAACAACAGAGTCCAGGACTGAGAAGAGGAAAGTACCTTCAGTGGTTGTGCAGGTCAGAAAGCTGGAGAAACAATCAGCATCAGCAAAACTAGAATGCAGCAGTTCAGGAATGTAGGCCCAGTGATGCAATGGAATGAAGATTCAGGAACCTTCACAAGCTTTGCAGACTCACACGGATAGCTGGTTCAAAATCCCATCACCAAATGTTTTATAGCTGCTTCCATCTTAAATACAAATCAATCTTATGTTAGTTTAACTAAGACGTTATTCCAGTAACAACAACTTCTCCTTCTCCTTTCCCTCCCTGTTCTTTCTGACCTCCCGCCCCTTCCAGGATCCCCACTGGGACAAACTTCTCAACAAACCATAAAAGATTACTAAATATAATACAACAACATGTAAAAGTGTAACTGGTCAAATTAGTGACAGAAAAATTATACCCTGAAGAGACATGAAAAGCCACATCTACTAGGAGCAGAAACACAGGTCCATATTCCATCAATCCTACTTTTAAAAGAAGTGTTTAAAAAGTGTTGCATCTTGTTCTAAGGATAAACTCTAATATGATTTTTGATAGAGTGTGCTATCAACAGTCCTCAGGAGAAATCTGAGTTATTGTGCCGGAGGCAATTAACCCTGAGTAATATGAACTTTTTAGCAACCTGAAATGACAACCTGATTGAGGAGGGTATCCTATTTTCAAGGGGAAATGATGGGCCAGAAAACAAGATATCGTTTGCTACTGCTCAAGCTTTCAACCAAAGCTTGAAAGCTCCCTGCAGTAATTTGTTTACCAAGTTGACTAATGAGAAGAGTTAATCAAAAGAGTTTTTGTAGGAGAAATATGACCAGTAGCCTAAGCCTGAATAGTATTACATAGATCAGCAACAGCCTCTGTTTCTGGAAGGATTCCAAGCAGAAATATTGAATTTGATTACAAGGCAAAGGGTAACGATGAGCAGGGGCATTTTGCAGGAAGGTAAACATAGTTTAAAAAGCAAATTATAAAAGTATTCTGCAGCATCATTTCCAAACAAAATGAAAGATTAGATGAATCTGAGAAGGTTTGGACTCGGGCACTTCTGTTGATGTTATTTGGCACATAACAGAAACAAGTGAAAACCACCTGAAAAGTAGGGCTCTTGGGTTCAAAATTGGCATAGCATCTTTTGGTACATAGCAGACAATGTTTAAATTCTCATAGAAGGCTATGTTATAAATCAAAAGCCTTGTATTTTCATGAATATGAGTTCCAACAAATGGGGGCCAAATCATATAACTTGGAGCAGTTTGAGGAGGAAATGCCGTGCCTTGATATAGAAACAGCCCTAAGTCCAATAATACCTTTTTTAAGATCAGCTAACATGACAGATAGCAAGTAAGCAAGTAAAATTACATTTTACTGTTTTAAATAGTAAATTTAAAATACTATTTTATTAAAATTACATTTTAAAATTTCTGAACAACAAGTAAAATTACTTAGAAAGCCTATAAGGTGGGCCACATCTCAAAGACTGGCTTGCTTCATACCCGGGATGATGAGCCTCACAAGCTCAAGTTACCCTTGCTAACTGAGCAAAGAAGCATCTTTTGAAGTGGTGATTCTCTTATATTTAGCAGAGGTAGAGCAACTGTCCTTACCCAATCCCAGTACAGCATGTTGCTGGTGTCTATCTTATGTTTCTTCTTAGATTGTGAGCCCTTTGGGGACTAAGAACCATCGTTCGTATGTATGTATACCACTTTAAGAAATTTTGTTGAATATATGAATGTTTCTAGCAGCAGTAGTAGTAGTCGTAGTACAGGTTGACTATCCCTTATCTGGACTGCTTGGGATCAGAAGTGTTCCAGATTTCAGATTTTTCTGGATTTTGGAATATTTGCATAATGAGATATCTTGGGCATGGGATCCAAGTCTAAACATGAAAGGTTACTGTATTTTATAAAAACAGAGCAGGCACCAACGGAGCGCCAAAACAGATGCCAACAGAGCAGGTGCCAAACCGAGCATGCACTCTTTGCTCTCTCTTGCAAGGCAGGGATGGAGGAGCCCCCTTTGCTGCCTCCTGCCAGGGGAAGGCCTGTTTAAGGGTTAATCAGAGTGAGTCCAGGTTCCTAGAGAGGTGACTGGGAAGAAACATTTGGCAGGAGCACCTTCCCTTCCAGCCCCTCCCCCTGGAAAGGAGCCTTTGTGTCTTTTCCTACCCGCGGGATCTGCAGACTCCCCTTGAAGAAGAGAACTCAGCGGTTGCCAATGTAGGTGGAGTGCGTGGGGAACCCAGAGCGGCAGGGGGAGGCAATGCAAGGGAGGAAAGCAGGGAGTGGGCTTGGGACAATGGAACCAGGGTAGAAATGTCCCAGGTGGGCAATGAGGGGGATGAGATGTATGCAGCCTTCTGAAATAAGTAGGTTTTGACTGCACGTTTAAAAGCAGCAAAATTGGGAATCTGCGAGTGAGTGAGCTGAAACGTTTTGTTTTTTGTTTTTGTTACGGCCTGCTGTCTGGATTTTGGAGCATTCCAGATTTCAGTTGTCCAGATAAGGGATACTCAACCTGTAGTAGTAGTAGTAATAGTAGTAGTAGCAGCAGCAGCAGCAGCAGCAGCGAGGGAATCATATTATTGAAACAACAGCTGCCCATATTTCTGATGATCCTGTGATTTTGTTTGCCCACACATAAGCTCTTTGGGTGGCTTCACATAACACAGCAGCAAGTCAGGTGCCACTGACCACCAGTGCATGTGTATGCTCATGGCGCAAGATAGTCATTTCATGATGTCTGAAACCACCAATGTTGGGTCACCTAGCCAGACTTCCCTCCACCATCCACCACCTAACTTCATATCTTGGTTACAGATATCAGATGGTGAAGGCAAGTCCAGCGGGGGAACTGACATCACTGGGTTCAAATGTCACAAAACATTCAGAACTTAAGACTCACGCTGGGAGCATGCACTCACCAGGAACCAGCGGTTGCTGGCACCTTACTTGCTGCCACATTACGCAAAGCCATCCTTTGTTTGATGCTGAAGTTCTGTGGCAAGTGGTTTCAGGCCTCCTCCCCCCCCTTCCCTGCCACCGCTGATGAATGAGATATCAGCTTTTTAAAAAGAGAGAGAGATACATGCCCACAGACCCAGTTGCTCTGCATGCACTCTGTGCAATGAGGGTCCTCAGGTTAAAAAGTTGCCCATGTGCAGTGAAATATATGCAGAGTTCTCCTCTTCCTTCCACTGTTCCTGATGCCCTCTGAAAATATGTCCCTGAGGGCCAAGAGATATGCATGCCAACATATAAAACCATGTGTGGAGAGAAGAATTACAAAGTAGCTAATTAATAGTACAGCAAAAATACATCTAACATGTTTTGAAAATGGTATAGGGGGAAGTTACTGACTTGCCAATAGCTATAAGGAAAATAGATTGCTTAAACCCTGCTTTATATTTATTAAAGAAAATGACACATGTACTAATACCAAGCAAACTATGCATCTGATGAAGAAATTAAACTAATGTATCATTCATGCAGAAATATTTTTAAATAGCCACAATAAATATGATCAAAGTCCTTAATTGTAAAATAGGTTTAAGTGTCCTATGATAGAGTTTGGGAACTAACAAGATATATAAACCAATTTGGTGGTTACCTAAAAGGATGGAGATCCTTTGAGGTACCAAACTTTTAAAGCCTCTTGTTCTTGTGCTTCAAAATCTATAATATTTTAAAAAGAAACAGAGAGCTTTGAAGGCATAAAAATCTTGAGGCTTTACGAATATTTTATTTAGATGGAAGAATATATTACCTAAAATTATGAAATGCAATATGAATAGTATTTTGAAAAACATGGTGAAATGACACATACCTCCATGCATGTGTCCAAATATATTATCAAAAATTAATACCCATTCTTTGCCATTTCATTTCTTTATTTCATTCATTTTATAACAATTCTCAGGAACTGGTCATTATTATTCCCATTTTAAAGTTTGGGAACGTGGGATGAAAGATAGCAACCTTCTTGAATGCTATCAAGTAAGCGAATATGATGCCAACTCCATATAAGGCTGACCTGAGTGTTCTCCAGTGAACCTTTTTTTGCACAAAAGGGAAAATTTGGGGGATGAAGTGTTTCCTATTTCCCAAAAGACCCTCCAAAAGCTTACATTTTCACACTGGTTCCCTAGCTATATCTTCAGCATTATGGTTTGTTTGGGATCAATAGCACTTCTCTTCTATTAACAAGGATGTCATAATGCAGTCACAAATGTGGCTATGCAGTTACTAGAAAGAGGAGAGCTCTTCTGAACACCAAAATGGTGCTGCAGCTGCAGCTGATCAGGGCAGTGAAGAGGACTCACAGCTGACAAGTGCTACTGCAGTCATCTAATGGTGCAGTGGGGAAATGGCTTGACTACCAAGCCAGAGGTTGCTGGTTCGAATCCCCGCTGGTATGTTTCTCAGACTATGGGAAACACCTATATCAGACAGCAGTGATATAGGAAGATGCTGAAAGGCATCATCTCATACTGCATGGGAGGAGGCAATGGTAACCCCCCTCCTATATTCTACCAAAGACAACCAAAGGGCTTTGTGGTCACTAGGAGTCAACGACACACTTTACTGCTGCCTCAGTGTCAGGAGATGCTCATAGCTGGAATGTGTCCAGGGTAGGAATGGGGAGGAGTTCCACCCCACTCAAAATCTAGATCAGAGCCATGGCTTCTGCTTTAACAAAAGCATCTTCAGATGGATGCAAGGTACATTGCTTTCCCATGATTGTGGTACCTGCTCCAGGAATACAAGGAGGCCTTCAATGCAAAAAGGTGGTGGTGAACTAGTCTCCTCCTCCCTGCCTCTAAGGGCTTGTGGCATGCAAGGCATGGTCCAGTGCAAGCCACAGGATTTGGCACAGCCACTTTTGCATCCCAAAGGTATCTGATCCAATGACAGGAAAGGGTTTGGGGTTTTTTAAGATCTCCCCCTTGTTTTATTGGAGACCATCCCTAGTGGAATGTGGCATGTGCTCCTCAACCCAGAAGGGAAGGTCCCTGATCAAGCCAGGGGTAGGTAGGGATGCCACCCCCTCACTGGATTGGTTACTTTTCTGATGAAAGAGCAGGATCTAGCACAACTAGGCGCTTACACCAAATTCCCTCTTTTCCCATGGTTATGTCTCTGAACCAGTGAGGGTGAGGGGTATTTTCACCTATATTTAACTAGATTGGAGGCTAGTGGACAAAAGGCAACAAGAAAAGAGCAGAAATTGATAAGGTGCTTATTAATTGGATCTTTTTGTCTTGAAACTGCGGGTCTTCTCCTTGCAAAGGTCAAGGGAGGAAAGGCATGTCAATTTCAGTTTTTGTCATCAAAAGCTGCACCAGTATTGGAGCAATACTGCACATGCTACATATTTTAATTTTAAAAGGTGAATTTGACCAGTTTTCACAAGAATGTCAAGTACATAACAGAGGTGATAGATAGATAGATAGATAGATAGATAGATAGATAGATAGATAGACACACGCACACAAACTTGCCAATTCCAGATGTGCAATGATAATTGGGCAGACATGTTCCAAGAACATGCACTCCCAAGGGAACTCCCCAAAATGAAGGTGGCAGCAGTGGGATAGAAGAATTCGGAAGGGGGGGGAGGCAGCCAAAGGAAGTAGGGGGCAGCATGAGTGGGCTATCAGAGCTTGTGGCAGGGAGCAAGTAGATGAGCTGTTTTCCACACAAAAATGGCCCGCACACATAAGAGGATATAAGAGGTTCTCCCCCTGAACACAGGCCACTGCAGGGCTAGCTATGCCACTGGCCCCTTCCATCTACCATTACGTTTGGAACATAATAGCAGAGAGGCAGCATTTTAGGACAGTTAATGGCTGAAGGGGCAGCCAGGTAATGGAGAGAAGTGGACTTACACATCATGTCCAAGCACATCATAGCCTCACCTCCAAAGTAGGTGAGACAACAGCACTGTGACTTCAGACCTGCAAGGATTGCATGCCCAGGTCCCAATAAAGGCAGGGCACACTTAATTAGAAGAAATTAGGGGCACTTTATTGGTATTACATGCATTCAACCTTCCATGAGGAACATAAGCTGATCAGAGTGTGGGTACTGCACCCATGTGGGTCAGCCTCATAAGGAGGACTGCTCCACAACAGGGCAAAGGGCTGCATGCCAATTCAGCAAGGCACCAAGTCCTGACATTGTCTCATTGCAGGGGCTTTCCCCACCGAGGGAAGGGCAGCCTGGCCCACCCCAAGCTGAGCCACACAACTCGGGGCGGTGAGCCGAGCCACCCTCCAGGTGGGGGCCCATCACAGCCCAACAGGCCACAATACCCTGAGGGGCTCTTCCTTTACCCCCTCCACCTTAAATAGTTCTCCAGTCCAACAGTTACAAAAATGACCAACCCCTACCCTTACTCTCCTGCCAAGTGACTGAAGATCATATGTCCAGTTGAACCCCTATTACAAAACTCAGTGAGAAGTAGGTGGAAAAAAAGGCCATACCTAATGCCAATCTGGTATGACCCCCCAAATTATTACTTGGCCCCAAATGGTGACCAGATAACCCTCACTGAGTATGGGACAGGTGGGTGGGTGCCTTGCCCCAAAGTGACTGACAGGCATTGCAAGAATCCAGCTACTTATACAGGCACTGCCTGCATCTGATTGGCTGGCCAACTTCATGTGCAGGGGGAGGTCAGATAATAACTTGATTGGCTGGCCTGAGTCACATGCAAGGAGAGGCACGATGGTGGCCTGCGTGCCTGCCTATGGGGTCGGGATATTTCCCCACCCCTGCCCCACTGCAAATTGTGGCAGTGGGGAGTAGCATTGCAGTGAAACTGTAACTGAAGCTCCAAAAAGTGCTACAATCCATAACTTGTAAAAACCAGGATGACACCTGGGATGAAAACAAGAATGCAAGTGTTTGGAGAAGGCATAATCTGAATTATGAGGAATAAATAACTGAAGGAATGTTGTCAATGCCAAACAAAAGGGCTAATGTGATAGTACTCTTGAGACTCAAAGCAATTAATAGTACTGACATTATTTTCTAAAATCAAACATCTTGAATGGCTGGGTGTTCTTTCTAGAAATTATCAATGTGATTTTGCCAGGATTCAACTACAAAAGGAATTCAGAATTTCTTTAAGTTTCAGTCCTTTGCTCCATTCCAGTTGAATCAACTGAGGCCTCCCACCCACTGCTGGCCTCTTTATCCATTTCTGGGTCAAACCAAGACCCAGTGGTGCTTCTGGAGAATCTAGATACTGTCATTTCTGAGTGCCACCAGCCGTGATCAAACCAGATGGGGTTCTCAGTACTTTAGTGTCAAGGAGGAGGAAGTCCATGGACTGCCAGCTGTATCATCTTACCAAGTTATTATGTCATTGTGCTGTACTGGCACTGTATTGATTCTACAGAATAAGCGAAACAGAACTATGGTTGTAAGGTGACAATAGCCTTTGGTTCAACTAATACACAAAACGTTGTTACATTCTCAAACTTTTCCCTGACTTAATCTGCTCTTTAAAACAAAGGAGGGTACAGGAAACAGTTCATTTGGTAAAAATATCCGTGCACAGCATATTTTAAACAAATCTACGTGAAGATGGAATGATTTCACTATTGTCAATTCAGAAGAAATGATGGCAAGTATCATGGAAGTGCATGGGAAAGTTCTAGATTCAGAACCTAAGAGCACTCACTTGATGAAGATTATGAAGAATGCTCCATAGAACCACATGGAAGCACCAGTTATCACAAATGGGACCTCCGCATAAGATGCTAGGCTGTTAGCCTGCCAGCCCTGTGCACTCATGTGGTACGCGCATTGGGGCTGCCATTAGTCGAACTGGGCCCACATGTCCAATAGTAATTGATTGATTGATTACTATTGGACATGTGGGCTCAGTTTGACTAATGGCAGCCCCAATGTGCGTACCACATGAGTGAAGAATTTTCATTCTTTAGGAACGTTTTCATCAATCTATAACTCAAATAGGTTCATTGTATTCTTACCTCACCCTTTGCTGGTGTGAATTGATAATACATCATCATCTGAATCTTCCCTGAAATGCCTGCATTTAGGACTTGTTCATACATATGAATCCCACAAGAATGGGATTCATTCTCGTACATATAAATCCTTTGAGACCCCGCATAGCATAGTGGTTAGAGTGTTGGACTAGGACCGGGAAGACCCGAGCTCGAATCCCCATTCAACCAGGAAACTCACTGGGTGACTTTGGGCCCGTCATGTATCTCTCAGCCTAACCTACCTCACAGGGTTGTTGTGAGGATAAAAATAAGCATGTACTGAACTCCTTGGTGGAAGAGCGGGATATAAATCTAATAAATAAATAAATGAGGAAATATCAGTGTGAATGGAAACAGTAATTCTTGTGATCACAGCACCTGGAAAAAGTGCAGTCATAACTGTAAAAATGGGTGCCAGCTATCTCTGTGTTTTGCTTGATTAGTAATGAAAATCATATATGGGTTTTGTATGTATAAATCACCTTTTTCTTTTTAGCCCTTTAGCACTTCCATTAAGGCTTTCTCGAAGGGCTGATACCTACTTACCAAAGTGGTGTAGCTGCTGCTTCTCTGTAGCTGGATCCCATGTGCTTAGAGAAGAACCATAGAAGAAAACCCCCAAAGGAGAAAATGTTTTCTCAGAGAGCCACTATTTTTTGTGTATCACACAATGCTTTTTCCTTGAGAATCACCGTAAGTCCTCAGCTGAGTTTCTTATGTTTTTAACAGGTTTTCAGACAGGGTTAATAGGAAGGATATATTGAAGAAACCTGATCCAGCTGTAGTTGACCTCTGTAAGAATCCTTTCACTGATATTGGCTCGTTTTATAATAAGGTCAACATCTGCAATATTATGGTGTGAGTACATAGGTACAGTGAGCTACTGCAGCCATTGCTATAAGCTGATGTTCTTCATATGAATGCCGTTCCACCCTGGTTATATGTGGTAATGTGACACATCATGAGGGCAGAGATGTTATAGTCCTGTTAGCAAAGCCGGCTCCCCCAGTCCTAATTCTGAGAGGTTACTATTGGAAGTGCAATCGATATTAATACCTCAGAATAAATTATAATTCAGGTTCCCCTGCTTGTAATTAATATTTCTAGTACCAAAGCTTTTATAAATTGATAGGCCATGGAACAAGAATTATTTTACATTGGAGGGTTATAAATGTTACTACATTATGTATATCATTCTTTAAATGCCATATCCAAATGCATTTTTGTGACTGATCTTAATTTTGCATATGCTTTTAAAGTAGCATTCATTAAAAAATAATCTTAGTAAATTGATGGCAGGACCATCTTTCATTTCATCAATCAAATTTCCAAAACCTTTTGTGACATTATCTTGCACATCACTAACTATAGTGAGAGGAAATTATTGTTTCACTCTCAGTTGGAAACTACCCTAAAAATATCAAAAACATTAAATACTTATAAAATGGGATTTCTGCTATATCTCCCAAGCTGCCATTTAAACAGCTGGAACAAATTTTTCGGGGAAGTTACTTGTGGGAGTTGACTGGTTCTTACATTTGATTTTAGCAATATTTAGAAATCAAAAATACACTTTGGATTAAAGTATTGAGTATATACACACCTTTACAATAAGTGGATATAAAAGGACTCCCATGTGGGTACCTTGGAACATGGGGAGCACTGCTAGGTTTGTGTAGCAGTATGAATTACTGCTATTGGTGTGAATCCGTGTGTACACTAGGATGGATGCTGTACTGTATTGTACCGTACTGATTTATTTATTTATTGTGGTACTGTAATATATGCTCCTTTTTTAAGGTACTGTATGGAAAGACCTGGTCACATTCAAGCAGAGCCACATGAATACGACACAGCCATGAACTCAAGGGCACCTTTGGGGGAAGGAGGCAAGTGCCCCCTCAGATAAGAAGCTTCCCCCCACATTTACCCCAGTTTTAAGAAATCTAACATGTGGGACACAGCTCACCCCAAAATTCACTTTGTCCCTTCTGTGCCCCCCCTTTCCCCCGAGTGTTTCTTCTTCTGGTGCTGCCACCATGAGTCCAGCAACCTTACATACTGACAAAAAGCCTGTATGGAGACTGCTGACAAATGTGAAGAGGTCCATTGTTATTAAAGCAGTCCATAGGTATGTTCAGTGCTATAATGCACAATAATCCCTACGACGACTCTCTCTGTAAGGTAGGTCCAATCATCGTGCTTTCCATATTTACAGATGAGGGTTAAGGCGGGAAGCTAACCTTCATAAGGCCACCCAGTGATATTGTTGTGAGCCAAGCCTGATTTGTACACTAGATATGTTCCAGAGCTAGCATATGAAATTAGGCTTGTTTCACCAGTGTCACAAAGTGACCAGTTCTTTATACGGTGACCATGTACAGTCTGGGTGTGAAAGTAGAAAGGAGACCAAAACACTCTCAAATAATTCAGTGGGCTTTATTGAGTATAAAAGAGCAACGACATCAACCTAACTGAGCAGAAAACAGAACAATCAATCAGAACTACTAATAATATTTCAATTATAGCTAGTAATAAAATCAACCCAGTGTTCCTAACTATCACATGTGTGTGAATGCATGTAAAGTCAATATTAAATCTTCCTGAAACCTAACACAATTCATAGATAGATGGAAAGAGGGAGGGGGGAGGTAAGGAAGGCACAGGAATGGGATGTTTGGGAATTAGGAGTTAGTAATGGGAGGAGGAAGGGGGGAAGGGGGAGGGGAAGTGGAAACCAAGACTATAGAAGCAGCATATTTACCAGGGTCCAACGTGGGGGCAGCAAGTGTACACAGCTTGGATGTGAGGCTTGGAAATGATGAGGCGTCAGATGGAAAAAGCTGGCGCTGGATTTCACAGACAGAGTTAGTCCTTGATTCTTCGCCTCATGGCAAAAATCACTGAGCAGTCTCTTGTCTGCAGGCTTCAGGCCTCTGTTAGCTCCGCAGCTAGACAGGAGGCACTTGGGATGCACACATGAGCAAATATCTGCTTGTTAGGCAAAGCTTGCTGACTCTCTGTCCGGTGAGCTCCCTTCTTATAGTTGTTCCATCATTTGATCTCCATAGAGTCTATTCAAAATATCATCATCCTTCCTGGATCACAAAAGGTGTCAATTGCTGTGCTGTTACCTTCTAGATCCTGTCTTCTAATTACTGATCAGTTCAGGATATTATGTCAGTCCAGTGTAAACAGGATCTGGGTTCCATCTCCTGTTAACTGTTGTTGGGAAGAATATTGTTCTATTGATATTCCCAAAGCAAATCTGCATCTCTGAGCTTGCAAATGGGCATCTTCACTTGTCTGCAGACTTTCTGGAGTCTGGTCTTCAAGAATGTCAAAAGTCAAAAGTGTTAGGAAAGAAGAAGCAAGGCTATATGTGTGGAAGAGCAATTAAATCATTTTCTTTTGTTTATATCTACCTAGGGTGTAATTCTAAAAACCGCAAGAGGACATAAACAATGCTTCTAATTCTACATTGCAAATATCTCCTCAGAGAGAGACAGGATTATCCCCTGTCTTTTCAAGGCAATTCGCCAGATTGCAAAGCTATGACCAATGACTATTGTAAACTTTCTGGAAGAGGAAATGTGAGCTCAGCTCTTAGCTACCTCCAGAGACATTACCTGAGAGCAAGTTCCAGACAATTTTAGGAGTTTACTCCTTTCACTCTATTGAACTCCTGTTGCAAGGAGTTCAGTGGTGCTGACAAAGATACAGATCTCAGCCTGGCCCACTGGCCAACATGAATGAGCTGGACAACATATCCAAATTGCTAGTATGTGTAAATCTTCCTAACATGCATCTGTAAAGGTAATCCACAGTGATAGCATTTGGATATGTGTGAGAAAGAAAAACAAGCCTGGCCATTGTGTCTCTTGATTACACATTTCACAAACATTGAGAAACAATGCTGGATTGCCCCTACCTTCACAAAGTAATTCCCATCTGTCCCAAAGGCAAGTCATAAGACCTGGGTGTCATGTACTGGTCAGTTCATCTGAGTTCAGGCATTAATTGATTTCTTAATAAAGTGGAATCAGACCCAGGTCTGGATTTCACATAATTTCGGATTGGTAACTCTGGGTCCAATGTGGTAGTCAGGTTGGCCACAACAATATGATGTTATAGCCTGTATGAGGTTTGAATTGAGGGCTACCATAGCTCATTCTCTTAATCATTATGCTTTACTCCATGGGGGCCCTACTTTGAACCGTATTCTGGAGTGCTTCACATCTCTCAGCTGAAAGCACTGTTTTTGCTATGTTAACAATGAGGCTAGCCAGCTAATAGAGCTGTGCAGAATGGGCTCCTACACTAAAAAAAAAACCCCAAATGTGGCAGCCAGACTGGTCTCTGGGGTAACTCAGAGAGACGATATTATGCCTGTTTTAAAACAGTTGCACTGGCTGCTGATATGTTTCTGGGCAAAATACAAAGTGCTGGTTATTACCTTTAAAGCCCTGGACGGCTTGGGGTCCAGGCTACCTTAGAGAGTGCTGCCTTCTGTATGTTCCCCATCGCACACTGAGGTCATCTGGAGAGGCCCATCTCCAGTTACCACAAGTACATCTGGTGGTGACTCAGAACCGGGCCTTTTCTGTAGCTGCTCCTGGCCTATGGAATGCACTCCCAGCAGATATCCGCAGTTTAGGCGCTCTGTCAGCCTTTAAGAGAGCCCTAAGAACTTACTTGTTTGGCCTGGCCTGCCAAGGTTTTTAAATTGGTTTTTTAAAAGTATTTTAAGTGGTTTTAAATGGCTTTGAATTGTTTTTAAATTGTTATAATACTGTTTTGAGCACTGTGTTTTAGATGTTCTGTCTTTTTGTGTCTTTTTAAACTTGTTGTACACCTCCCGGAGCCTTCAGATGGAGCAGTTTATAAATGTAATAAATAAATAATAAATAAAATATTAATATCACAACAGAGGTCCCAATTTGCCTTTGTAACAGTGCACAATGAAGCGCTGTACACAATTGGTGTGAAGTGCCGGAGGGGGTTCTGCAGGAAGAGTGGGCTTAGCCCGCTCTCCCTACAGACGATCAAGAGGCAGCCCTGGGCGTCAGATCAGCCACCCACACAACTGCTGGCTCCGTCACTAAGCTGGCGGGGGCTGTGGGGATTGGGGGCCGTGCAGCCCCCAGAAGTTCCAGGATGCCCGAGCCCGGGAGGCTGTCAGGGGTCTACTCATGTGTCGCCATGTGCTGCAGCAACACATGAGAAAAAAGATGAGGTTAACGGAGCGCTCGCTCCATTAACCTCATCTAATGGGAGGGGTACTTAGCAAGGTTTGCTGCTTGCATCACTTATACCAATGATACTAAACTGAAGCTCACAGAGGCATTTTAGCTTAAGGTCCAAATTACAATCAACTCAAGGCTGACCAGAGAAACAGCCTTAGAGAACAGTTTTAGACTTTAAACAGAATAAGGAGGGAGTAGAAGAGTTTGCAGCAGAGGTTTGTTAGTATTCCTGGATCCTTTCCGATGGTTTGTCAGACACTTGTTGCTCAGCCTGTGCAGAGGGACTTCTCTCTCCAGGAACAAGCAGGAAAATGGGATGCAAGAGTGGAGACCTGTGTGCCATGCGTGGGTCTGGAAGCCAGTAAAAGTCCAATGATGGTCTGATTCCAAGAGACCAGTTCCCTGATGCAGCCAAGTGTGCTGCACATATTGGGCCTGGAGACAGGGCCAATCTGGAGGTTGAAAGTGGGATGGGCACAAGGGCTAAGGTACAGCCAGATGGAATAGCTGGTGCCCAGATGCACGTACACACAGTGGGTGAATCCAGAGAAGAGACACACTGCTTGATGGTCTCTGTGACAGAAACAGGCAGAAATCTGCCTTGGGGCCAAATGCTGATTGCATCTTTCTGCTTAAGGGGGTGACATCCATGATGAACAAAATAATATACTTTGTCCTGTTCAGTTCTAGATGCATGTTTATTAGAGCACAACGGAGTGAAAATGTTTAGAGAACCTGTATGTTAAAAACTGACTAGGCGGACTCAGAGCTTATCTTGTGTTAGGAAGACCTTTGGGAGGTGGGGAGATAACTGATTTCTTTACCATAATGAGCGTGTTTCCCATACTTCATGCCAGCCATTAACACCTGGGGCAGAGAGAGATGAGCCTGTTGCAATCTTATTGGTTCCTTCTTGGGAAGGTGATTAGCCCAAAAGGCTAATCTTTTGTGCCAACATAGAGGGGCGTTCTTGGCTACTTCTTTTAGAGGAATAACTTCTTGTTAACTCGTGTCTACTTCAGCATTCTCATCTGCGCTTGAACAGGAGAGCACAAGGAACAGTCCTCTTTCAGTTCCGCATTAGGCTTGACCTGGAGTTGCCTTCCCATGCTACCTGCTAAGTGACTTACCCTCATGAGTTAGCCCATGTAAGCAACTGGTGAGCCGATGATCCCATGAGTTCAGCTAGTCAAAATGGAAACTACAAGCCTGTAGTTCCAAATCATATGCAGTGGTGCTACTGGGAGCCCCCAAACAGGCTATTCGCTTAACAAGGCATGAATGTATTATTCACTTGATCACAGACTACTTGTGTTAATTTATTGATTTGCAAAACTTGACACATGAAGGATATTGTGCCCTCATGCAGAATAAAGCTCTGTAGCTGGGAAGAGTAGCTGACATACTGTACAACATTACACATATGATGGAAGATGACAGTTGTGCAATTATACAAAAACGTTGTTGCGCAAGCACAAAAATGGCACAACCTGAATTATGTGACAGTGCAGCTGTTCTATATAATGGCTACACTGCCACACTATTTGTGTGACAGCACTCTTGTGCAACGGTGCACACATTACATTAGACCACATGGTAATGTTGGACAGTAGATTGGTCACCATTTTATGGACTATCCCAAGGTTGTGCAAACTAAAAGCATGAGCAAAGAGGACATGCATGGCAGCCAGTATTCCCTCTCCATAATTCAGTTGAAAGTTTTGAATGGAAATACCTCTATTTTTAACTTATAGCAGCTATTACTTCATAGGCCCTTTTTTCATACCAAAAGAAAATGCATTAGCGAAACAAAGTGATTTAATACAGGACAGCAAACATCCCTTAACCTTTCACTCTCAAATGTGAATTAAGCTGCAATTCTATCATTCACATAACTTATATTGTTTTATTGTCTCTTTTAGATATTAAAAAATCTTGGATTTATAGTCTAAAAAGGTTTTCGTTTACAACAACATGAAATACAGCACACATACAAATAAACCAACATATATCACTCCTTTTCACACATTCAATGTGTACACACACACACACACGTTATACACATACTATGTGCTCAGAACATTTTCTACATTCTAGTAATTCCAGAAGTACTAGATGTACTCATATAGTACTGCATGTTGTACAAAGTTTTGGTTTAGTTTTACTTGAGACTATATCATACATTTTTGCAATCCTCTCCATTCTAATACCCCTGATCTGTGTTCCTGTGGTTTGAGAACAATAAATCTTAATATAATGGCGTTAACTATATTACTTCTAATTGAAGACAATCTTGATTGCAGCCAAAGGGCACCATTAATACTCTGAAGAAATTACTAAGATTTCAGCATTTGAATGTTGTAACAGAAAATAGAACTAATTAGCACTAATTTGATTCGAAGATTAAAGAAGATTCCTTTTTTAATTTTTAATTGAAGATAAACTCTCAGAACAAAGAAAGAATAATAAGTACTTTTTCGAACTGAAAGGCATTTTTTTTTAACTTTTGCATTATCACATTAATATGGGACTATGGGAATCCTGACCCCATTAAAGATCAAATAATAAGCATTTAATTATTGACAGCAAATACATTTTTAATCATGATACATGAGTTTTGCTGTATAAAGAGACAGACAACAAAGTACCTCTGACCCAGAATTTCTTGCAGAAACCCACGCCACTGTATAATCTATAGCCTAATTTCAAAAGGAAAGGTTCACAAAGGGACATGTCATTTTTCTTTCTTCTGTACTACAGATTGAGATACTGTAAGTATAGTGTCTGTGAAAATGCTCCCTAGAAGTACCCCAGTTCTTTCTTAATCATGCACTTAAGCTAAATAATACATTGAATGTGTCATAACCAGGAGGACAGTCATGATAAAAAGTGATTTAACCCCTTTTTACTCTACAAAATAATACTTTCTTTTCTTTACCTTGGGACTAGTTGTCATTTATAATTTCTGACCTAGGAAGACATAATGGATTTACAATAAAACCCTGATGCTTTTGCAAGTAACATGGAGATGTGGAAAATAAGCACCCATTACATTAGCAGACCAAGAGAGAGAGAGAAAGAGGTGCTTTTGGTGGAACTCTAGAGCTTTATTCTGATGTTGGCAAATAAATGTAATGTTTGTGGATTCTGAAAGCATAGGTTTTTTTGACTAATCACAGTGATTGACGGTATAAAGAAGATGTGAACTTATTCTGAACCTTCTGCTCTATGACACAAAGACAGGAAATGTGGCTTTCTTCTTCAAAGAGAAGTAAAAAGGGAGGCCATTTGTCCACCCTGTGGGGTGATAGGCTGAAACACACAGCCATCGTTTTGTTTCAGCAATCAGAATTAGTCAAATGCCTGTCTTGACCACAAATGAATAAACAATTTCAGCTTAAAGAAAATAAAAATTTCAACAAAGGAAAGCCCATTCTGTGATTAGAATGGTGCAACTTGAATCAGCTTGTGTTGCAGGACCTTTCCCTCAGGCCTTGAATTTAGCTTGACAGACCAAGGAGTGATCTGTCATGTCTAATCTTCCCATATTATTTGAATGCATAGTTTATCATCAACAAAGAGCTGCTTCAGATGAATGCTGGCTGCAAGGCATGAGAAGGACAGTTGCACCATCCTGACGCCACTGCAGGACATCCCCACACACTATCAGGACCCTAGGTTTTGGATGTGCAAAGGGGGTAATTCAGTGAGCATGCTGCTCATGTGACTAAAGAATGTCCCTACAACACATTGGGACATCTTGCATCCTGCAAAGTCAGGTAAACTCCAGGCACGATCCCATCCTGCTCATTCATTGGGACCGCTGTTCATCTGAAACAGCCCATTGGAAATAACCTATATCCAATAGAATGTTACTAGAGTGAATATTTTCAATCTGAGGCAACAATCAGGAGTCCTAAAAGCTTCTTTCATTGCTATTGAGAAATTTGTCCCCGTGAGGATCCTGTAGAAAGTGGGGGGTTGGAGTCAAAAAGGAAAAGGGAAGGGAAGTGTAAGGAGCAAATGGAGTTGTTTCAGAATAAACTTTTAGTTAAATCTACATTCAATTTATTTGTGTCTATTAGAGAAGCAGCTATAAAACACTATCCAGGACAACCATCAAAAGATCTGGCCCTAGAAGAACTAGTCCTCACACACTTACAAGTAAATCAACTTACTCTGCTGACCTGTGTCCTGAAAACTTACTTTGAACAGCAGCTATTGTGGAATGCTGCCCTAAAAGAGAAGAAGGTTTCCAAGATCTATGGGAAACTCTCTTATATATAAGATGACGTGCTGCTATTTTAACTTTCACCCTGCTCTGGAGTTAACTTCCTGCTTTGTGTCTGACCCTCAGTTCAGTAAACTAAAGTTTACCATGACTTTGGGTTACTGTGAGTTTCTTGGGAACTGCTTCTAATCTAAACTGACAAGACTTGTATATTCATAGTTCATTTGATTCATGTTTTGCCTATGCACAATTTATGTATGCACATTGCCAGTGTAGGAGTCATACTAAGGTACATGAAGAATGCCGAATCATATTGGACATGTACATTTAATCATGTTCACATTTCAGCATCATATTTGTGTAGTGTTTCTTACGTGGAACTATTCAGTATTGTGGTGCACACATATGCATGTGTGTTTTTCAAAGTAGTACTGATGTGTGGCATTTGTAGTATCACATTTGGAAGGAAAGAGACAGAGCTACAAGATAAACTTCCTTTCTGTTTTCATGTACAGAATGATCACAGTATGAAAACACTAGATTAGCATATAGTAAAATAAAAGCATTATATATTTGTTTAGGCTGCTAGGATTTTCAAAGTAATATTTAGAGGCAGATAATCGGAAATGAAGTATTTGACCCAAATTTCCACTATTGTCAAATGTTGATGAAAGAAATAGAAACAAATGTTTTTTTAAATGAATACATCCCAGTCTTTCTGGCATCTGTTATAGATGTTTCTCCACTTAGAGCATTTTTGTATGGCTGTTCTTGTTTTGTCTGTAGTTCTGAAGTGCCATTTCAATATATACAACCCGTACCAGCATAGTACTAGGTTTGGATTTAGGATTTCTAACCTCACAAAATTAGATCTAGACTTGAACAGAGTCTTACCAGAATCTTCAGCAGATTCAGACCGGGTTTGTCAGGTCTCCCTTTATCCCAGCTCTTAATGTGGCTTCACTGAGATGTCTGAATGATATCATCATCAAGGGGCTTTTCCAGACAGCAATAAATTGTGGGATTTTTTAAAGCTTTGGCACAACATCTAAATGCTGTCTTACTCGCAGTCCACATGCTTGTGTAGGCTTCAGTGCTCCTTCCTGGTGTAATTTTATTCTCTGGCCACGCACTGGACAAGGAACTCATGCATTTTTCACAGTGCTACCTGCCACAGCTACCTCTTGGATTCTGAGAAGAACCTGTTAGTTTCCCCAGTTGCAACAAAAGGGGTGTGTGTGTGTGTGTGTGTGCGTTGCAAGGGAGGCTTCTTTTTGGAAGGCAATTGCTGGCTGCAGGTAGTGTTGAGAAAATCATGCAAGGTCCCTCCTCAGTGTGTGATCAGAGTGCTTGAAAGGACCATGGAAGCCTAAAGAAGTGCATGGGGGCTGTGGTAAGATGGCATCTAGAACTTGTGCAGAAGCTTTCAAAATCCCACCCTTTATTGTCATCCTGAAAACAAAGGGCAGAATCTGCCCTTCAAGGACCTGAGACCTCTGCCCAGCCCTAGTGAATCCTAGCCATTAGACAGCACTGACATCACCAAGGAAAAGAGGATATGTGGTGGCAGCAGTGATGACGAGACCTCATTAGGCTTGGCCAAAAGCCTCAGACATTAGTTAGGATTGATTTACCTTATCAGTCTAGCAAAATCTAGTCTTCACCACTGCCGCTCCTCCTTGGAGGTACAACAAACACAACACAAATGAAAACAAGAATAAAAACATTTAAAACAGATTAGGGTGAATAAATGCATTTAAGGATTTTTTAAAAGTTGTCAGAGATGGGGAGGCTCTAATTTTGGCAGGGAACACATTCCAAAGCTTCGTTGCAACAACAGAGAAGTCCTGTCCTGGAAAAGGTTCTGGTGCATGTGGGGGAACTACCATGTTCAAAGGCATCCAAGCTCCATGTAATACTCTTGCAGGCCTCGGATGACTTTGCCGATGTGCATTTTTCATTCAGTCAACACTGACTCAATAGATGACTACAGCACAGTACAGCATGACGGTGAGAGAACTCCACATGCACAACTGAATTCCCTTAACCAAGATAAAGGTGGAATTTTGGTGGTGGGGAAGGAATTCCCTGGATAGCTGATATCACATTATTATTTAAGCATTTCTGTACAATTTTTCCATTAGTTTTATCCATGCTTATACAACTACACCCATGCTACTTAAGCGTGCACTCTGTGTAGCCTTTGTGAGGAACTGCAAGGGGATGTAAAGCACCTGGAAAAGGCACACAACGCCTTGCGTAACTTGATGGTTTGGTGCCACTTCTTTTCATGCTGAAGTGGGAATGAGGCAAATTACCATCCATGCTTGTGACATAGCATAATATTCCAGAGAATCTGGAGGCCGCAATATAACCTCAAGCTAAATATATAGCATGAAGCATCAAATCAAATCAAAATGTGTTTGCAATGTTGCATTGGCTTTTGCTGACAATGAAATATAAGACATATCAGACTCAGTCCTGCCTAAATGGCAAAATAATATAAAGTCTGTGCTTTATTACAAAGTACAACAAACATACATTTAAACTCTATAGACCTTCATTTGGGGTGACAGATAACGTTAGCTAAACAAGTCCCTGACTTAACTTGCTGCCAGTACAAAAGTTCATTCTTCCACTGTAGAGAAGTTTATTATTTATTTATTTATTTTGAAAATCTATACCCTGCCTTTCAATCAAATTATCCTCAAAAGGAATCAGTTCCAGGGAGAGAATTTTAGACAAAAATACTTCTGCTCCTGGGCGCTTTCCAGATTAGACCCTACAATGGGGTCATGTTTGATCTCGGAAGTGTGCTTTCACACTTCCTGTGTTGTGACACCACAGTCCCTATGTGGACAGCAGGGTGCCGTTCACATTGCCAATGTCTCGAATTTAATCACTACGATATAGAGCGAGGACGTCATATATCCGGTGTAAGAAAATTGCTGGGTTTGCGGGGTTGAAGTTGCGGTGTGACTGCTCCCCCTGCTGATTATGTTTTCAATGCGGTTTTCCTGAATGGAGGGATTTTGCTGCTGTTGAGCAGCTAGTCTGGAAAGCGCCCTGTTCAAAAGAACTTGAGGCTGTGCTTATGAGCAGGCAAACCCAGGTTTGGTCAGCTCTGCCTGGGTTTGGCTGCTCCTGTGCAGTACTGGGACCGCAGGTGATTCCAGTGCTGCCTTCCCCACAAGCTCAGGAATTTACCCCAAGCACCTCTCCCCCAAGGGAGAGGAGAGCTGGTCTTGTGGTAGAAAGCATGACTTGTCCCCATAGCTAAGCAGGGTCTGCCCTGGTTGCATATGAATGGGAGACTTGATGTGTGAGCACTGTAAGATATTCCCCTCAGGGGATGAAGCCGCTCTGGGAAGAGCAGAAGGTTTCAAGTTCCCTCCCTGGCTTCTCCAAGATAGGGCTGAGAGAGATTCATGGCTACAATCTTGGAGAAACTGCTTCCAGTCTGTGAAGACAATACTGAGCTAGATAGACCAATGGTCTGTCTCAGTATATGGCAGTTTCCTATGTTCCTATGTTCCTATGTTTAAACGGGGTTAAAGGGCATGAGCATGAGCATGCCGTGAGTATGCTGTAAATATGCTCAAGGTCGTGAGTATGCTTGGGTTGCACACAGACCAAGCATACACAGAGTTAGGCACCTAGATTCGCCAGCTCTCAGGGGAATTCCCCAATGCACCATGCTTGTCATGTGCTGCATTGTGGGATTCCTGGAGGCCAGGAAAATGAGTCCTGGCCTCCAGAGATCCATGCTGCATGGAACAGCATGGATCATGTGGGTACACATTGGTGCCTTTAAGAGGACATCACTGATCATCTGGGGGTAAGGTAGCTCCATCCCTGCCTTCCCTCCACCTGTACTCCCTGCCCCTATTATGGTCATGAGTATGATCTTCTCTGTTTTGCAAAAATGGAGGACTGATTGGTGTCCTTTAGCTACTTTTAGTTCCCTTTGTTGAAGTGCCACACTTAAACAGATATGTACAGGTGAAACTCGAAAAATTAGAATATCGTGCAAAAGTTCATTAATTTCAGTAATGCAAATTAAAAGGTGAAACTGATATATGAGATAGACGCATTACATGCAAAGCAAGATAAGTCGAGCCGTAATTTGTTATAATTGTGATGATCATGGCGTACAGCTCATGAGAACCCCAAATCCACAATCCCAGAAAATTAGAATATTACATGAAACCAGTAAAACAAGGATTGTAAAGAGAACAATAGCGGACCTCTGAAAAGTATAAGCATGCATATGTATTCAGTACTTGGTTTGGGCCCCTTTTGCAGCAATTACTGCCTCAATGCAGCGTGGCATGGATGCTATCAGCCTGTGGCACTGCTGAGGTGTTATGGAAGACCAGGATGCTTCAATAGCGGCCTTCAGCTCTTCTGCATTGTTTGGTCTCATGTCTCTCATCCTTCTCTTGGCAATGCCCCATAGATTCTCTATGGGGTTCAGGTCAGGTGAGTTTGCTGGCCAATCAAGCACAGTAATCCCATGGTCACTGAACCAGGTTTTGGTACTTTTGGCAGTGTGGGCAGGTGCCAAGTCCTGCTGGAAAATGAAGTCAGCATCCCCATACAGCTCGTCTGCGGAAGGAAGCATGAAGTGCTCCAAAATCTCCTGATAGACGGCTGCGTTGACCCTGGACTTAATGAAGCACAGTGGACCAACACCAGCAGATGACATGGCTCCCCAAATCAACACAGACTGTGGAAACTTCACACTGGACTTCAAGCATCTTGCATTGTGTGCCTCTCCATTCTTCCTCCAGACTCTGGGTCCTTGGTTTCCAAATGAGATGCAAAAGTTGCTCTCATCAGAAAAGAGGACTTTAGACCACTGAGCAACAGACCAATTCTTTTTGTCTTGAGCCCAGGTAAGACGCTTCTGACATTTTTTGTTGTTCAGGAGCGGCTTGAGATGAGGAATACGACATTTTTGAAGCCCATGTCCAGGATCCGTCTGTGTGTGGTGGCTCTTGATGCACTAACTCCAGCCTCAGTCCACTCCTTGTGAAAGTCCCCAACACTTTTGAATGGCCTTTTCCTGACAATCCTCTCCAGGCTGCGGTCATCCCTGCTGCTTGTGCACCTTTTTCTTCCACACTTTCCCCTTCCACATAACTTTCTATTAATGTGCTTTGATACAGCACTTTGGGAACATCCAACTTCTTTTGCAATTACCTTTTGAGGCTTTCCCTCCTTATGGAGGGTGTCAATGATGGTTTTCTGCACAACTGTCAAGTCAGCAGTCTTTCCCATGATTGTGATTCCTAATGAACCAGACTGAGAGACCATTTAAAGGCTCTGGAACCCTTTGCAGGTGTTATGGATTGATTAGCTGATTGGAGTGGGACACCTGGAGCCTAGACTGTTGAACCTTTTCACAATATTCTAATTTTCTGGGATTGTGGATTTGGGGTTCTCATGAGCTGTACGCCATGATCATCACAATTATAACAAATTAAGGCTTGACTTATCTCGCTTTGCATGTAATGCGTCTAGCTCATATATCAGTTTCACCTTTTAATTTGCATTACTGAAATTAATGAACTTTTGCACGATATTCTATTTTTTCGAGTTTCACCTGTATATTTAAGTAGATATGCATATTTACTTAAGCAGATAGGTATATAAGTGACTATCGGGACTCTTCCCAATGCCCAGCAGGGCGGGGTACTCACCCGAATGGGCAGCAAGCAGATTAACAGCCAGGGATTGTCTGGACAGCAACCACGCTGGGAAGCGAGGGAGGGCAAGGAAGTTGGGAGGACTACTGCCCTTGATTGGGCCAGAATGGCCCAGCAAGCCATTGCCTGGTTGCAGCCAGAAGCTAGCAGGTCCCTCTATTCTGCAAAGATCCTGGGGGATGGTGCAGGGAGAAGAAATTGAGTCCTGTACCCTGCCCTGCTGGACATTGGGAAGAGTCCCGATAGTCACTTATATACCTTTTCAAAGGTTTTTTTTAAAAAAAATTGCAGACCGCTCCGGGACCGGACCAGACGGGAGGGGGGTTTCGATTGGGGGCCAGACTGAACTGGCCTGGTTCCGTTTGAGGCTGGTCCGGCCTCAAACCTAACCGGGCCAGACAGTTCCATGCACTCCCCTAGTTGGGACTAATTAGACCCAGATTTAATGGCCATGGATATTAAAACACTCGCATGTGGTTTCTGTTCCTGAGATCTAGTGTTAGTTTTACTATGCACTTTCAATAATAATAATAATTCAATTTCTCTACCGCCCTTCCAAAAATGGTTCAGGGAGGTTTACAAACAAATAAGATGGCTCCCTGTCCCCAAAGGGCTCACATTCTAAAAAGAAACATAAGATAGACCCCAGCTACAGTCACTGGAAGTACTGTGCTGGGGGTGGATAGGGCCAGTTACTCTCCCCCTGCTAAATAAAGAGAATCACCACGGTAAAAGGTGCCTCTTTGCCCAGTTAGCAGGGGTCACATAAGGATGTGCACAAAACAGATTTTGTGTTTTGTTTCATCAAAAGAGTGGTCAACCCAGTTTTAATCTGATGAAAGTAAACTCAAAACATCATGAGTGTTTCAGCCATAGGGGACAATGGGGAACTCGAAAGACCCCATTGTTCCCCATGGGTAGCTCCTAGGGACACCAAAGTGGGTTGGATGCTCCCTACCACCCAACCCACAAAAGAAATGAGCAAACAAGCAATTTTAAATAAATGTTTAAGAAGCAAGGAGATTGAAAGCCAGTTGGAAGCCAGTGCCAGAAAAACAATCAACAAGTGGAAAACAGGCCTCCAAAATGGCACTCAAAACATTGAAATGTTTCAAATTGAAATGGGGGTTGTTTTGTTCCAAGCTTTAAACTGGCCCTTTATTTAAAGGGATGTTTTGTTTCAAGCTCGAAACACATGAAACATTTTGCACATGGACTACTCTGGAAATAAGACCTACCACAACTTACACATATTCTGGGCCTATATATGCTATCACCAGCACTGGCTCTCACTGTTCTTGAGATCTTAATCTCACTAATTATTATGTATTTGTCTCTCCCTCCTGCTGCCAGTCAACACTGGATTGTCTCCTCCTGCCTGGGCCAGCAGAAGGTATGGAGCTCTGCTCTTTATAGTTCTTGAGGAAGCATTTCATGTAGGGATGCGCCCAACTCTTGCTTTCAAACTATAAGTCCTAGAGTGTCCTATATAAGAACTCCTCTCTCTCTCTCTCTCTCTCTCTCTCTCTCTCTCTCTCTCTCTCTCTCTCATAGCAGCCATAGGGAGGCAGGATCCGGATTAGGATCATCCTAATGATGCACAACATAATTTGTAATTTGGTGCTTAGGAAGCTTTCCTCTGGGGAGAAATAGCATGTATAGAGGACTGTGACAGGGCAAAGGGTTAAAATCCCTGATGCCACAGTCAGAATCCAGATTCTCCGCCCCCCCGCCCCCCCAATATTTGGATTTTTATCATATCCATTTGCATGACATTTTTCTAGCCCTAAATATTAAAATTAATACATCGGTCTATATAGCCCAATGGACTTGCAGGCGTGATTTTATTTGGCCCAAACTAAGTAAAAGCACCCAAACTGCCTGCTTTTAGCTCCATGGACAGCATCTAATCTCTCCTCCATGTCTGATAATCTCTGTTAAATAGACAAAATCACCATTTTCTTCTGGTTACAGAAAGCGTTTCTTCGAAAAGACAAAGGAATGATTATTTAAGAATGTTAATTTAATAACATGCTGCACCCTTTACTTCTGCCTGATGGTTTAATTATTACTAACTCAGTGCAGTTCATTAGGGACCTATTGTGCTGCTGTTGGCAAAACAGTAATGTCACTGCATATTAAATAATTAAAAAGAGTAAAAACAAACATTTTCTTTTGCACCCTGAATTTATAAATTGCAGCCGTGTGTACATCCCTTTAATCAATAAGTGCTGATCTACTTTGTTTTGTGAAGCTGAAATACAAACTCCATCTTCAGATTAAAATGTGATAGATTTTACTTCTTCCCATAACCATGCTAGAGAGGGTTGCATTTTTGTAGTTCTCTGTGCACATATATTTGCAGAAGAGCCAAAGACAGAATAAAGTAGCTGAGATAGGCTCTTCAGCACTGGACCTGCACATTAGATCCACTTGAGCAAAACATCCAGGTTAAAACAGCAGATTTGAAGCAGAGTTGGCACCAAAATTTCAAAAAAGTGAAATTCACTTCAAATTGGAAGGTTTGGTGTTTCCCAAGTCGAAACATCTGACCATCTCTGAAGGAAGTCAAATGAGTTTCTGCCATACATATTCTCAGGAGATTCAGCAGGTCCCTAAATTTGGCAATGAAAAGTCACAGAGTGAAATTCAAAGAAATTGTCAATGTTCTTCCCAAGGACAAACATTTAAATGTGTATATACAGTAAGATAAATGGAATTTCTCAGCTTGAAAGGCTCCCAGGCAAGTTGCTACAGCTCCTTCTCTCTCCGCCTCTCAGCTGGTCGGTGGGTGGGCGGGGCTTCCAGAGAGGCCTCCATGCAGGCTTTGCTGAAGCCTGAAGCTCAGGAAGGGAGGGAGGGGGCAGAGTGTCCAGCGCTGCCTCCCTTTGCCCACCATAGCTCTCTGCAGACCCTCTGCTCAGCCCAGCCAGTCCAGCCTTTGCCTGCTTAGTAATGGAGATAATGGAGATACAATGTGATTTACTTTTTGTGGTTATTTCCCCCACCATTGAATATTTAGGGACTGGCTTGCCATAGGGCTTTGGTACTGAGCAGAGATGTAGGGCAAGGTGGGAAGAATAAGTATATTCAAACTGAAGTGGTTTGGACAAATTGTCATATATATATATATATGAATTTTAAAAAACCATCACAAAGTCCTATAAGTGGCTTGTTTCATAGCAGAGAATTACAAAAATTTCTGGAACTGAAGCCCCCACTTCAACCATCATTCCACCCACATATAGAAGAATCTGCCCTTTGCCTTTATAAAAGAGGGTAAAACACACACACACACTCTCTGCTTCCTGCCCAAGCCTTTAGATCACCTGGAGTGACTTGGCATAGGGTTGAGCAGAGATGTAGGGCAGGGTGGAAGGAATATGTATATTTAAATTGAAGTGGATTGGACAAATTATTGGGTTTTTAATATATATATTTTTAATTAAAAAAAAAAAACCATCCAAAAAGTCCTATAAGTGGCTTGTTTTGTGGCAGAAAATTACAAAAACTTCTTGAACACTAATATATATATGCACTATGCTCAAGCTGATTTGCAAACCAGAAGGTCTGAGTGAGAACTGTGAAGCATGTGTTGTGCTTATTTTTATTTTTTATTTCTTCAGAAATGCATTATATGTCCAAGCTGCTTGGACATATCCAAAAACATCACTCACACTATTTACACTGTATGATTCTGTAATGATATGAAATGTTAAGGAGGCCCCACACATGCTGATTCACCCCCAGCCCCACACCCCACTAGGGGTCTCTGGACCTGGCTCTCAGGGACATATTTCCATGTGACACAGAGGGTCTAGGGGGGAAGGGGAGGGTGTGGGAGAAAACTGACCCACCCCCAACACACACAGACACTCTTGTGGCCACCCTGGCTACCACATTGGACCCAGAGTTACCAATCCAAAATTATGTGAAATCAAGGCCTGTGTCTGATTCTACTTTATTAAGAAATCAATTGATGCCTTAACTCTGAGTGAAACGATTCACTCCTGAGAAACAAGCCAAATTGTTTGTGCTTTGCTCTCTGGTGGTTGACTTAGGAACATAGGAAGCTGCCATATACTGAGTCAGACCATTGGTCCATTTAGCTCAGTATTGTCTTCACAGACTGGAAGCAGTTTCTCCAAGGTTGCAGGCAGGAATCTCTCTCAGCCCTATCTTGGAGAAGCCAGGGAGTGAACCTGAAACCTTCTCCTCTTCCCAGAGCAGCTCCATCCCCTGAGGGGAATATCTTACAGTGCTCACACTTCTAGTCTCCCATTCATATGCAACCAGGGCAGACCCTGCTTAGCTAAGGGGACAAGAAGGCAGGAGGAGATAATCCTCCTTTTCCTATGGATGGATACACTGTTTGCCTTCATAAGATGCACTGATTACTAGTCTTACACATATATCCTATTGTTGTTACTTTGGAATGTTTTTAGAATTATACACTAGGTAGATTTACACACGAAGTGATTTACTTACTGTCTCACACATATAGCTTAGCTTCTTCCTTCTTAACACCTTTGACTTTTAACACTCTTTGAAGCAAAGATGACATAAGTCTGTAGACAAGAGAGAATGCCCATCTGCAAAGCTCAGAAATGCAGATTCTTTTAAGAACATAAGAATACAATGTTTCCTGATAACACCGACTGACACTATGCAGGAGATAGGCCTCTTCTCCTCAGCCTTCCTCTGACAGACAAATAGACATTGTCATGAGCAATTAATACTTTGAGATTCAGGAGGATGCTGATATCTTGAGAAAACTCTACGTCTAGATCAAATGATCAAATAACTATAAGTCAGCTTTCTGGGCATAGCTTTAGCAATCTTTGCCTAACAAGCAATACTTGCTCATGTGCACACCCCAAGTGCCCACTGTCTAGCTGCAGAGCTAGCAGAGGCCTGGGTCCTGCAGACAAGGGACTGCTTGGTTATTCTTGCCAGGAGGTGAGGAATCAGGGGCTATCTCTGTGAACCTCAGCACCAGCTTTTAATCTGAAGCCTTGCCTGCAATGCTCCCCAGCAATGGACACTAGCCTCGCTCACATCCATTTAGCCATGATGAGATCCAACAATATGCCTCTCTCAAGAACCAACCCAAGCCTTTGCCTCCAACTTCCCTCCCCTTTACTAAACCCTCGCGGCTCTGCCATTCCCTCTTCCAAGCAACTCCCTCCCCCCTTTCTCCTTGCCAGTTTCTCTATGTTGTGCTAGTTAGATTTCATACTGACCTTACATGCATCCACACACATAGGATAGTTAGGAACACTGCTTGGTTCTTACTAGTAGCTATGATTGGTTGGGTTTTTTTTCTTTGTTCAGTTAGATTGATGCTGTGGCTCTGACAATCTTTTATCCTCTATAACAAAGAGCCTGTGTGTGCGCCCGTGTCTTCCTCGGCTGTTCTGGGCATGCGCGGAGCGCATGCCCAGAACGTCCGAGGAAGATATGGCCGCAGGCACCAGGCGGCCATGTTGGCTGGATGGCCGGCCCGGCCACGGGAAGGCCAGAAGCGGCAGCCACAGGAACTGAGGGACTGCGGGGAGGGCAGAGGCGGCAGCGGCGGGCGGCACTCTTGGCGGCGTCGGCGGAACTCTCTGCCCGGCCGCCCATAGTGCCAGCGGCACTCTCGGCCCGGCCACCCAGCCACCCGCGGCGCCAGCGGCACTCTCGGGCCCAGCCACCTGCCCACCCACGGCAGCGGCAGCACTCTTCTTGCGCCCGTGAAGGCAACGGGTGTAATGACAATGTGGGAGGGAACCGGGCAGCGGGACTTTCCTGATTGCCGGACTGGAGCAGGACGCTGAGAGGGAGGGGAGGGTGAGAGAGAGGGGTGGGAGGGGGAGGAAGGGCAAGAGAGTGGGGTAGGAGGGAGGGGAAGAGAGGCAAGAGTGTGGGGCAGAAGGGAGGGAGGGAGAGTGGGGCAGGAGAGAGAAGGGAACAGCCAGCCCCAAAGAGTGAGCCGCAATAGCGGTCTACTAGCGCCCATTCATTTAACGGGCTTAAATTCACTAGTACTCAATAAAGCCCATTGAATTATGTGCGAGTGTTTGGTCTTCTTTCTACCTTCGAGTCCAGACTATACATGGTCACCATATAAAGAACTGGTCACTTGGTGACACTGGTGAAACAAGCCTGATTTCCAATGCTAGCTCCTGAGCATATCTAGTGTACAAATCAGACATGAATCACAACACTAGCACCAGTGCAGCATAAGAGTTTGTTGCTTCTGGAACATAGTGCCCTGTACAAAAAAGTTCTTCCAGCCTCATAATCTGAAGGAATGAGGAAGATGTAAGTGACTGCTAAAAAATAGCAGCGATTAAACAATCTAAGGATTTACAGAATCACATTCTACATCAGGAGTCCTCAAAAAGACCAATATGAATGGAATTCCATATTAATGGAATGCCTATGCAGCACTGCATGGCTGTTTTTCACATTGTTCTAGCAGTGCAGGTGGGGACAATTTCCATTCTTTGTTCAGTGCACAAGATGTAAGTCACTAGTGGGAACTCCACAGATCCAGCCCAAGTTGAGCACTTTTAAGTTTCTTTGAGTTCATTGTGAAAGTTAAGCATGTGCAGCCAAATAAACTTAACAGTGTTTAATTTTTGTTGGCTCATGTCCTCTATTTATTCAGCCACACATGTAGTTAAAAATGAAATCTTTGTTCTATGAATTTACTTCTTTAAAAAATGTAATTAAATGCCCTTTGTACTCTGATGGATAATAGACGTTAAGAATCAAGCTAATGAAACTAGTAGCTGACTTCTAGTAGTAATCATCTAGTAGTAGTAGTAATCATCTAGTTGAGGAGAGCTGGTCTTGTGGTAGCAAGCATGACTTCTCCCCTTAGCTAAGCAGGGTCCACCCTGGTTGCATATGAAAGGGAGACTAAAAGTGTGAGCACTGAAAGATATTCCCCTCAGGAGATGGAGCCGCTCTGGGAAGAGGAGAAGGTTTCAAGTTCCCTCCCTGGCTTCTCCAAGATAGGACAAGATTTTTTTTAGGACAAGATTTTTTTTAATTGAACCAACAAACTACCAAAGCATACAGTACATTGCCAAAGCACAATTATATACAAAGTGGTTGTTTATACATCATATATCTACAGAGATTTACACACAAGGATTTGGAAACCCACAGGGTTATAAAGTATATGCAGGCAGTACTGTAACTCGGGGATGGGGGATTACAAGGTACATCAGGTAATCGGGGGCGGGGGTGGTGGTTTACATCCAAAGTCCATTTCCATAATTTGTCCCATTGCTGTTTAGAAGAGATAAACTTGTCTTTTTGCACATAACCATACAAACTTTTCCAGAAGAGATTTACTGTCTCATCCACGTGAACCTCTTGGTCACGCCTTCCCTCCCTATTCCTATGCAGGAGCATTGCATAAATGACATACAGGTTTACTAACCTGATTACGAGAAGGGGAACGTTCCATTTCCCTAGTATGAGGGCACCCGTTCCGTCCCGTTTCCTTGAAGGTTTATTTCTGGGACCTCGAAAAGAGGTTCTATCGCTCAAACCCGAGGTTAGATCTTCCCAAGTCTGTTTTTCCAAATCAGGCCACTCTAACAACTTGCTTACTAGGGCTGAGAGAGATTCCTGCCTGCAACCTTGGAGAAGTCGCTGCCAGTGTGTGAAGACAATACTGAGCTAGATAGACCAATGGTCTGACTCGGTATATGGCAGCTTCCTATGTTCCTATGTACAAGGCTCAGTATTAAAGATATGGACAAAAGACAGCCTTTGCTTTATTTAGTTTATCATTTTATTATATCAAATAGAGTAATAATGCATTTATATGGATGGTGTGCACTGAAGCTTACAAGTGAATCACACGACCTGCTTCTGGCAATTATTTTCTAAAGTTTTCTAACTCAGCTGTACAGTATCATCTAAAACAACATTAACACTCTTTTTTTAAAGGAGATAGATTTTGAAAGCCATCTGTTTTTGCTAATGTGGCCTTAAGTCTTAATTTTGCTGCTGCAAAGTGAAGTTATGTCAGAAGTGTTTAAATAAAAACCGTGACTTGCTAAATCCTGCCCCTTGCTAATTAAAAACACAAGTTTAAAGCCTCTCTTGTAGTTCACTCCTCTCATGCGCTGCCCATTTCAGAGGCAGTAAGAACAAACTTTGGAATTGATATAGAGCCAATCTTTAATCTACAAAGGGTTGGATATTGTTTTGGGACACTGCTCCCTTAAAAATATCTAGCCAGAACACTGAAGAAGAATTAAAAGTGGTAGTAACCATTCAAAAACATCTATTTATTCACAAGGAAAGGCATCTAGAAAAATCTCTGAGGAGCAACCGAGTTCAGACTAGCAAGAGAAAAGGATCTGTTCTAAGTTATTCTTTCCATCTTATCATAGGCACAGATGCTACAATTTAGTGGGTTAGACTGTTAAGTGCCACTGTATCAAGTACACAATGGAAGCAGGCCTGTGTCTTCAAATGTGAGTTGTTGCTAAATACTCATCAAGTTAGTTTGATTCAAATACAGAAATCGGGGGCAGGACTGGGATGGAACAGCTAGATCCTTCTAAATCCATACAATAGTAGCACATCTGCTTTGAATGAAGGCGGTCCCAGGGTCAATCCCTGGCATCTTCAGACAGGGTATTGGGGAAGACACCTATCTAAAATCTTGGAGAGTTGCCAATCAATGTAGACGGTACTGAGCTAGAGAGACCAACAATCTGACTCAGTAGAAGGCAGCTCCTGATGTCGCTACCATCACAGTTCTTCTCCCAGGGAGGCTCTCTTATTGGAAATGGGTCCAGATGGTGGGGATAGGGTGGAATGAATCACTTAGGAAGATATGCTGTAGGGGGATGGCACTGAAGGAGCATTTGGCACCTTGCAATTGATGGAGATGAAGACCCACATTTGTGAACCTATCTATTTGGTGTAATCTTCCTCAGTGGCCCTGTTCTGAATTCCCCTGCCTTATGAAGTATGGTGGGGAATTACCTGGAGATTGGGCTTTAAAAAAAAAAATTTTTTTTTAAACTGCCCTGAACCATTTTTGGAAGGGCGGTATAGAAATTGCATGAATGAATGAACGAACAGTGGCACCAAGGGTGGCTGGTCAGTCTAGGAGTTGGTGGGGCTGTAGTGTGAGTGTTCTGTGCATGCCCTATATTATTCATGGATGCAGCATAGCAAAGCTATGCAATTTTTTGAGCATGTGTGCACAGTCCACTGTCCTAAGCAAGATGTCCACATGCTGCAGGGTTCTACTGAAAAGCACTCCACAGCTGCTTGCAAATACACAGAACCTAAGCACATCATCATTGCTCTGGTGACAAAGTTCCCATTGGGAAACATGAGAGTTTGTCTCTCTGGAATGATGATGCTCTTCTTAGGAGGCATAAAGGCTCTATGTGTTTGCAAGCAGCAGAGTGCTTTTCAGTAGGGATGTGCACAGAACTGGTTCTGTGCACTCCCAGGAAGGTGGGGGGCTTACTTTAAGGGGCACAGAGGTTGCCTCCTACCTGCTCATCCCTGCCCTACCACTTTCCCCCTGCTGGTGCTCTCCCAAAAAACGTGGGCGTGGGGCTGCAGTATTCTGTGGTGACACTGAATGGGGCTGCAAGGAGGAACACCACAGCCCTGCACCCCTGCTTTTTGGGAAAGTGCTGGCAGGGGAAAAGTGGCAAGGCAGGGATGGGCAAGTAATAGGCACCCTACCTGCCCCTTAAAGTAACCCCCCCCACACCGGCCTCTGAACTGGCTCAAACGTTGGCACTTCAAACATGTTCAGGGCTCCAGAAAATGAGCACCAAACCAGTTCCATGCACATCTCTAATTTTCAGTAGAAGGCTGAAGCATGTGGGCATCTCGCTTAGAAGGACAGTAGAATGCACAGTATGTAAGCAAATGTTCTTAATTGTTTTTAATGGTTGTATCTAATTTCAGTGCTGCTAATTTCCTTGAAAGCATGATGGCAGGATACAAATCTTTTCACCAATAAAATAAAAATGTGAAGACATGGGTCTGCCACCAGCATGTGCATTTCTGCTCTAAGACAATATAAAGGTCCCTCACACAACCACTGGGGCTGGGGGGAAGAGGCAGGATACGACTTATCTTCTCCCACACAATCCGGAGGTCTGACCTGGGCACCAGCGCTCAGGTGGCCACATGAGTGGTGCAGTGCTGAGCAGTGCAGCAAATAAGCAGCAGCAGGAGTGAAACCTAGCAGCCAGATATCCCACAATGCACTGCACAAGCAGCACAGTGCACTGAGATATCTCCCCGCTGGTGGACCGCTCCTTCCCCCTGGCTCGACAGGGGCTGCTGGCAGCCCAAAAGGAGCTGCCGGCAGCCCGCTTGCCCACACAACCGAGCAGTGAGGTAGGAGGCCTGTGTGTATCCTCCTACCTCACTTTTAGCCCAGGTTTCAAACCCGGGCTATCCAGCAGAGGAGCACCAGGACCAGGAGTGATCCCAGAGGTTCTCACGACTAACCCTACCCAGGCTAGCACTGCCCTACTCAGGTAGGGCTGGTCAGGAGAACAACCTCATATAAAGTGATCGACAGTGCCAATGAGGTTGAAAGTCTAGTCTGAAATCCTAAAATCCTAGTCTGAAATCCATTTACATTACCTTTCAGAACAAATGTTTTGAATAAAACAAATATTTAGTATTCCAGAGAACTCTGGAATTTACCCCAGAACAGTTAGAAGCTCCTCCTTTTCTGGAAATATGATGCTCGGCCGACATAGAGGAGATGAGAATTTATAGAGAACAGAAGTACATCCAATTAGCTCTGATTTAAGATACTTCAGAATCAGATTAATCTGAGTGTGCTACCTTTCATTACTTTCATAAATTAAAACAATATTTCATCTGATGATAGCAAGAAAACAATGGCTTTTCCATTGGGTCCTTTCAATTCACACACTCATTTTTACATTGATTTTCTTCATCTGATCACCCCTGAATATGTCTATATCCTGCTCTTGCAATTATGTGGATAAAATACACATCTCATCCTGTCCACTTTGCAGTGAATTCCATATTGTGGAAGTACTTTTAGCAGTTGCAATTGTAGGAATCACTGCAGGGTGTCCCTGCTATGTATCGCAAACAAGGATGTAAGTAGGTGCAGTTCACAAGGTGCCATTCCTCATGTAAGGTTATTCAGGAATGGTTTGCACAGGGAGAAAGCCACAAATGGTTGTGTGAATTCATCCTATATGAGGGGCGAACTATGCCACCCTGTACGCATTTCCATGAGCCTCAGAAAATAAGGATACACATACATGAAGAACATACTGAAGTTTTAAAATAAAACAACCTCTTCATTTTTATGTTAAAGAACAGCTTAACCAGTTTTTATAGTGCTGCATTACCTAATTCAACTCTTATGGGTATCCATCAACCTGAGCAGGTAACAAGAGGTTTAAATCTGGCCTGATGAAGTGAAGGCAAGTTGAATATTGGTGCAGTCAAACCAGCCATACGTATAAGCGTAGAGCCCTTTAGTAAAGCATAGATCTTCTTTAGTTTATTTATCATTCACAGGAGTGTTTTATAGTCCTGCATAGAGGTTGCCATAAAACAGCGTTTTAAGGATCTCTCTCCAATATTTCAGCCATAAATGTCTCACAGATCTAAGAGGTAAAACTACCAAGGTTCAATATTAACATGTTTATTACAGATGACCTCACTATTGTGTTCCCTATAAAGAAAAAATATTACAAAGCATTAACATATTTTGAGTCTTAAATTAATGGAGATTTACTGTTCATATCTGGACCTAAATTTCTTTACTTGCAGTGTAATTATTTTACTATGATAATTTGGTTGACAACACCATTAACAGACATCAGACCAAAATAATGTCAATGAAATGTAGTACTAGGGGTATGAATTTTGCAGATGGGTACACCGTTTGCATATATAAATCCATCTATTCCTGGGTTTGCAACCAGAAATTTTGTAGTGAATTTAGTATTTCCAGGAACCAGGCAAAAAAAAGAAATGCATATCATCGTACAAAAGCACTACACAATAATTTCTAGCAATCCCAAAGGCCCTTTTTAGTATTAAATAGAGAATTTAAATACTTAGACTGAATATGCAGTTTGTAGTAATGCATTTTAATTCTATTAAAACAATGATGTGTGAATGTTAGGGAAGATTTATTTTCAGTCCTCTTGAAATAGAAAAGAGACAAAGCCATCATCTCACTGACCTAGCCCAAGCCTTTCTACTGGCATATTCTTCTTAAGCAATGGAAAAACAATTATACTATATTCTGGTTACAGTGGCTCACATTCTGTGCAGTTTCAGTGGGTCAAAAAGGGCAGAAACACATTTTGCTGAACACCCAAACACATGTGCAGAGGGTATGGGTGTGTGAGCTGGCTCATTTCGAGCTGGGCTCAACATCAAACTGGCTCAGCTCTACAGGTTCAAAGCCAAACTGGTCTGGATGAGGCTGGTCTAATCAAACCGAGCCGTCTCGGAGCTCTACTGGTAAACGGGAATCTGGTGAGGAATCCCTTTTACTAGGAAAGGGGCAGGTGGCTTGCTTAAGGGTAGAATGGGTGGAAGAGGAGTAAGTAACTACTTACAAGTGCCAGCAGGGGCTGTGGGGGGTGCATCAGCAGCTACCCCCACCCCCACTGGTTTCCCCCAGAGTAGGCAGGGTACAGGCCTTCTTTGGCCCTGTTCAGGCTTCTGCACATGCCTAATTTGGGGGAGGCTGACGGGGTGGGGGGAGCCACTGCTACATACACACACCTGCGCAAACCCTGCTGGCACTTGTAGGTAGCTACTTACTTCCCTCCCACCCACTCTACTATTAGACAAGCCCCCTGCCCCTTTACTGGTAAAGGGGAATCCTCATCAGATTACCCTGTACCAGTAGAGCTCTGAGCTGGTTCAAACTGGCTCTGTTCAAACTCAAACCAGGCTCAGTTTGGTCAGACCCAACACTGAACCGGCAAAATCAGTTTTGTGCACATCCTTAGCAGCAGGAAGGAATTTTCACCAATTCTCTCCTCTCTTCAAAAGTAATTTTTTAAGATTCAGAAATACGTCCCTAAGGGCTGTACAACCCTCAATGACATATTTCTGAAGCCAAAAATAACTTTTTGAGGGAGGAGACAGCAAAAATTCCTCCCCTTCCTGTTGTACCAGCAGGCACAGTTCTTTTCTTGGGTCTGAGACAGAGAGACATGCACACAGGTGGAAGGTGAATAGATGTCATTTTAGTCGGAGAAAGATAAAGGGGTAAAAGGCTAATATCCCTTGAAACACAGGCTACCGGGGATCCCATCATGATGGGGGATGTGGCTCTTGGTGGGGATCCGAGGCACTTTGCGTGCTAGTCCATCCGTGAGATCCAATTAGCACTCTAAAGGGGCTGCCTTTTATAGTTGATTACAAATAAGCTTCATTTGCTGGCAAATAGGCACATATGAGCAAAGCATGGCAAACACAGGTGCCTGGAGAGACAGTATAGGTTCTCAGACAGAATGCTGATAAGGTGATGCAGTTAATTATATCACTAACCAAAACAAAGAGCTCAGCAGAGATGAAAGAGAGAGCATGCACAATGCTCTTCACTAGCTACCAATCTGTAAGCAGAATGGGGGCCTGAACAGGGACCACATTACATGGCATTTTATGGCTGAGATCATGACATAAAGACTAAAGTTTCTCTCCCTGTGATGATACAATGGTCTTGCGTAAGGGATCTTTCCCCACCGATCTTCCCGACCTTTCACTACACCTCCCCTCCCCCTCCTCGCATGTTTGACTGCTCAGCAACATGCTGGCTGATGTCTGAGAGTGTCTCTGCAGGCATGCTGCTCTGTTCCACCTGACTAACACTGCACAGAACATGAGCTAGTAAGGCTATTCACACAAGCAGCCTGGCCAAGGCTAGGGCAGCCCAGCCTGGACTAGGCTGCTCATGTGTAGCACTGGGATCATTCCTGAGCCTGGTGCTCCCACCCAGCCATACGCTTCTTTTAATCCTTCTCTTTAGCCAGGGTTAAGGTTGCGAGCACACCCTTAACCGTGGCCCTGGGGTCATGTGGGTGCTTGGACTCCACGCAGCCCAAGCAAGCACAGAGTTGGGTGCCTAGTGTGCCCGACTCCTGGGATATTCCCCCGATGCACCACGCTTGTCGCGTGGTACATTGTGAGATATCACATTGTCCCAGCCTCCAGAGATCCACGCTGCTCCAAGCAGTGCAGAGTGTGTGAGAGCACAATCCGCACATCTCACCCACGTGGAAGGATCATCTGGGGAGAAAGTAAGTTCGTCATAGCCTTCCCCACCACCCAGCGGTCATGTGAGTACTTTTAGTGTCTCCTAAGCAGAAAACAAATAGGTAGACTGGGTTTAATACAGTCAATACATAGTACAGCATATGGAGACAGCAATGTACCTTTCGGATAATAAAATCATTCTAAAACCTTTTGAACTAATTCCAATTGTGCATTTTTCCCCCAACTTCATGGATTTTCTTAGTTGTTCCATTTGCGATACCAGAATTGTGCTGGTTCAACAGAATATACACTGCCCTTGAGTGCCTGTTCTGGAAAGAGATCTCAAGTTTCAAACTGAATATTTATTTATTTATTTAATACATTTCTATACCTTTATTTTTCTAATAAAATCTGAGTTAGATTTATTTGTCCATTTCTTAGTAACTATTTACCATCTGTGCATTAACCATTCTTTCCAACACATTGCTAGAGGGTTCTACAATGAACATTGTGCCTAAATCACAGGTGGGCCTAGGGCACCAAGCTGTGTGTGTGTGGTGGGGGGGGTGCCAATGAACCCAGCAATTGCTCACCATGTGGCCACCTTCACCTCCAGCCCTGCCATCCACTTGCTTGCCTGGCTGAATCCCCCACTGCCTCCTTCCCGCCTGCCTGTCCTGTTCATGTTATCCAGTACCTCGAAGTGGGTCTCAAAGTGCTGTGTCTCAAAGTGCTGGATCTTGAAGTGCTGTGGTGCATTATGATGATGTCATTGTGTGCCATGATGTGTTACAATGGTGCGCCATGGTAACATCATTATAACACACGTTGGCACTTTTAGGCCCAGCAAAAGGCCAGGCCAGTGGAGCAGATGGTGGACACGGCAGGTAGGCTAGTGAGCAGGCAGGCAGGAGGCAGCAGAGGGGGCTACAGTCAGGCAAACAAGTGGGCATGTGGTGGGGAGGGCAGGCATCTCTATGTTTTCTGCCTCCCTGGCAGGGAGTGGACTCAGGTGTGGCTGGGAGTTATCAGCTTAGAGGTTACTGTAGCCTGTGGATAGCCAGGAAGAGCTCGTGCAATGTAAGGAGGAAAACCAAAAACAGAAAGTTATAAAGGCTCATAAGAGGAAAACCCAGATAAGTGCCAAAGGGAGAATGATGATTTCCTAGGGCAGAGAGTTGGGTGCTTTCTGATCTGATTGATAAAGCATCAGAACAGAAGTTTAAGACCAGCTCTCTGCTATTTGCGAAAGGATAAGAAATTTCTTTCAATGGGAACATTTTGAGAGAAATTTTATTCTCTTGTTATAAATAAATGTTAAATCTTTTACTTATTTAAGTGGAGTGCTAGCTTACGTGGATCCATGTTATGCTCAAAGCCTTAACCAGCTACAGGACAGAAAGGTGCCATGGTTACAAAAGAAGATTGTGTGTGTGTGTGTGTGTGTGTGCGCGTGCAAGGAGAGAAAGTGATTTTGCCACACCGCTCATCAACCAAAACAGAAGGCAGAATGCAGGAGAACAAGCTGCTGGTGAAGAAACTCTCTAAGAAATCCCCTGATGTTCTCCTTGGGAGGAATCCTAAAACTCTCTTCAAATTTCAGTTTCTCTTTGAGTGTGTCCCTGAAATTCTCTTTCAAATTCCACTTTGGAGGAATTTCTGTTCCAACCCTAGCTTGGCAACACTCATAATCATACTTGGTTACTGACTAATCTGTTGAAGGCTACACAGTAGCCCTATCTCTGTGGTTTCATAGTGGACAGGGTTTAAGGAGTAGGACTAGGGAAGTGCAGAACCAGTTCACTTGCAAACCGGACCACTGTGAACCGGGCCAATTTGAGCAGTTCAAATTGAGCCAGTCAATTCAATTTGGCCTGAATTCAGTTTGAATTCAGACTGAACCACACCAAACGGTCCGTGCACACCCCTATGTAGGACTAATGCTTGATTTAAATTATTGAAGGCCATCTCTATAGGTCTGAAGGAAGTTCACTGGGATCTCTCTTCCCATGACAAATGACAGACTAGGGAAGACTGGCAAGGAGTAACTCAAAACTCTAGAGTCTTCTCAGAGAACCACCTACTCAAGGGCCATGTTTTATAACTGCTTCTCTCATAAATACAAAGTAACCTTATGTTTCTTTAACTAAAGCTTTATTCCAGGAACAACTCATAAGAGCATAAGAATAAGAATAGCCCTGCTGGATCAGGCCCAAGGCCTATCTAGTCCAGCATCCTGGCCCACATGGCCCACCAGATACCTCTGGGAAGCACACAGGGCATGCTCTCTCTCTCTTGCTGTTACTCACCTGCAACTGGTATTTAGAGGCATTGTGCCTCTGAGGCTGGAGGTGGCCTATAGCCACCAGACTAGTAGCCATTGATAGACCTGTCCTCCATGAATTTGTCTAAGCCCCTTTTAAAGCCATCCAAGCTGATGGCCATCAACACATCCCACAGCAGAGAATTCCATAGATTAATTGTGCATGATGTGAAAAAGTACTTCCTTTTGTCGGTCCTAGATTTCCCAAACTCCAGTTTCATGGGATGACCCCTGTTTCTAGTGTTCTAGAGGGAGAAATTTTTTTCTCTGTCCACTCACTATAATCCATGCATAATTTTATACACCTCTATCATGTCTCCTCGTAGTCACCTCTTTTCCAAACCAAAGAGCCCCAGATGCTGTAGCCTTGCCTCATAAGCAAAGTGCTCCTAGCCCCTGATCATCTTTTCTCCTTCTCCTTTCCCTTCCTTTTTCTTTCTGACTCCACTCCCCACACTCTTTACAGGATCACCACTGGGACAAAGTTGAAATCAACAAAACATAAAAGACTACTATATAGAATACAACAGACCACATGTTTTGTCAAGTAAAACTTGCTTAATCTATCTTGATGGAACCTTCCATTTGGCGAGGCCAAGCACAAGGAGTGCATATAGCAAGGCTTCTTTAATGGCTGCTCTTAAGCTTGGAGAACTCTTTCACAGGTTCCATAAAAGCCCAAGAATTCTCCTGAAGCAGGAATATACAGATTACTGTTCAATTCAATTTCCTCCCCCCCCCCTCAAATATTCTAGCTCCAGTTTGCAAAGATGAGGTGGGGTCCAAAGGTAAAAATTAGTATGCCTTCCCCCTTTTAGTCATTACTATAATTCAGGCAAGGAATGCAAAAATCATGTCTCAAGATGTAACATTTTTATGCTCACACGCATGAAAGAGAGCCTGAAAAGATAAGCACGATGCAGCTACACTAGGTTCTTATTATTCACCTTGATAGAGCTTTTTTGTACATTGTGCTCATCACTGCTCAATAGTACCTGACAAACGTAATGCTAGTTTTCAGCGAGAACATGCTTGTGATGTTAATAAGGAACTGTGTGTGAATGCGCTTTTAAACACTACAGTGCAAAGAATGAGCTGTTTTCAGCTAACATTGAGCTGCTAATGATTTTAATGAGAGTGCCTTCTGGATTCATATTTTTTTCATAAAATACATCACACTAAAACAAAAATCAATGAGAAACATTAATTAGGGCCTTTTTAGACGCCTTCTGTGGTGTTGTTTTTCTTTTGAGAAGCACCAGATGAAGAATGCTGTGCTTTATTTAAGCTAAGTTGTTTGACATTTAGATGAGAGAGAAAAGGGAAAAAATACTAACAAACACAGGAACAATTTTTGACAGCTCTTTGTCATGCAAGAAAGAAAAAAGAGGGCCAACTGTGAGATGCTACTTTGAAGCCCTAGAAATTTGTAATGAAAAATTTAAGATACAAGAGAGGAAGAAAGATGAGCTATTCATTTGGTTCTGCATATATTAACACTTGTAATTCAAACTAAAGGTTTGCTATGTGTTTTTGTAATTTTGACTCTAATAAATATCTTGGAGAATTGCTTTGATATTCCAAGTTGACGCGTGTAGCTTGCATCCATTAAGAAAAATGGGTAACAATAATCATCAGGCCTCTTAGTACTAATGAGAAGGTCATTGCTCTTTAATTATCAGAGACATGAAACTGAAATATTTCAAAGGCTTTGCAGATTACTCTGGCTAAGGGCAAGACTGTGTATCTGTTTATATGTCTCCCTCCCATTTCATCTTTCTCCCTCTCTCACAGTTACACCCACACACATATAGAAAGTGTGTTCTTCCCAAACCCTTCTGCTTTTATGTACATTTCATTTTCAGGTTAAGTCTGTTGTTCCTTGCACACTGGATTCATCTGGGAAATTTAGATGAGTGGTTGTTAGCAGGGGGCAGAGCAAAGTAGAAGAAGGGTGAAAGGAGACTGAGAGAGAAGGATGTGAAAATGGCAAAATACTTCTCATCAGCGGGTGCTGAGAAATAAGTATTACAAAGTTATGTGGCTGTATTTCCCTCAGCAGGAGTGCTATCAAAGAAATGAAACTATGGTAACTTTTAGGGAAATGCTTGCAAATTATAATATGAAGTTTGTTGCATCTAGTCCCAATGTTTATCTAGTCCCAATGTTAACAACACTATTATGAAGATCATCAGTCATTTCTACAAATTTCTTAAGCTTGCAATCCTAAATATGTTTACTCAGGAGTAAGCTCCATGGAGCTCATTGGGACTTATTCTGAGTAAACATACCAAAAAACACATAAAAGATACATCACATTCTCTCAGTGATAATAAGACCATTATTGTTTATTCAATTCAATTCAGTTTCTATAACACCCTTCCAAAAATGGCTCAGGGCAGTTGGGTTGCACTTGATAAAATGAACTCCCTGCCACAGCAGGAACAATCCAAACTGCACTCCAAATGGCATACTTAATCCTTCAAAAGAAAGTACAAGCTCATCTAAGGCAGATTGGACACTTACATACAGTGTAGTAGAATTTTCAACCAACAATACCTCCATTTTATCTGGATTTAGTTTCAGCTTGCTGCCCTCATCCAGACCAGACCATCTAGACATTAGTTCAGGATATCTATTGCCCTCCCCCCCCCCCCGGGATTAGGATATTGGAAATGAAAAATTGAACTGGGTGTTGTCAGTGTATTGGTGTCACCTCAGCCCAAACCTCTAGAATCACTTTATAAATGTTTAAAAACATGGGAAACAAAATGGATCCCCACAGCAAGCAATAGACCAAAAGTCAGAGTGGAGCTGAAATAACTTTGCAACAGCTTTTTAGGCCAAGCCACAGGGAAGGAATATTGCCACCATAAAACCGTGCCTCCAATTTTTTACGCACTCACCAGCATGTGTGTATTCAAGAGGCACCTTGGCATTTCAAAGAGGCCCTCAATTAGATTTGGCCCTTCAGATTGCCAGTCTGATGAGCTTCAGACCCATTCAATGGAGTTGCTTTGAATGGACTGAATTTCTATCCTCTCCTCTCCACTTCCTCAACCCTTTTAGTTTACATACCAAAAGAAGAGACAAAGTAGGCTGTACATTATTGGTTATCAGCAACAACAGAGAACATCTTCACCCCATCTCCAATGTGACAGCTCTTCAAAGATAGCTATCCTATCTCCCATTGCTCCCCTCTCCTCTCCTCTCCAGAATAAACATACCCAGCTTCTTTAATCATTTTTCATAGGACTTGGTTTCTGGTCCTCCAAGATTAATCTACTTCTTAAAATGTGATATCATTTGGCTGATATGCCAGCTTCGTCCATTTCTTGAGATAACCTCAGAACAGTAGTGCATATCCTCCATATTTGATTACTGCAATGCACTTTATGTGAGGCTGCCTTTGTAACTGCCAGAAACTGTAACTGGTGTAAAATGTGGCAGCAAGGTTGGTCATCAGGTCAACGTGATGGCCACATTACACCTATATTAAAAGAACTGCACTGGCTACCAATATGTTTCTGGGCAAAATACAAAGTGCTGCTTATAACCTATAAAGCCCTAAACAGCATAGGTCCAGAAAATTTAAGAGAATGCCTTCTTTGATAGGAGCCCCACCACATTTTGAGATGATCTGGGGAAGTCCGTCTGGAGTTGCCACCAGCTCCATTGCCATTTTGAGGCTTTGGAATGTGCTCCCTGCTGAAATAAGAGCCTCCTCATCTCTGACATTTTAAAAAAAGGCTGTTAAGACACATTTGTTCACCCAGTCATTTAATTAGATTTATAGAATTTAACATTGTTTTAAAATTTTAAATTGTTTTATTGTTTAAATTTTGTTTAAATTTTGTTTTATTGTAAACTACCCAGAAACATGAGTTTTAGGCAATATATAAATATGTTAAACAAACAAACAAACAAACAAACAAACAAATCAGTGTTGTGTGAAAGGTTCACTGTGTGAAGAATTATGATAAACTCTAACTGAAAACATTACAAGCTGTCCACATGGATATTTATTTATAATTATTTAACATTTATTATTTATTTAACATATTTGTATACCACCCAAAATGCAAGTCTCTGGGCAGTTTACAACAAAACAATAAAAACAACAAATAAAAAGGTTAAAACATTACAAAAAAAATAAAATTTAAAACATTAAAACTATTAAAAATAGTGGGCAGTAAGAGTAAAAGCGAGGAAGGGGTTCCCAAAGGAAGGTAACAGCCATGAAAACCAAGATTTTACTTCTGCCACATGCTTTCCCAGGCAGGCCAAAGGGTGTATGTGCATACACATTCCTAAAATAAATAAAAATACAAGTAAATGCAGAGCAGAAATCCAGCAAAGTAACATGGCAATTTTTTTACAATTCCAAGTTTGTAATGATTGCAAGTCATCAATTTTATTATTGATGATCTGCCCTAGGTTATTAGGGAAACTTCACACAACCGCCAGGAAGTAAGTAGGAAGGAAGTAGAGATTCTTGGTGTGTAAGCGTTCCCAGAGTGAGCAGGTACTGTACTTCCTCCCCTTTTTGTGTTGTCTGAACCTGCAAATGTTGAGTGGAGAATGTCAGGTTCCCTCTTCTGCCAACATTCACCTGACATCTGTAGCCTAGAGTTGAAGTTGAGCAGAGAATGTTGGACAACAGAGGGAACCAAAACATTCTTCACGCAACAGTGGTGGGTTCAGACACAGAAAAGGGGAGAAATATCAGCTTGTGGCAGAAATGCATGCTCATCTGGAACTTCTAGTTGGTGACTTGCTATCACTGCAATATTTTCTGGTGGTTGTGTGGCACCATCCGAGTAATCTAGGACAATTTTCAACCAGTAAATTTGGTGACTTGCTATCAATACAATCTTGGAATGTGTAACAATAAACAAGATATCTGGTGCACATGTGCAGAACAATCCTTACTCCTGAGGCATTCATAAAACCAATGGGTGCTGTTACATTGGCCTTAGTACTTGTGGAGATTATTTACCATAACAGCATCCATACTTCTACTGTTGTTGACAATTTGGATTAAATTGCACATATAGAACTGAAGTACATGGCAGCAGAATCAAGAGAGTAGCTCTAGGATTCCAAGATCAATGTGGAGATTAGAGGATAATCAATATCTCCTAAAAATAGTTTTTTTTAATTTTATTTCATTTTATATTTATTTATTTATTTATTTATTTATTTGAAACACTTTATATACTGTCCATTTGGAAGACTCTGGGCGGTATACAAACAACAATTATAACAATACTCTCTCGAAATATAAGTGCCTCAGAATAGAGGCCCACTTCTTGCCTTATTCTAATTAATGCTACAAAATTAATCACTAAACTATCTGAGAGCTCCTGTTTTATAATAGAGTAGGGTCTGAAAAGGTTGCCACCAAAAAAATGGCAAAACCATCACACATAAAGCAAACTAAATGTGATACTAGAGTCTTTAAAATTAATAGAAATTATTATTCACATTCATTTATGAGTCACATTTCTGCTGAATGTACTCAAACCATCATAAACAAGTAAAATCAAAATAAATACTATGAAAAGCAGTTAAAGATCAACTCAATTTGAGAAGTAACTCTTAGGGCCGGTTCAGACGTAATGGATAACTGCAGTTAAATGTGGCCAAGGTTTGAGTTTGTAACTCCAAATTGCACCAGAGACGTTCACCAAACTGTGGCCCACAAAACTCCAGTTCCACCAGAGGAGCACCCCTCCCTGCCAAGGCACATCCCAGCAAATTCCATGATCTGGCTGTGGACAAAGCATCACCACTTCAACAAAGCAGCTGAGATTGTCCAAGATCTCAAAGAGTGTGGGTCCTTCACACTCCACTAGCTTCCTCAGGTGGATGACAGCTCAGCTCTTTCCTCACTCTGCTCCTAGCTATGTTATCCTAATTGTTTTTTCTGCAAAGCAGTGGATCGTGGAACTAATACTTGGCAGCAGAGGGGCACATTCTCCATCCCTATGGGTGTGTGGGGCTCGAGGCAAATCACACAAGTCCAGGACTGTTGCTTTGCTGCCTCCATGAAGGTCAGAGAGGAGGAGAGGGAAGGGGGCGGTGGTGAACAGGAGGAAAATCACCTGCTGATTTGTCCCCTTCTGATTCTCTGCAAAGCAGTTAACCTTTCCTCTCTCTTCTTTTCTTCATGTTGTTCTGGCTGGTTTTCTTTATTTTAGGAAACAACAGCAGAGCAGCAGAGTACATTCAATGCAGTCCTTTCTCCCACCCCCTTTGAGTTCTCCCCTTTGTTTACTGCAAGATAGTAAACTTCTGTCTCCCACCCCTCATTTTCTCTTACTAATTTTCTCGATGCATCTGCTCCTCCATGCATGCTCATTCAGCCCTTACTTTGAAGCTCAGTCTGGGTGCGGGGAGAAGGGTGTGTCAGCCCCGACACTTCATGAAATGCAGGAAGCACACATGCTGCCTCCTCTTATCTTTGAGAGGTAGCAGCAACAGCAAGAGAGAGTAAGAAAGCAACAGATCAATCCAGGGCAGTGAGAGAGGGAGAGAGAGCCCAGCAGAGAGAGCCCGGCTGGTCGCACTCACCACCCCTGTCCCCACCCCACCCCGCCACTGCCCAGGTGAGAGAGGGGGAGCTCCACACTTCTAACTGAAACACAACAGAATCAGAAACCATGATTCATGCATTCCAACCTCTGCCCCAAGTAACTGCAGTTATCCATTATGTCTGAACTGACCCTTAGAGTTAAATAATATTTTTAAAAATCGCTTTCATTTTCAGCAATTCCATATACATTTGCAGTTGTGCTATTTAGAGAGCTGTTGCTGTGCTGAGACATTTTTTCTTGTGTATTTTTCTCCATAAAGTATGGAAAAAAGATATGAGGCAAATTCTTCATTGCTTTGTACAGTTATTTACATACTACTGTGCAAAATGAAACAAATGGAGGACCAGTCCCATTCGTCCAAGAGAGCATATGTCAGTAATAAGGATAAAGAAATATCTTTCCACCCAGAGGATTAAGAGTGATGGATAGAATGAAAAAAAACCTTAAGAAAAATATCAATAAAGAATGCATATTAAAAGAGGTGCCCAGAAAGGAATAGCTGCATAGATTACAAGACATGCCAAAGGCTCCTGAGTACAATACCCTTAAGTTTGCTTTGTTACACTCAGCTGGCCATATTCTTTATTATTTACTTTCTTCCTTCATTTGCTTGATGTTGGCTGAATTTATGCTCCCCAATTGGATATACTTGACAAACAAGTTTACATGTGCACAAAACAGTCTGCATGTGTCAAGAAGTATATTCCTGAAGCTTGTATTTGTTTTTCATGGAGAAATAGGGTATTTAGCTGTAGGATGTCAACCCCTGTTCCCCCTTTCTGCATATCCCCATTTGTGCTTGTGAATAAAATTTCAAGTATACTTGAGCTATGCTGTGTCATGTCATTTTGAACAAACTAGTAGGCAGCATGTTGTTACAGGTATTATAGTCAATCAATAAATGCTTATGGCTAAGCCTAGCTTTGGCCTGAGTCCCTGTGTCAGACGTATCCGCAGGACTGTGGTCCAAATTTAAGGCAACTGTAGCATGGTTTTAGCTTGAGAAATTGCTACCAATTAATACAACTCTCATATATATATATACACACACACACACACACACACACACACACGTTTAAAATTCGGGATATGGTAGTCTGTAGGAATAATCTGGTTAAAATGTTTTCTTTTTCTCCTTAGCTTCTCATGTGAAACGTATTTTTAATTATGCATCATCACCCATACATAAATTCATTTACGTATATTAATTTTTGCTCCACTTAGCAGAGTGGTCACTTAATTAAATGTCTTCAGTTGTTTTAATGAAGGGGGGGAAACTGAGTTTAAACAGACTCTTTTAATGTTGTACATTTAAACATACTATTTGTTGCCTTTATTTCAGACTATTTGTAACACTGATACCAGGACATTTGTGAGTGCAAAATTAAAAAGTAATATCCTTTTCTAAAGCCTCTAGACTGCTTAGCAGATTTTTAAATGAAATCAAAATTATACAGATTTTTCATTCTGATAATTTTACCAATTCACTAATTCTTTAATCTTTACAGGTCATTGAACAGTTTCCCATTAATGAGAAGTAGTTAAGAAGGAATTTTACAGTTTTTCTCCCCCCCCCTTATTTCACACCCTACCCCCCTTTTTTTGAAAAATGTTGCATATCATTTGCAAATTAGAAAGAAGTTGTTCCATTTATGGTACATTTATTTAAAATAATCGAAAGCTTGAGATCTGGCTGAACACTATGTGCAATGACGCTTTAAAACAAATTACCATTTATTTATAAGCAAGAAATAGACTTTTTAAAAGCACACAGGCTGCATTTCATTATTAATGGTGTTCTCCATGCAAAACTGATCTTTTTCTATGTGACACTTCTGAGAGGAAAAAGAAAATAGAAATAAGGAAGAAAGACGACCTTGGGAACATTCAGGTTATGCATATATAAAAGGTTGCTAAAAGAAATAACAACAAAATGGTCATACTTTCAGACAATATTGTCAGAGACCAAATATCAATGCATCTTCACTTAAAAATTGCTCTTTAAGTAATAGTTCTAGCACCCTTGTGTACTTACAAGGTAACTTAGACACATATCAAGAATAGGGTCTTCTTTGTAGTGGCACTCTAATTATGAGTGCCAGCACAGAGGCACATTTTTGGCATATACCCCTCTGTCATTTAAGTGTGGTTAAAACCAGTTTATTCTATTAAGCTATAGAAGAAGAAGAAACATTTTATGTGGCCTGCTGATGATTTTTTTTGTTTACTGTATTGTGTGCATTGTAGATTGATTGTTTTATATCATGTGGATTTCATTCAACATCTTTTTATTTTGGATTGTATTCCACCTTGAAGACCTTATGGTGCAAAGGGAACCATAAACATTTTAAATAAATAAGTAAATACAGTGCAACTTCCTTTCTCTCCTTCAATCCCTGCTCAATGAAGAGGAATTCAAAATCCAACTCTCAAATCAGTTGCCTGAGGGAATATTTTCCAGTTACTCAAGACTATAATTTCATACTGTGGAAGTACTGGGAAAGGTAATTACTTTGACTCAAGTATGTTAAATTGCTATTATTCCCTACCACATGCTACTGAAATGTTTATCTTTCTAAAGTGGTGTGTTAACCACCTAGAGCTTCTGGGAGTACATTGTGCCTGAGAGCCACTTTGATGCCATCAATAGAACTCACACATCTTGAACACATATATTATTGCCCCTGAAATCAAATTTTATATGCCAACTGAATAATTATTTGCCTAAAATTAAATCCAGAATCATCACAGTAAATGAGAAGATGCCTTTGAGCAGAAGAGTCTGCCTCTTCTCATGGACTTCTCAGCTTGTGGCAGTTGTCAGAAAAAAGATCATACTGAATTTCACCTTTATTAGGTGGAATATATATGGGGGGAAATTCAGTCCTGCGATTCCCCATTTGAAATGGCACAACCAGACCTCAGTGAGAAGGCCAAAGCCCTGCACTGCTGCATGCTACTATCTCATCCACTGAAGTTCAAACCGTTTTATAGACTGCTGTGATCAGCATTTGCTTTTGTGACAAGTGCTGAACATGGGGATGATCAAGAGGCATAGCTAAGTGGCATGTCAGCACAGGGTGTGGGGCTAGCAAGCATGTTCTCATCCCACCCACCCCCACCCCGATGAGTGCACTGTACCCACTTTCATAGTGCTCGAACAGAATTAATGTTTCCAAGGTTCCCTGGTTGTTGGGATGACGCTGTTGCAACACCCAAGGTGCCAGGGATGAATGGAGGCCTTGCAATACCTTCCTGCCCTCGGTCACTGCCACCACCATCAGATAAGGTTTGTAGGAAGGGGTGGCTCTAGTGGCAGGGCATGATGACATCAAGGTTTTTAACCAGCCAGGTCTTATCTTCAGTGGAGCTTGGGCTCTGTTTATAAAAAGTATTTTTTTTTAACTTGTTCAAATACTTGTTTTGTCTCCTTCATTCCATTTGCCCTAGTAACATTTTATACTAGAAAGGGACATTTCGGATATTTTCCAAGCTAAAATGGCAAATGAATGCAAAGAGATTTATTTCTGGTAACTCTGGCTAATGGTGAAAATGCCTCTTTGCAGTATAAACTTACTTCTGCCATAAAGGGATCTCCTTTTTAATAGATGACAGTTCTATTGTACAGGAAAGAGACAGATATGATAGGATACTTCAATTCACTTTAAAGTGAATTTAAGGCATTTGGAAAAGAAATTCTTTGAGGCATTTAAGGCTCTTGCCATAATAACTTCTGACATAGCACAAAGGACAGGATTAAGTCTGAGGATTGCAGGTAGCATGCAAACTGATTTCTCAGGAGTGCAAGCCATATGTATCAGCTCAAATGGAATGAGCAAGGAAGTTGCTTTCTCTGTCCCAGTGAGCCTGTTATCATGAGGCCTTCTGAATACTATGTGTTCAACATTCTATGAAAGAATGAACAGAAAAAGCTTTCAAAATGAAGTCAGCTGTAAACGCATTCTATTTCTTAAAATTAAGATGTACATTAACCATGAATACAAGTTTTTCTAAAAGTTAGCATAGGAACTACAACTGTTTAGAGAATGTGTTGAATTAACATGTAGAGTTCTGAGACCTATTTTAAAATATATATCCTTTAAAATATAGTTTTTTATAAAATATTATGTCTATTTCAATATAGACCTGTTGGGTATCGTTCACCTATATATCATGATTCATATCCCATAAAGATCCCAAAACGTTATAGCCACAATCCAGCAAGCACAGGGGAGCCTATTAAAATCAATGGGATTAAGCATGCTTAACTCTTTGTTGGATTATAGCCAATGTGTGTTATGTAGGCTTCATGCCATAAAAATGAATTGGATTATTTGTAGAGCTGTTGGCCAGGGTGTTTTTCATTCAGAGATTTTAGCTCACATTTCCTCCAGAATGGAGGGTGTGCATTCACATATCAGCCAGATTTACCCCAAAGTCCCTGCAAGGTATTTTGGGGCAACTTTGAACTCATAATAAAGCCACACAGTAAACTCGTGGTAAAGCCTCCTGTGTGAAAAGCGCCCAGGCTGGTCCTTATCAAAGTGAACTGTTTTGTTCATGTAATCATTGGGACACAATGGAACTGAAGAAGGGATTAACGTTCCTCACAGAGTCAGTTAATATATTTCAGCAGCTGTTTTGCAAGCCACATTATAACTACAGACCTTCTCCACTTGATCCACCAGTGAGATTTTTCCCATCCCTTATTACCACTGCACCTATATTTTCTATGTTGATAACCCACACTACCACTGTAGTTGCAACCACCATATTTGCTTACAAATGAAGCACATGTTCATGATGGCCATAGAAAAGGTGATCACCCACCCAGTACTAACCGTGGCCATTCTTGACAGAACCAGCTTCTTCTTGAGCAATAACAAAGGTGGATTCTATAGCTGGCTGTGAGACTAGGTTTAAATAATGTGTGGCTGTACTTAAGCTGTGCGAGCTGGCCATTCGTCCAGTAGGGAAGGAAAATCTCCAACTGGGTGAGACCAGACTGGGAGATTTTCCTCCTCCATTGGATAAATGACCAGCCCACATGGCTCAATTACAGCTGGGACAAGGCTAGAAGGCAGCGAGAGAGCAGCTGCTGATTGCAGTCTATCTAATAATCTTTTATATTTTGTTGAGAAGTTTGTCCCAGTGGGGATCCTGTAGAGTGGGGGTGGAGTCAGAGAAGGGAGAAGTAGAAAATGGAGCTGTTTCTCAATAAACCTTTCGTTAAATCTACATAAGATTTCTTTGTGTCTATGAGGGAAGCAGCTATTTAGCAATGAGATGTTGAACCACCTAAGTGTGTGAACCTGCAAAGCTTGTGTATGTTCCTGCAACCTCATTTCATTGCATTACTGGGCCTATATTCCTCAGCTGCTTTTCACTATTGCTGCTGCTGCTTGTTTCTCCAGCTTTCTGACCTGCACAACCCCTGAAGGTACTTTCCCCTTCTCAGTCCTGGACTCTGTTGTTCACTGGATGCCCACTGCAGCATGGCTCTTTCTTTGTACCATCCGTAAGGGAATGGCTTAGTGGAAAGAATGAACAGATTAGTGAAAGAAAGTCTATAACTTGCTACTATGCAACAACAACTCAGGAAAGAGGCAACCCTTGAAATTCTGTTTCCTTGTCAAACTACTCCTCATTCAACTAAAGGAAAATCACCTTTTGAACTGCTGAGAGGATGCATACCTACTACCAAACTTACCCAGTTGCAATAACTGATAGGGCTTTCTAAGCCATCTCACTCTGAGGATGCAGAGATCCACGATTGGGTGAGAAGTAATTGTATGTGGAGCAGAAACAGGATGCGAAACAGCAAACATTTCAAGTGGGGAGCTTTATTCAAGTATGGCTGCCTTATAAAGTGAGAAAGGGATGCTCCTGATATTCTGGACCAAAACAAATTATCAAATTCTGAGGAGATTCTTTCATATTGGATGATGGAAAGTAATGAACAGTTCATAGCATGCATACTATGAGAGATGAGGGAAGGGAGTCCAATCTCCAGAGAGGAACTGGAGAGGAATTTGATCTTGCCTCCACTTTTGATGTCACAGAGGAGGCTGATGAGAGTGATGGACGATTCTCTACCACTAACCATGCAAATGGCCACCATGCATGTGCAGAGGCCATGTGCATGCCACCTTTGTGCAAGGGCAGCTGGGGTGCACACCACTGAAACAGCTGCAGCAAGTGGCAGAGGAACAGATATGGACCTGGAGAGGAGAGCTGATCTTGTGGTAGCAAACATGACTTGTCCCCTTAACTAAGCAGAGTCCACCCTGGATGCATATGAATGGGAGACTAGAAGTATGAGCACTGTAAGATATGCCCCTCAGGGGGTGGAGCCGCTCTGGGGAAGAGCAGAAGGTTTCAAGTTCACTCTCTGGCAGCATCTCCAAAATAGGGCTGAGGAAGATTCCTGCCTGCAACACTGGAGAAGCTGCTGCCAGTCTGTGAAGACAATACTGAGCGAGATAGACCAATGGTCTGACTCAGTATATGGCAGCTTCCTATGTTCTTATGACCTGCTCTCCTGCCTTTTAAAGGTGCCCAGGCTGTGCTGCGAATTGCTGTTCAAATAGCAATGTGTACACTAGGGGTGTACAAACCGGTTCAAATCCAAACCGTTTCGACATCAAACCAGTTTGGTTTGAAGGTTCAGGTCAAGCCAAACCACCCCCGATTCAGTTCAAACCCTAACCAAACACACACACACCTCAGTTCAGTGGCTTGACGAACAATTTTGGGGGAATTTTTTGTGTGTGGTCATGACCCACAGGGTTCCACTGTGCACGTGCGGCGACCTCCAAAATGGCCATCATGCCAGGGAATAGGCCAAGAAAGGGCCAAAGATGCCCAAACCAGGTGATTTTTAGGGGAAAGAAGGCTGGCGGAGGAGGGGTAACCTCTGCAGACCCCACCGCCACCTTGGAGAAGCCCCCTGGCGGGGGTCAGTTAAAAAGAAAGAGTTTTCCCCAAAACTCTTCTCTCCTTGTGGTTCTTGCAAGTACTGCAGGGAGTGTGAAAAAAGGCAATCCTTGCAAAACTTGCAAGGGTCATATTGGTCCCAAAGAGCTGTGACATTGGCTTGTACCAATAATTTGCCACCTGAGATAACCACCTCACCTTGCCTTATGAAAGGGCCGCCTCTGAGATTCACTGCCAGAAGCTTAGATGACTTCAAACAGGATTAGAAAAATGTGTGGATAGGTCCATCAATAGGTATTAGCCATGATAGCTAAGTAGAACTTCTGCATTCAGAGGCTGTATTCCTCTTAATACCAGGTGCTGCGGAAGAGGGGGAAGTGGCAAAGAACAGGAGAAGGCTACTACCTAATGCCCTATTTGTGGGTGCTTCCTAGAAGCATCTGTTTCGCCACATTGGAAACAGGATGCTGGAACAGATAGAAGTGCTTCACGTGACACGTGTGAAGTGCCTAAGAAGGTTCTGTGGGTTCAGACAAGCAGCCACCTATAGCTGGGTGGCCGGATCAGAGCCGGCAGGGGCTGCGGGGATCAGGGGCTGCACGACTGTGCGGGGCATCCTGGAGAGACCCCCGAGCCCAGGAGGCTGCTTGCAGCCTCCCAGCTGGGGGGTCTACTTATGTGTCACTGCACACCATGGCAACACATGAGCAACTAAATGGGGTTAACAGAGCGCTCGCTTTGTTAACCTCATTTAAGGGGAGGGTGGTTTAGGCGGGCTAGCCACCTTGAGAGCACCGGGCTTTCCTGCAAACCCGGTGGTTCCCATGACCACTGAAAAGCGGGCTAAGCTCCCTTAGCCCACTTTCCAGTGGTTGTTGGAATAGCTTCATAGACTTCTTATGAATGGTAGTTAACGAATTTGTGTGGTCCAGTCATAGATATCCCAGAACTAATACACAGATGTTTTGAATATTTAAATACTTTGACATTTGCTCACTTGATCATTGGAGGGGATTTGAATAAAACTTTTGAACCCTTTTGACTGTAACACACACACTGGGGCTATTCTGACAATTGGCAAAAATCAGGCTAGGAGAGTCTAGCCTGATTTTTGCCAATCATAAGAACCACTGGGCTCGGCTGCGAGCCCAGTGGTTCTAGAGCAGGTAACCCGCTCAAGAACCCCTGCCCTAAAACCAGGTTTGCGGAGCGAGCACTCCGCAAACCTGGTTTTAATAATCGTGAGTAGCCACGACGCGGATTAGTGCCATGCCTACTCATGAGGAGACCCCTGGAGGGGAGGCGAAAAGCCGCCTCCCGGCTCCAGGGGTCTCACCAGCATGCCCTGCATGCTCACGCAGGGCATGCTGGAGCTTGCGGGGGCCAATTGGCCCCTGCTCCCCCCAGCCCCCGCCGGCTCCATCTCGGAGCTGGCAATCGTGTGGGCGGCCAATCCGGCCGCCCAGGGCTCCCTCTCCTCTCATGAGCAGGGAGAGCGGGCTTAGCCCGCTGTCCCCGCTCACCCTGCAAAACCGGGTCTCACTGATCGTGAGACCAGGCTCACCCTCTAGGTTACACTCTTGAAGCTGTACTGCACTTAAGACCTTTATAGCAGATTTTAATTTAGCAGATATATAGCATCTTTTTAATATATCCCAGGAAGAATATATACTTCTTTTTCCTGTCTATAAAAGTTGTCTTAGGTTGGACTATTTTTTGATATCTCATTCTTTAGTATCTCAAGTTCAGGCATGCAAGACTGACATTATAGCAATTTCAGATCACACCCCTGTTAAGTTAGTTGTTGGTTTGAAAGGTAGTTCTAGTACTTCATTTAGGTGGTATATGAATATATCCTTGCTGAACGATCTGCAATTTACTAGACAAATGGAACAAGAGATGGAGGAATTTTTTTCATTTTAACAAGGGGTCGATTACATCATTATCCCTGGTTTCAGATATAGTAAAGCATTTTTGAGGGCTGGATCATAGTTTATACTTCACATTTTAAAAGGAAACAAATGGCTCAGACTGTATTTCTTGAGAAGCAAGTTAAAGATTTATTAATCTTATAGGCATTAAACCCTTCTGAGTCATACAGAATCTTACTTATGACTAAATATGAACTCAAGAAGTTATACTCCTTAGAAAGTGAATTTTTGTTGCATAGTACTAGGCAAATATATTGGGAAGAGGGGGGTGACCTAGCAAAATTGGCTTCTAGATTGAAGGAACATAATATTAAATCTTCTATCTATGATACCCAAGGCAATGTCCACACAAATCTTGAATTTATAAATCAGCAATTTTTTTAGTTGTATTCAGTTATATAGTAGCAGTACATCCAATACTGATGCAAAATTATATTGTTTCCTGCAAAAGGTGCATCTTCCACACCTAACACAAGATCAGACAAATCATCTAACAGCATCTCTTTCTCTACAGGAAATAATGACTACAAATTAAATCCATGAAATCTGGAAAGTCCCCGGGGCTTGAGGGATTTCCTCTGGAGTTTTACAAGCTGTATATCAGTTTCCTGGCTCCAATTTTATTAGAGGTCTATAATGATGCTTTCCTTAGTAAGGATTCCCCTCCTTCTTTCAATGAGGCTATTATAGATATTCTCCTTAAGCCTGGTAAAGATCCTGGTTTGCGTACTAGATATCGACCTATTTCTTTGTTAAATGTTGACACTAAGATATTGACAGCTATGCTGCTGCATAGGGTGCAGGCTGTACGCCATACTATTGTTTATCCAGTTCAGACCGGGTTTATATCTGGCCATCAAGGATCAGATATTATTTATTTATTTATTTATTTATTTACACAGTCAGACAGGTGTTATTGACTGGTTTGTTTTATCCAGACATCGAGTCCTTCCCAAGGACCTGGGATGCCAGAATTTTATTGTCAATTGTTATAGATATCGTTGCAGAATATAGGCTGTTCCCAGTAAAGCTGCTTTTTGTAATAGGCTGATGGCGATTTCTGTGGCCCCTATGGTGTTGAGGTGCTCTTCAAGGTCTTTTGGAACTGCACCCAGGGCGCCAATTACCACTGGGATTATTTGGCTCTTTTGCTGCCACAGCCTTTCAATTTCAATTTGTAGATCTTTGTATTTGGTGATTTTTTCTATTTCTTTTTCTTCTATTCTGCTATCCCCTGGTATTGCTATGTCGATTATTTTGACTTGTTTTTCTTTCTTCTCGACTACAGTTATATCTGGTGTATTGTGTGGCAGATGTTTGTCTGTTTGTAGTCAGAAGTCCCATAATATTTTTGCATCTTCATTTTCTTCAACTTTTTCAATTTTCTGGTCCCACCAATTCTTGGCTACAGGTAGCTTGTATTTTTTGCAGATGTTCCAGTGTACCATCCCTGCTACCTTGTCATGCCTTTGTTTGTAGTCAGTCTGTGCGATATTATTATTATTATTGCTTGTTTACACAGTCAGACAGGTGTTATTGAATGGTTTGTTTTATTCAGACATCGAGTCCTTCCCAAGGACCTGGGATGGCTGAATTTTATTGTCAGTTGTTATAGATATCGTTGCAGAATATAGGCTGTTCCCAGTAAAGCTGCTTTTTGTAATTGGCTGATGGTGATTTCTGTGGCAACAGGTAGCTTGTATTTTTTGCAGATGTTCCAGTGTATCATCCCTGCTACTTTGTCATGCCTTTGTTTGTAGTCAGTCTGTGCGATCTTTTTACAACAGCTGATTAGGTGGTCCACTGTTTCATCTGCTTCTTTACAAAGGCGGCAATTGCTGTTTGTTGTTGATTTTTCAACTTTTGCTCTTATTGCATTTGTTCTTAGTGCCTGTTCTTGTGCAGCCAGTATTAAAGCCTCTGTTTCTTTCTTCAAGTTGCCATTCTTAAGCCATTGCCAGGTCTTGGTGATGTCTGATTTTCCACTTATATTGTGCAAATATTGACCATGCAGGGGCTTATTTTTCCATTTTTCTGCTCGGTTCTTGACTTGTTCTTTCTTGTAGGCCTGCTTTCTTTCATTGGTGTTGAATAGTTTCTCATTATTGACCATTTTAAGTGCATCTTCTTCACCGTCCTTGATATATTCTTCAAGGCCTCTTTTCTCCTTCTCTACTGTTTGATGGACTTGCAGCATTCCTCTTCCACCTGAGCTGCGAGGGAAGTAGAGCCTATCGACATCACTGCGGGGGTGCAGAGCATGATTGATGGTCATGGTTTTCCTGGTCTTACCATCTAGCGTCTCTAGCTCTGCCTGGGTCCAGTCTATTATTCCTGCAGTGTATCTGATAACAGGTATAGCCCAGGTTTTTATGGCGTGTATGGTGTCCCCGCCATTGAGTTTGGACTTGAGGATTTTTCTAACTCTCCTGATGTATTCACTTCCAATTTTTCTTTTAACTTCAGTGTGTGCAATGTTATCAGCCTGGAGAATGCCCAAGTATTTGTAAGGTTCTTTCTCTTCCAGGTTCTTGATCTTGCTTCCATTGGGCAGTTCTATTCCTTCTGTTTTTCTTATTTTTCCTCTGTTCATTATTAATGCAGCACACTTGTCTAGTCCAAACTCCATTGCTATATCGCTACTGAATATATGGACAGTGTTTAGCAGTGATTCGATTTCTGACTGGGACTTTCCATACAACTTCAGATCGTCCATGTACAGCAGATGGTTGATTTGACTTGATGTTTTAGATGTTTGGTATCCGAGGCCTATTTTGTTTAGTATTTGTGAAAGTGGGGTCATGGCGATTACAAACAATAGAGGGGATAGTGAGTCCCCTTGGAAAATGCCTCTTCTAATGCTAACCTGTCCAAGTGTCTCGCCATTGATTGTTAACTGTGTACTCCACATGCTCATTGCTTTTTTTATAAATAGCTGAATGTTTTTGCTGACACCAGTTGTTTCTAAACATTTTAGTATCCATGTGTGAGGCAATGAATCGAAGGCTTTCTTGCAGTCAATCCATGCAACACTTACATTGGTTTTTCTTCTCTCACAATTTTCTAAAATCATTTTGTCAATCAGCAGCTGGTCTTTTGTGCCTCTGGTGTTCGGGCAATTTCCTTTCTGTTCAACTGGAAGCTGTTTGTTAGTTAATAAGTGTTGCATCACTTCATCTGCTATTATTCCAGTTAATAATTTGAACATGGTTGGCAGGCAGGTTATCGGTCTATAATTACTTGGAACTGCACCTTTTGCTGGGTCTTTCATGATGAGATGAGTTTTCCCAGTTGTTAGCCATTGTTCAATATCACCTCCTTGCAAAATGTGATTGAACTGTTTTGATAGTTGTTTATGAAGGCTTGTTAGGTGTTTAAGCCAAAAGCCATGCAGTTCATCGTTGCCTGGTGCAGTCCAATTTTTAATTTTCTTTGCTCTTTCACTTATTAATTCTGGTGTTATGATTAGATCTTACACTTGTTGGTTACATTTTTCAACCTCTTTCATCCAGCCTGCTTTTTTATTATAATCTATTGGATTGTCCCATAATTTTCCCCAGAATTGCATTGCTTCTTCTTTATTTGGTGTTTGTATGTTTCTTGCAGTTTCTCCTTCTATGCTTTGGTAGAAACGTCTCTGATTCGACTGGAACTGGAGATTCTGCCTGTGTTGTGTAGTTCTTGCTTCATATCTGCTAATCTTCTTTGACACTGCTGTTATTTGCTGCTTTATTATTTCCAGGACTTCTTTAATTTTCCTTGAATCTAGGTGGTATTTTTGGATCAGATACTGTTTGGTGTTTTCATTCTTCAGCTTCTTGTCTTTCATATCTTTCAATTTACTAGCATCTGATCTAAGCCTGGAGATTTTATTTCCTAATCTAATCTTCCATTTAGGTGATGTACTGCTTTCTTTTTTTACAGGTCCATTGATCTTATATCCGAGCTCTTGTGTTGTTATTGTTGCTGCACTGTACATTAGTTGGTTTGTTTCTTGCAAATTCTTGGTTGTTATTTCTGCAAGTGCAGCATTGACATCTTTTAATGCCTGAGCAAGTTGTTTTTTGGCAACTGTTTTTAGAGCTGGAAGTCAAACCCTGGTGGTTTTTTGGTTCATGTGCTCCATTATATTTTGCTTTAGTTCTTGTTGCTTTTCTGTTAAACGGCATTTGGTTTTTTTAGGTGAAGGCAAAGGGGTGGTTGCCTGGTTTTGATTTTGAAACAGTTCAGTAACAGTGACATCCTCGATTTCCAACACCTCCTCCACCTGCGCCTGAGCAACTTCTTCAATTGGTGGTAATTCTTCTTCCATGTCTTGAGCCTGTGTTGCTCTTTGCAGTTCTTCCAGCTCAACTCCTGTGAATACTTTATTTCTTATTATGTATCTTCTCTGGTCTGCTAGCCTTTGTTCTGTTATTTCTGTATCTGGATGCTTCTCTTTCCAAATTTGGTACATTCTTTTTAAATAACCTCTTCTAGTTGGACTAGACTTGTAATAGCAGATCATTATTTCCTTGTTGGCATTTTTTGTTTTTGTTTTTTGGTTAAGCGACGTTTCTTCCAGTAACCCTGCAGTCTCCAGCCCTGGTTGCTCAACTGAAGATCCTGAGTCCTGTTGCCCACTTGCCACCAGATGTCCAGGGACTATAGCACCTAGCGCGGTGTTTGTTGTTGTTGTTGTTGTTATTATTATTATTATTCATTCTATTTCTATACCACCCTTCCAAAAATGGTTCAGGGCAGTTTACACAGAGAGATTAAAAACAAATAAGATGGAACCCTGTCCCCAAAGGGCTCACATTCTAAAAAGAAACATAAGATAGACACCAGCAACAGTCACTGGAATTACTGTGCTGGGGTGGATAGGGCCAGTTACTCTCCCCCTGCTAAATAAAGAGAATCACCATGGTAAAAGGTGCCTCTTTGCCCGGTTAGCGGGGTAATGATGTCATCCACCTCATCATTTTGATGATGTCATCCACCTCAATTCAAGATGGTGGACGCATAAATTCTGGAGGTGTAAGTACACTAACATGTGGACAGTATAACCAATTTGAACCAAATTTGCTACAGCTAGACACATAGGGATGCCCCAATGGTGTAGTTTGTGATGATGTCACCCACCCCTATCCAATATGGCGGATGTGTAAACTTTTGAGGCACAAGTGCACTAACCTGAGGACTGTGTAACCGATTTGAATCAAATTTGGAACAGCTGTAGTGAATGACATCCTGGGGCACCTCAATGGTGCAATTTGTAATGACGACATCCACCCTGATCCATGATGGCAGACACATGAACATTTGAGGTGCAAGAGATCTAACTTGTAGACCTTGATTTGCACCAAATTTAGTCCAGCTATAGAGACAGTGAAAGGAAAGTAGGCTGATTAGTTCTTACTAGAACAACTTGTTTCAATATGGTGTTAGAACCCCTGGCTTGTGCTATTAGTGACTCTGATAACATAAAGTGTATGGCACTAGGCAGGACTGAGCACAAGCTCATTTTATATGCAGATCACATTTTATGCTTTATTGATAAACCAGAGATCTCAACTCCCTAGTTCAAACATTTGGTAATTTATCAGGTTACTACATAAACTGGGGTAAATCAGGTTTGATGCATTTAGGTTCTACAGGTTTTCCTGATGAGTGTAGAGTTTGGGGTTTTAGTTGGCTTCCCGTGTCTCTTGTGTATTTAGGCTTAGTGATTTCTAGGAAGTTTTCTCAATTAGTTAATTTTAAAATGTTTCCAACTTCTTGGTTCAAATGAAAAAATGATTTAGATTGGTGGGCTACGATTCTGTTGTATATTAGGGGCAAAATGAATGTGATTAAGATGAATTTAATGCTGAGGCTAATATATATTTTAAGAGGTCTTCTGGTTCTTGTACCTTCTTCGTATTTTAAGCAAGTCTATAAATTAGTTAATGACTTCTATGGCAGACACCCGCCTAGATTTTCACTTTGTCGATTTCAACTACCCATTGAAGAAGGCAGGTTTAACTTTCCACATTTTCAAGTTTATCATTGGGCATTTATTCAGTCTTCAGTCCTTGGGTGGAACAATGAGTCTCAGGTTTCGGTCACACCTTGCACACATCTTGAATTTTATTATTTGGTCCTGCTGAAATCTTGGCAGGTGCTGGGTTCATTATTTTTTCGAGGATCTAGGTCATCAGAGTTCCCTCTAACATTATTATTTGATTCTGCTGAAATCTTGGCAGGTGCTGGGTTCATTATTTTTTTGAGGATCTAGGTCATCAGTGTTCCCTCTAACAGGGATTCCCAGATGTTGTTAACTACAACTTCCAGAATCCCCAGCTGCAGTGGCTTTTGCTTGGGGATTCTCGGAGTTGTAATCAACAACATCTGGGAATCCCTGTTAGAGGGAACACTGCAGGTCATTACCAGTGTTTAAAGACACAAGGCATATATGGAGAAAATTTTGGTTCTAGGCATGGTTTCACTCCTTTCTTACATGAAATATTATGTTATGGGAGAATCCGTGTTTGAAGTTTTTTGTAAATCTTTTTATTAGATTAGATCAATTTATCTCTTTTGAAACTTTGAGGGCAGAATTTGATGTATCTCTGAATGCTGGCTGGCAGTTTATTCAGCTAAAACATTTATTATCAAGACTTTTTGGTCCTGTTGCAATTGCAGCTTCTGAAATTCGATTTCTATTATTTGACCAGGAACATTTATTGGATGCACCTAAGCCTGTAACCTTGCTCTATCAGAAGCTTAAAGACATTAATAAGATGGATAATGATTATATCCAAGATCCTGGATATCCTATTTTATTAAACCAATGCTGGGTAGCTGCAGTGAAACATGCCTCTTTGGATCTCAAAATGAGTCTAATACAGCAGAAACTTTTGTTCCATGTTTATTGTACACCTCAGAGAATGTTTCACCAGGGATGGTCACAGACTTCTAGATGTTGGAGGTTTACTTTTTAGGAGGGCACACTTACGCATGTGGTTTGGTCTTGTTTGATTATTGTGCCATTTTGGTTTGAAATCCATAATATTAACATGGCTCTGCTACAATCATTGCCTGTCAAGGACCATGTTTTGTTGGGGTACACCCCCAGAACATGGAATCTAGCATTACATCAGGAATTGTGGATTCTTTGTACTTGGGGACTTGCCAAAAGGATTATGATACAGCACTGGACGGACAAATTTACTCCTGAATTGCAACTTTGGATAACTGATATGTTATCATTTGTCATCATTGTTAGCATTTGAACTGGTGTTTTTCTGAAGAAAAAGGTAAAGAAGAGGAATTGTCAGCAATTGGGTCAAATTGAATTGTTTGTGTTTGGATGGTGGGAAGAGAGAAAGGGAGATAGAGATCCTTAGAAGAAGGTTGTTTTCCCCCTTCCCCCATGCCCTTTTTTCTTGGTGGGTTGTATTTCATTATGTTAAAGTAATCAATATGCTTAAGTGATCCTTTTTCTTTTCTTTCCGCCCCAGTTATGCACATATATTAATTGTTATCCTTGATTATGAAATAAGGGAGCAGAAATCAAGTCTCTTTTGTAGGCTCTGGAAAATCCTGGATCTGGCCTTCATAACAACACAATAACAAGGAGGCTGGTGGGTCCTCATTTTGTGCCATTGTGCATTCTTAGGGGAGGCATTTCTCCTTTTTTTCTCAGAGTAGTGAAAGCCTCTTCTGAGTGGGTGTCCCCAGTGCCACAAAGGTACTGTATTATGCTATCTATATGTAGGAGGAGGGGGAGGGGGAGGGGTCTTTTCCTGCCACTTGCAGTTTTTGTAAGTAGAATCATAAAACATTCGAGCTGGAAAGGACCTTGTTGGACTCCTAGTCCAGCTCAGTGCTCAGTGTAGGAAACTCAAACAGCATCCCTGACAGATTGCAGCCCAGCCTCTGTTTGAAAGTCTCTAGGAAAGGAGAGATCGCCACGATGCGAAGCAGACAGTTCCACTGTCAAGCAGCTCCTAACATCTCAATTCCCACTGAAAATGCAAATACCTATGAAGGCCTTACCAGTGCCAGTCAAGAGCAAGCCAATGCAGTGCTCACCAGTCAGCTTGCACAGATGCTAGAGCAGCTGGAAGGCTGGAAGTTCCCTTTGCCCTAAGATTTGTGGACCTACTAATTCATTAATATGCACTTGCATAGTTTAGAAACCGAAGAAACGTGGACAAATAGGAAGAACTGAAACACAGAAAACAGTGAAATGTTTCAGTGTGGGGTAGTGGATACAAGTGTTGGGACTTGAATCAGGAAAGCTGGCTTCAAGTCCCATCTCTTAGTCTGCCCTACCTCGCAAAGTTGTTGCAAGGATGGCACGAGCACCTCCTTCAAGTCTCTGGATAAAGGGTAGGATATATATGTGAGATCAGTGATGAATGGTTAGTCTGGGAAAGGGTAGAAGTAATTCCTAGGAACATATGATGTTTCCTTATATTGAATGAGGCCCTTGGTCCATCTACTTCAGTGTTGGCAACACTGACTGGCACCTTCTCTCCAGGGTTGCAAAGAGAGCTTCCTCTCAGCCCTACTGAAGATGCAAGGGTTGAATCTGGGACCTTCTGCATGGAAAGCATGTTCAGCCACTGGAGTTATGGCCCTAAGAGGGAGATTTATCTCCCTCCCAGAACCAAAGTTGCAATGGCAACTACTGTAAATCTTCATTACACTGTAGGAGTCATGTTGACTGTTGCAGCCTGCCATTGATGTTGGCTGCTGCTACCAGGGATAATTATGCAACCTAAATGCATTCCCGGTGCCAATTAGAAGGTGGAATGCCATCTTCTTCAGTCAAAGTCCTTCTATTATAAGACACAATAGCCCACATTCTGCACAGCAGTATGACAGCAGAAGAAGGGCTCCACCCTTGCAGAGAGCCTGGAGCCTAACGGTCAAAGTCTTGTTCTACAGCCCTGTGTGCTGGGAGTGGAAGGGGGAAGTGATTTTTTGCTTCTATCCTCTCCCTGCAAAATCCCTTTACACTGCCAGACATATGTCTCTGAGGCCTGCACAACCCTCAGGGACATATTTATGGCAAAGAAAAGAGGTTTTCAAGGGAGGTGAGAGTAGTGAAAAGCATTTCCCTCTCCTTGTGTGCAGGGATGTGGAACAAGCCTTTGTCACAGTTAGGCTTCAGGCTTTCTGTGAGGGCAGAGCCCTTCTGCCCTCATACTGCTGCACAACATTTGGGTCAACAAAAGCTTTTTTTTAAATCCAGGGTTTTTAATTAATGAAGCTGTTTTCATTGATTGATCTAACCAAGCTAGTGACTAAAGTTTGCAGCTCTAAAAACAACAACAACAACAACAAAAACTATCAAGTGCACCAAACACACACATTTGTCCAGACAGTATAACTGCATCCAGGCTCGGACTGGCCTGCCGGGCAGTCTGCCGGATGCCCGGTGCGCCCCTTGCCTCTGCGCCCTGCTGCCTCCGGATTTGAGCCCTCCGCCCTCATCTTGAGCTCCCTCCCGCCGGTGCTTGCCTATCTCTGCAGGGAATCTCTGAAGACAGGCTGCTGCTTCAATCGGGTGGCTTCCCTTCCCTCTCTGTTGGTAATGCCTGGTCTGCTCTGAATTCTGTCAGGGAGGGTGCAAGAGTGCATTTGCACTCCCTTTGAATGAATGTAGAGTCTCACGTAGATCGGCAGTAGCAGAGAGTAAAGCAAGGGTTAACGTTTCTCCCAGCCCGATTGGTTCTTCTGGAGTCTGTCTTGTGCTCCTCCCCCCTGCTTGGATTTGTATGGCATTACAGAGCCTGCCAAGCTGCTTGGTCTCATTCAAGAAGGAAACCAACACATTTGGTAAAAAAACCCAACCCAACCATTTGCTGATTGTTTTGTGTGTTCTCCTTAGTCAAGCTACCCTGTTGGCTCTCCCCCGCCCCGAACCGTGTGTGTTTTGTACAGGCTAGAGAAGTCCGTGTGTGTGTGTGTGTGTGTGTGTGTGTGTGTGTGTGTGTGTGTGTGAAGTTTAACTGTTTGAGTGCAAACTTTTAAGAAAAATCCTCATCCCTACAGTATACTTTGTCAAGCAAGAGTATTAAGAGCTTTGAAAAGAATGGTGTGTGTGGGTGTGGGTGTGTGCAATGCTCTAACAAGTGTAATAATAATAATAATAATAATAATAATAATAATTATTATTATTATTATTATTATTATTATTAATGGATCTGTTGTTTTTGTTCCTGCCCCTATCTCTAATCTAGTCTCTCTGTGTGGGTTTCTTTCTCCCCCCCCCCTTATTAAAAATATTGATATGCAGCTTTTTTAAGCAACAGAGTTCTCAAAATGGCTTAAATAGCAAAAGATGAGAAAATGGCTCTCTCAACATGTTTCTGCTTTTAAACATTTTTATTTTATTTTGCTCTGTGCTTGTAGCAGGCTCCCCCACCAAAAGTCTATTTTTGTACACTTGCTTCAAAACAAGGCTTTGCAAATCAGTTCACAAGAAACTCATTTTTAAAACTCCTTTGCCCATGAAACTCCTTTGCCTGAGTCCCAGTTGCAGGGGAGTCACAGCAGGAGAGAGGGCATGCCCTCAACTCCTGCCTGTGGCTTCCAGCAGCATCTGGTGGGCCACTGTGCGAAACCCGATGCTGGACTAGATGGGCCATTTGGGGCCTGATCCAGCAGGGCTGTTCTGATGTTCTTATGAAATGATTGGTTGCCTTTAAATTTTACAAAATTGGGGTTACTCTATATATGACATTCTGCTGTCCTATTTGAAATCAAAATGGTGTCTTTTCTTTCTGTAGTGTATAGTCACACATCTCGGGCTCCTGCCTCAGAAGGCTGGATGGGGAGTCCCTGCTTGGAGAGGGAAGGAGCCAGAGCTGGTTGGGGCACCTGGCCATGATGTGAAGCTCTCCTCTTCTCCCCCTTCCCCACAAAAAACCCAAACACTACAGGCTGGCTCCTGCAGCCCAGCTGCCCTTGTCTCTATCCACTCCCTTCCACCAGTCATTTATTTTCTCCTCCCCCCCCCGTCATTTCTCTTCTCCCCCATTTCTCTGCAATGATATGCTTAAATGCTTTGAAATTCTATGACGCTATATATATTGTTAGGAACTGAAAATCATTCTTCTCTCTTGGGTAGGTGTATAGGGCTGAGGGGTGAGAGGGCAGGCATCTTGTGGAAATTGGTGGGGAGAGAGAACTTAAAACAGGGCTATTGTAGTGCTATTAAGATGCCATCCACTTCATTTTCTAACAAACTTGCAGGAACTGGATTACATAGGAAGGAACACATATATCCAAACTATTTTATTAGTATAGAATTGTGCTTCTTAATAGTTACAAGTGATACTTCATTTGAAATATTTATAGTAACCTATAAGTAACCGAAAACAGAGGTCAGATATCAAAAGTTAACAGGAAAAAATAATTATTAAATGAAACCATAAATGTAAACTGCCCTGAGCCAGGGCGGTATAAAAATCAAATCAAATCAAATCAAATCAAATCAAATCAATAAATAATAAACCTGGCGCCCTCCTCACATAAATTCCCCCGCCCTCTCAGTGCCCCCAGTCCGGCCCTGACTGCATCAGCACACTTGGCCATTTCAGTTTGCCCCTCCTTGTCCCAGTACTAATCTTCACATGTATTCTTACATGTGGCAGCAGCTGCAAAGATCAACAATGCTTAAACTGCTGCTACTGCCTCCATCTGTAGAAACTGCATCATTTTCCTGATTTTTTCTTAGATGACACCACTGCTACTGTAGCCACTACCCCTACTCCCCACTCCCATGCTCCCCACTCCCTGCCCATGCAATTATCAAAGTTTCTCTCACCCCCATCCCTGGAAAGGACCCCAGCATGGTGAACTTCCCTGAAAGTGCTGAGGTCAACATTTTGGCCCAGCACTTGTTAAAACGTCTGGACATGCCATGCATTGCAGCAAAAGATGTAACTCTTTTGCTAAACGTTTGCAGTCACAAAACATTACATGAATACAGCCATGAATGCAGTGGCTTTAGTGGAATATGCTCCCCAAGTTCTCCTCAGAATACCAGCTGGGTTTAAGAAAATGTACACAGTGTTTCAGGGTGTAAGATCCAAATTTGCCGAGTACTGCTATAGCTGAATTGTTTGAAAAGACATATGGCATCCCAAGTGTAACAGATAGTTGAATCTCAAGAGGGAACAATTGTTCATTCATCTGGACCAAGTGACATTCTTTATGCAAGAATAATTCCTGATTAAAGGGTGAGTTTTAATGGAAACTAATTAGGCAACCTCTTTAGCCTGGGCATAATGATCAAATGAGCTGTCACACAGTACCTGATACAATGATCTCACTTGGTACAAGATTTTATTCCTTAGCAATTACACTCCCACATTGCACTCCATGTGTTTATTGCCTGGAGCACACATGTCAAATTAAAGAGCAGCTTATGCACCTGATATTTAATTATTGCCTAGCACTACAGACAACCGGGAAATGTCAAAGCGAGCAGTCCTCAATAGGAGCCGCTAAAACTGATATCTTCTTTGCAAATTAAAAAAACACAGAGATAAAATATGTATGGACAATTCAGTTGTCTCACGGTATCACAGCTACAAAATATGGCTTCCCAAATCTTAAATAATTTACTATCACAATATACACAGAATATTCTGACATGGCAGAGAAGCAGGCAAAAAAAAAAGGAGGAGGGGGAAAAGAGCTCATCTATATATATTAAAACACATTTGCGTCTGGTTAAAGAGTTTTACAAAATATTTTTGGTCATATCAGAGCTATTTGTGTCTTGCTCATGCTACTCCAAAATTAGTATGCTTTGGGTTATTTTTACAGGTAACACCACAATACACAAGTGTTACAAGAAGCATTCACATGCCTGCAAAGATACTTTGGCAATTCTGTTATGCCACATTACCTTAAAAGCATCCTTAGCTAATTGGAAGTGTTCCTAAATTCCTTCAAAATCAAATCACTGCTTTAATTCTAGTTGTAATATGGCTAAAATGAAAACCCACAGTATTTCTTTTTAAAGCAAGCAAAAGCATTTCCAGAAAACTGAGATGCATTAATCGGAAAAGAAAGTTTTATAGCTATGCAGGATGAAGAAAAGGTGAGAAGGTGAGAAAAAAAATCCAAGCAGGCAAGTTTTGGAATGTAATTTTCATATTTCTCTTTCTAAAAATTCATTATGTGAAAGCATTCCTTTTAATGTACTGCTCTGCAGTGGAACACCCAAAGAGGAATCTATTGGTGTCCTGGAGCTAAGAAAGTTGTATGAGTGTGTCTTGGACAAATCCTATTCCAAATAAAGGAATTTAATTACCCATCATCTTAATTGCACAGTCTAATACTAAAAAGGCTTAATAAGAGTGCTTTTGTATTTACAAAACTGCACAGCTTGTGAAAGAACCCTCAAAACATTTGGCAGGAATCCCAGTCGAGGTATGACTGACTAGAACCTCTAATGACTACAACATGTAAACAAGTGTTTTGTTTCAACTGATAATCATTAACTTCCAGTGTCAGACTTATCCCACAAGGTTTTGTTCACTGCTTCACCAGACTGCTTTACAAAGGCATCTGGGGCTATGGGAGAAAGAAAGAAAGAAAGAAAGAAAGAAAGAAAGAAAGAAAGAAAGAAAGAAAGAAAAAGAAAGAAAGAACTGCAGAGTGGAAAAAGAAAGAGAAAAAACACCAAACCCTACCGAGTGCTAAAGTGTTGTCACTCTTAAACTAAAGTGTCAGTAGAAAATGAAAAGGGTCATGAGGTAAAATTATATCACAAGGAACAAGCTGTCATGGTAATTCCTGCCATTCTTTGATGGGTCTTCTCGCTGCTTGACGTAGTCAGCGGTGTAATGTGCTAGTTCTCCTGCATTGTTGGTGTGTGTGTGTCTGTGTCTGTATCTGTGTGTCTGTGTGTCTGTGTTTATTTTAAAAAGGATATATTGGTATTTAGATGCCAAATGTCGTGTACATTTGTTCTTGAGCAATAGAAAAAGATTGAAAAGCAATTTGTTTTTGCTAAAGTGGCAGCCACGTTGAAACCATTTGCAGCTTGCAAGACCCAGGTCCTCTGAGCACTGAATATATAAATGAAAAAGGGAAGTCACTGGCTAAGACTGGCTAGGTGATAGAGCGTGATCTCATCATGGCATGTTCAAATGCCAATGTGGCATGCAAGTCAGAGAAAACCCCATATTGACAAATGCATGCAAGAACAAATGTGTTCAAGATGCCTGTATAGTGCCTGATATTCAGAGTGCGTGGACTGAGCTAATTAGTCCCCACCCAGAATTGGTCCGAGACTCTAAAAAATAATTCTCCTATGCCATAGGCATCAATGAAATCTATGAAATGCTGAAGGATTTATCATTCGTGCATAATCTACAACCAGAGATAATATGGAGGACATTTTCACATGAGATTTAAAACAGTTCTGACTTCAATACAGTTTGTCAAGGGGATTTAAAACCCACACTGGCCAGGATGCTCATTTGCATTACAAATCCTCTTGATTTCTCTTCCACATGACCAGATATGTATATAAATAGTGTGCAAGAAAACTCCTAATGCAAGTTAAGATATATACATGAAAATGCCCTCTGGAAAATTTAAATTATTTCCGCAACCCTAAAGACATATCCCCTATCTGTAGCTGCATACCCAGTTTCACTGAGAAAGTACATATTCCCTAAAGTAATCTATCATTATCTGTAATGGTTAGGATATAATTTTAGATAGCAGTCATAGTTCAGTTATACATTAGTCAGTACTGTAATAAACTTTTTAAAAGTAACTTATACAATGATGGGTCAGATCCTGGCTTTTCTAAAGCTCTGCTTTGAGTCTCTAACTTGAAATAAGGCAGTTTCTAAATAGAATAAATAAATTATATGGCTGTTCCAAGTTCTTGGAACTGGCATTTCTTTCGTGCCTAATCAGGTCAGTATTATATTCAGCATATTTATTTGCTAACTAATAATGCCAAATTTTAGTATCCAGTGTAGAAATCTATTTCATGCTTGGTGAAATTTGATTTATAAAATTAGTGTTTCCGGGTATCCAGGTCAGGATGATGAGTTCTAAAAGAGGTGTTTGCTGTGACTTTTCTATTGGATGAAAAGGTTATTCATGCTACTCAGATCTCTTTGATACCAGGACTGGGTGGAGAGGGTGGGCAGGAGAAACGGAAGGAAAAGAATATTGGATCAGTCTTTTTCAAATGTCTTAAAACCCTGATTTTATCAAGCCTATAATTGTTTAATTTTATTTTAAGCAACTGCCGCACATGACAGTAATTCCTTCTAACTGCTTTATGAAAAAGCACATTATGCTTTTACACACCGCACATAAATGGTCAATGATTCTTAACAATGTTAAAATATCATCAACAACACCAAGAGTACATTACATGCATCAAACCTTCAGATTATAATTACATGGTTTTAAGGAAAATTCACTAAGAGTCTAACAGATGGCAAAATGCATAGGGATAGCAATTCAGTTATAAAGTTTATCTTTGTTAAGAGATAAGCAAATTTGTCCTAGATATTAATAACAGGTTTATTAGTAACATCAGAGTACAGGGAGGAAAGAAGGATTATGAAGAAATATGAAGAAAAACTCACAAACTGTTCTTCCAATAAAAGTTTGCATGTTTGAATTAAATATCTGTTTGCTTGTATTTGCTGGGTATCAGTGTTCTGGAATGCATTATAAAATTATTCCCCAAGTAAAACTTTGTAGACTTGTATGCATGTTAAGTGACTGATTTGTATACTGCAAAAAGCACACTTAAAATCAAAGTATAGCATTGGGGGAAGCCTGCAAAAAAGGCTAGACAGCAATCACTATATCTATACCATTACAAATATTTTGAATGTTTTAATCCTCAGTGAATGGAGATCGTTTTAGCTGTACAGAACTGGTTAATGTCTGATCTAATTCCATGGAATGGAACAAGACGAGAAGTGTGAATTCACATTTTCGTGTAGTGAATGCCTTCATGTTCTGTCTTCCATTCCATTTTTGGAACAGACTTTTTTTTTTTAGACCACTCATGTTAGTTTCTTATCCAGGTAAAATCTTCACAAGACGTCTGGGTTTTTTGTTTTGTTTTGTTTTTTTAAATGCTGTTGGAAGTTCAATACAGCTAGAAAAGAGAAGGACCAAATAGCTAGACAGCATTTGTCAGGCAACAACTAAATGCCCATACAAAGGTAGGGTATCTTTATCTGTCTTATACGTCTACCAGTGGTCTTCAGAAAAAGTGTTGGTTGGCTTCATTATTATTCTGAAGAAGAAAAACCCAACCACTGTTTTTGCCCTTATGTTTAAGACGATATCCTTTTACTCATAGGAGGAAATTATCCTAAAATAAAAGTCTACGTATTGTCGAGTTTCCTCTAAGCTTGAAATCAAAGTCTTTAAATTATCTCGAGCAGTCAATATGCAATCAGAGCTGCTGTGACAAATTTTCCCCACCTAATACAATTTTATACAGAAGCAGTCCTGAACAGATCCCCAAATGGTATATACATGCTTTATCTATCTTTTTGTTTTTTATGGACTCACCTACCATTGCTTTTTAAGCAAATATTTGTCATAACTCCATGACAGGAGGATTTGCAACAGTATGACTGTTAGATTATTTTGAAGGACTTTTCTATTAGCACAAGATACTGTATGAACAGAAGATTCCGAGGTAGCTTTTATTTTAAAAGACTGTTTTCCACCTTCCAACAGGCACTTGAAAGAGAAACTCAATATTAAAGGATGGATTATTCTTTTTAAATGTACCTCAGTTAAATATTCTTTGATTCGTCAAAGCTGTAGATGTATCTGATTTTCAGAAGCTTTGGCATTTAGCATATACATGTATATGGAAAACTTAGAGAACAAAGGTCCCTTTAACATTAGCATGGATGTTAAGTGGCCCAATTAATTAAGCTAGTGTAGCACTACTCGAAAAAATAGACAGCCGTATCCTAAGGGCACGAAAACATTTTGGATCAGGCCAACTGCACACAAAAATAAGCCAAATGAAAGAGTCATTCTTTATCTTAAGTGTAAAAAAAAAAATTGCCCAACTGTTTGAATTAGTTGCTTGGTCTATTTGCACTGCAAATTATTTCAGAACACATTTTAAATCTTATTCCATTCCCAGATACATAAAATGAAGCTGTCATGCTATGCTGAATACACTGATTGCCTGGCACCACCCAATGGCAACAATCAGAAATGCAGTGGAAGCTGTTACAAAACAAGAAAGTGAATTTGTCCAAGTGGTAAGTAATTGCCTTTCAGTTTGTTCATAACATACACCAGCAAAGGTCAGCAAACTATTAAGATCAACTGCTAGTTTCAAGGTCAGTTTTGCAAATACTGCAGGGAGTGGGAAAGAAATTATAGTGTTGTCCTTTTAAGGTGCACTACTTGACTAGAGTCACCTTAAGTGGCAAAGCGGGGAAATGCTTGACTAACAAGCAGAAGGTTGCCTGTTTGAATCCCTGGTGATACTATACCAGGCAACAGTGATATAAGAAGATGCTGAAAGGAATAATCTCATACTGTGCGAGAGGAGGCAATGGTAAACCCCTCCTGTATTCTACCAAAGAAAACCACAGGGCTCTGTGGGTGCCAGGAGTCGAAATCGACTTGATGGCACATTTTATTTATTTACTTAGTTGACTAGAAAATAATGTGCAGGTATTTACACACCATGAATATTAAAGAAATCAGTGACCAACTTCCCATTTTTACTCTAAAGGGCAGCGGAAGACGCATTGGGTAGTATTCAAGAAAGTTAGTCATGACTAAGCACCATTCAAATAAATGGCTGACATCCAGACTAAGTTACTCAATATTACTACTCAGGAGCTATTCTAAAGGACTACTTAATCTCAATAGGACTACTCAGGAGTAATTTAGTTTGGATGTCAGCCACTGAGGCAAGTTAGTAATGACTAAGAAATCCCACTAATTTCAATGGAACTTTCTTTAGATACAACCCATTGAGCTGGGTCTCACGATCCATGAGACCTGTTTTCTTCGGGTGAGTGGGGAGGGAGCCCTGGGCGGCCGGATCGGCTGCCCACATGATTGCCAGCTCTGAGACAGAGCCGGCGGGGGCTGGGGAGCGCTCAGGGCATACTGGGGAGACCCCCGAGCCAGGAGGCGGCTTTTCGCCTCCTGGCCGGGGGTCTACTTGTGAGTAGGTGCGGTGTGAAGGCGTGCCACAGCTACTCATGATTGTAAAAAGCAGGTTTGCGGAGCGCTCTCTCCACAAACCTGCTTTTTACCAGGGGTTCCAGAGCGGGTTACCGCTGAGCCCGACAGTTCTGACGATTAACAACAATCGGGCTAGGCTTTTGTTAATCGTGAGAATAGCCCCATTGTGTTATTGTTTTTAAATGGCTCGGACACATAGATGATCACAAAGGAGATTACAAATATTAAATATCAATGTGAAAAGGCAATGAGCTCCATGTAGGGTGCAGAACAGTGATGCGTAGAAGTACCGGAGAAAGAACAGAAGTTCTAGCGAACAAAACCTCCTCCACCTAGAACAGACTTGTCATTAGGGATGTGTGAATTGATTTGAATTTGAATCAATTTGACCCAGATCTGGTCAATTTGGGTGATTCGCACTTGAAACGAATCTGCCCAGACACTCCTGACCAAATTTGAGCTCAAATCAAATCGCACCAGATTCGAATGGAATCAATTCAAGATTCGGGTTCTTCCTATTAATTCCCCCAGATTCCCAACTTTCATTTTTTTAAAAAAAGCTAAGCTCTAGCCCTTGTAGAAGTGGAGTTATGGAGCAAAATGTATGGTCACTATTTTTCAAGTGTTTAGATTCTTTGGTGTATAATAAACATTTCCTCAATGAATCCCTATGATGATTCATTACACACCATCATTTCTTCTGTTCATTTTGACTGTCTTTGGACAGTGCCAACTGTCAACTGCCATGTGCCAACAACACCCCGCCCCCCACCTGCAAGGCAGTGGGGTACTACTCAATTTATTTTCTAGGCATTTTTTCAAGTATTTAGACTTTTTGTTGTCTAATAACCTTTTCTCATAATGAATCCCTATGAGGATTCATTACACACCAAAGAGTCTAAACACCCCAAACATTCCTAAAATATAAACTTACCCCAGTGGTTTGCAGGTTGGGGGGTAGTTGTCACGTGGGATGCCACTAATTCCCCACCCCCAAAGCAGTGGAGTCAAAATGAACAGAAGAAATGAAGGAGTATAATGAAGACACCAAAGAATCTAAACACTTCAAAAATTCCTAAAAAATAAACTGAGTACCCCAGTGTGTGGGATGAGTTTGGGGGGGGGCACTTGGCAATTGGCACTGTCCAATGACAATCAAAATTAACAGAAGATATAAAGGCGTATAATGAATCCGCATAGGGATTCATTATGAAGAAAGGTTATTAGACACCAAAGAATAGAAACACTTCTATATTTCCAATATTGCTCCACTGCCTTGCAGGTGGTGTGGGGGGTGGGTGTAGTTGGAACATGGCACTTGGCACAGTCCAATGATAGTCAAAATGAACAGAAGAAATGAAGGTGTGCAATGAATCCTCATAGGGATTCATTATGAGGAAAAGTTATTATACACCAAAGAATCCAAACACTTGAAAAATAGTGACCGCACATTTTGTTCCATAACTCCACTTCTACAAGGGCTAGAGCTTAGCTTAAAAAACAAAAAATTAAAGCTGGGGATTCATGTTAGGGATAGGGATAGGTCAACTTTGAATTCCCATTATTTCCTATGGTGGAAATATACAAAATCTGTAAAAACTAAAAAAGGCATTAAAAATCAAACAAGTGCCCCACTGCCTTCAAATTTGGGTAGTAGGTCACTTGGGGACCTACCCACAACTAAAATCTGGTGCCCTTAGGACCTTTAGAAGTGGGCTGAATCAATCTGAATCTGAATTGAATCGACTCCAACTCAAATTGAATCTGATCAGATTCAAGTTTGCAGATTTGAGTTTGAATCAAATCTGGCTGATTTGATCTAATATCAAATCACAAAAAATCAATTTGTGCACATCCCTATTTGACATGAGGTTTCTTTGATGGGGGTATCTGCTAGGCCTGTGTAAAACTGAATCAATAAAATCGGACCATGTCTGATTTTACCAAATTTGGAGGGGTTCAGAGAGAGTTTGAACCTGAACTTAGGCACCCCAGTTTGGATTGGACTTCTCCAACCCCATTTGGAAAAATTTGGAGCTTTCCAGAGCTTCAAATGGCAGCAAGAGGGTTTTTTCTTTAAGCGATCACAGTGAGGGGGGCATATTTTGCCCTCTGTCTACCCACCTTCTTGCCTGCCCATATCTTAGCTTAATTTCTTCACTCACTTCATTTGTAGCCACCAGCTGATTTCTGGGTTTCTCTTGTGATTACTTGATGTGAGGTAACTTCTCTTTAGATTCTCTGATGTTACCTTACTTCCCCTGCAACTCTATGATTTTAGATCATTTTTGTTCTGGATTCACAGCGAGTATGTTTCTGTGGCAAATGTTTTTGTCTGACTCCAAACCCATTCCCGACCCTGACCCAAATCCTGACTCTGACCCCGAATTTCAGAGGGGTCCAAAGGACCCCGAACTGACATTTTTGGGGGTCAAATGAGTTTGTGTCAGTCCTAATTCCAAATTTTTTGCATTACATCTCTACACTAGCAAAGCAGCATTTACACTACTACTACTAGAAATATGTATATGCCACTTTCCAACAAAAGTTCTCAAACAAGTGTACATAGAAAATAATAAGTAAGATGGTTCCCTGTCCCAAAAGGGTTAACAATAAAAAACATATGGTAAACACCAGCAACAACCACTGGAGGGATGTTGTACTAGGGTTGGATAAAGACAGCTGTTCTCCTTCTGCTAAATATGAGAGAATCACCACTTTGAAAGGTGCCTCCTTCCTCAATTAGCTGGGGTAGCTACCTATGGTTAACTAGGACAAGAGACTAGTCTGGATTCTTCCAATGGTTAATGGCTATCACATAAACTCTCAAAAATTACATAGGTCAGTAGGGAAAATATTAAAGAGCAGTGAATTTCCTTATTTTGCAGGTCACATTATTGTGCCTCAGCTCTGACTGAAAGATAAATTAGACATTCTAGTATTACTATATGTATTTAATAAAAGGATGGATTCCAAGGGCAGCAACAGCACAAGTAACACAATGGGAAAACAGTGGGCTGTGCAAATGTATCCTGGTCAAACTTATAAGTGAAACCAGGAAAATGAATACACATGAAAAATCTTGGTGGTGGTATACAACATTGGCCTGGATCAGACAGACAATGGACCGGGTCTCACGATCAGTGAGACCTGGTTTAGGGCGCTGAGTGGGCAGGGAGCCCTGGGCGGCCAGATTGGCCACCCACATGATGGCGGCTCCGAGACGGAGCCGGGGGGTGGGGGGAGTGGGGGCTGTGCGGCCCCCGCAAGCCCCAGTATGCCCTGTGCAAGCGCGCAAGGCATACTGGGGAGACCCCCGAGCCGGGAGGTGGCTTTTCGCCTCCCTGTCGGGGGTCTACTCATGAGTAGGCATGGCACAAAGCCGCACTGCAGCTATTCACGAGCCTAAAAAGCAGGTTTGCTGTAGTGCTCGCTCTGCAAACCTGCTTTTAAGCAGGGGTTCTTGAGCAGGTTACCCGCTCAAGAACCACCGGGCTCGGCTGCGAGCCCGGTGGTTCTTACGACCAACAAAAATCGGGATAGGCTCTCCTAGCCCGATTTTTGTTGGTCGTGAGAATCGCCCCAATACCTTTCCAGCCTGTGATTAAAAGGGGGACACACAAAGAGAACACACATCCTCACATCTTTCACAGGCATTCTGACATTCTCCTGGTATGCTCCTTTATCACATGGGGTGGGCAGTTCACCCAAATCATCAGTCTACTACATGTGATGCAAATACTAGTTTAAACTGATATTAGCAGCCCTATGCAGTTTTTAACTACTAGCTGGACACATTGGGTTTCTGTACATGGTCAGACCATTGTCCATATAGCCCAGTATTGTCTACTCTAACTGGCAGCAGCACTTCAAGTTCTCAGTAAATAGTCTTTTTAATCACCTGCTACTGGATTTTTCAAGCTGCAGATTGAGCCTCTACCAGTTAGCTTCTGATATGTCCCAGTTCCTAAGCAGCCCCTTAACAACACACTACAATTCTTCATAAAGAACCGTGTGAGTCCTCTTACACCACATTAGCAGTCTATACAACATATGAGACATTAGGTTACAAAAAATATATCTTTCAATATGATAGTAATCTAACCCTATAGAGTCAGTGGTACATTGGGACCCAGACCACCAGTAACTTTGTTAAATGAACAGCAAGCAGGTGGGATCTCCAGTACCATCTTAAGAGACCTCTGTGAGCAATCTTTTTTTGAAGAGGCACTATTTGAGAGAGGTAAAACAGTCATTGGCAAACATTCAGACTAACTCACTAAGGGACATGTTTTTGGAAGGCACAAGTGACGGCAGAGGGAAGAGGGAGCACGGAAAATTATAGCCCATCTTGCATGATGGAAAACTAACAGCATGCATTAGTCTGGATGTCAACCATTGAGTTTAACACAACAAGCATGAACAGAAACTGGACCTACATATATATATGGTGGGTGAATTAGGAGAGCAATGATAGCAGATAATAAAGTCCAGCTCTAAATGAACTTTGCCAGAACCTGATAGAAGAAGAGAGGAATATTTAGACATATGCTCTAGTCATTATTTCAGTCAAGGACAAATGTATTAATTCTTCTCCATACAGTACATGGTTACTGTCAAAATCTTTCTCCCTCAGTGGGGAGAAACAGTTAAAATGTGCTACCATACATGCTTGCGGTGCTCAAATTATGGGAGAAAAGGTATAGGAGCTATTCCAGATCCCTCTCAAATGTTAGCTAAATCATGCTCCCCCATAGGCTCTTTTGCTAAAGGGGCTGGCACAAAAGCTAAAAAGAGCAGGCCCTCAGGCCCTCCTGTAATTGGAGGACTGTCCATGCTAGTAAAAAAAACAAACAAACCCAGGAGTGTTAGCATGGTAGCATTAGTTGCTTTCTGGCTTAATTGACAAATTCATGGAGGACAGGTCTATCCATTGCTACTAGTCCGGTGGCTATAGGCTACATTATAGGCTTCTAAATACCAGTTGCAGGAGAGCAATAGCAAGAGAGAGGGATCCTTACCTCTTGCCTGTGGGCTTCTCAGAGCCATCTGCTGGGCCACTGTGTGAAACAGGATGTTGGACTAGATAGGCTGTGGGCCTGATCCAGCAGGGCTGTTCTTATGTTCTTCTGACATAATGCTCCATGCATTATGTGACCAGTACATTTGAAGATGTTTTTGTAACATTGATTGACTGATTAAGTGCCACCAGGTCAGTGTCGATTCTTAGCGACCATTTAGATAGATTCTCTCCAGGATAATTTGTCTTCAGCTTGGCCTTTAAGGTCTCTCAATGGTGCATTCATTGCTGACGTAATCGAGTCCATCCACCTTGCTGCTGGTTGTCCTCTTCTTCTCTTTCCTTCACATTTCCCAGCATTATGGGCTTTTCAAGGGAGCTGGATCTCCACATAATGTGCCTTAAGTATGCTAATTCGAGCCTGGTCATTTGTGCCTCGAGTGAAAATTCTGGATTCTGGATTAATTAAAATTGTTAGTTTTCTCTCCTCCATGCGGATTACCTACAGCAGGAAGAGGTGTCAGCAGATCCATCTTAATGGGGCCTAAGTGAAACAAACATGTGGATTTTATCTATATCTACCACCTCTGCTCTCCGAAATTCACCCATCATAAACTTGTAGACCCAATTTCCACTTATGCTTGCTAAACTTCTAAATCAGCTCTTTGCCACCAGATCTAGGAATGAAACCACGCAAGACATACCTTAGCCAAAACTTCCTTACTTTAACTTATCTGCAGCAAATCCTTATTTACCTATCTTAAACTTTCCCCAGTGTTAGTGCCTAATTCTCTGTCAGGCCTTGGCCAGGTTCCGAGGAAGGTTGCAGATGTGGAGTCTGCTTCTGATATGAATAGGTGTGCAATGGAAGGTAAGGGTGTGTGAGCTGGTTTGAGGTTGAGCAATCTGAACCCGCAGTGCTGTTTTGGACCCAGCTCGAGTTGGGTGGGGGCAGTAAATTTATTTTTAAATATGATAGACTTACCGCTGCTTAGGGTTTAGGGTTTGGGCAGCCTCAAGGGGTGCTGCGACTGCCGTGGGGGGTCTCCAGTGGCTCCCCTTCCACCTGCCAGCATCTCCTCTATTCTCCTTGGGTTGGTTCAGCCAGTTTCAGGGCCTGTTCAGCCCTCTGTGCATGAGTGGTGGCTATTTTGGTGGCCACCGCACATGCGCACTGGCCATTTGTGTGACCCCAAGCCCCCTCCTCCTGCCTGGTGGGTGGTGGGGACTCCTCCAAGTCCCCCACCAGCCTCCCAAAGGATAGGCCGGGCTGGCTGTGGCCCAGTACAGATTCTGCACATGTGTAGAGACCATTTTTGTGACCTCTGTGAATGCACAGAGGCCATCACGAAAATCATGCGGTTACGGAAACAGCTTCTGTATGTCACTTGGTATGTCGGCGGGGAGATGGAGGAGTCTCCACCACAGCCGTGTCTCTGCCACTTCACTGACACACACCTCTTTCTAAAGGTATGGATGTGCATGGAACCGGTGGTAGCAGGTTCGATGGCGGGGGGATTACCTTTAAGGAGCAGGGAGGGTGCTCTTACCCCAAGTGCCACATTTACCCCACTGGCACTGTCTTTAAAAACAGTCCCATGTGGCAGAAATGTATCTCACCACCCTGGTGCAAGTCAGACCAGAAGTGCCCGGTGCGTGTGCACGCACAATGGGCACTTTCGGTCTGATGATGTGCACCAGGGTGGCATGTACGCACGCTGCTGCCCAGTGGGACCATTTTTAAAGACAGCACCGGCAGGGAGAATGTGGCGGGGGTGTAAGAGCATCCTTCCTATTCCTTAAAGGTAACCCACCCACTGCCTTTACCATTAGGATTAGGGATGCCTCCTTTACTTGTAAAGGGGAATCCTCAAGGATTCCCCTTTACAAGTATGGCCAAGCTGGCCTGTGAACCAGCTCAGCCCGATTCGATGGCTGAACTGGACCAGGCCTGGTTCAGGTGAGCCTGAAGCCAAGCTGGCCAAACAGCCAGCTCGCACACCCCGACAAGCACCTGACTTAGCAGAACTAGCTAATGCAACATCCTTACACCAGTGCAACATAGTGCAGCATTAATCTGAATGCCAGTCACTGACCTCTGTTCCAAAACAGTATAGGGAGGGTGTTTCCATAATCCACATATTTCCCTTGCCAGATGCCCTGATGGCTTTGTGTCACATGGTGTGTGTACTTGGTTCTGGGTAAACAGGGTGGATTGGATATTTTGTTGGTGTACTGACCACCCTTTTGCCTAACAGATTTCCCAACTGAGTTGATGCTGATATTCCCAGATGTGATGTTGCACTGCCCCAGTCCTATTGTTCTAGGAAATGTTAATTTCTAAATTGAGGGTTAAAACTTATGTGACACTAGAACCCTCAAGGGCAAAGCAGTCATGTCTAGAAATGTCATTACGTTGCATATCAAAATAGCAGCGGTGAAAGAGGTAATCAGGATTAGGACCTCAGTGCAAGGGAAGGAGGCACAAGTTCCTTCCTTTCATGCGGCAGTCCCCCATGAAAATACCCTCCAAAGCTGAGTTGTAGCAAGATCAGCAAGGGCCTGTGTTCAATAAATGAACATTGATTGAATTTTTTTACTTGGTAACTTTATTTCTTACCGACTGCCCCCACTGCTGCTGCCAGTGCCACTACCACCACTGCTGTTGCTCCTCCTTCTGCCCAACCGCTCCTCCCCTTGCCGCCTGCCCCAGTACTCCCCCGCTGCTTGGTTGCCAGTTTGTGCAGTGGTGGGGGTAGGGTGCCATGGCTTCTCTCCTCACTTGAATGAGAAAAGAAGCCATAGAACTCCTTACCCCTGTGTGACCAGCTACAAAATGGAGGGCGTGCATGTGTCCAGATAAGACTTCTGGACACACGCATGCCTTCCATTTCCTATCTGGCTCACGTGGTGTTGAGGGGTTCTAAGGCTTCTCTCCTCATTTGGACAAGGAGAGAAGCCATGGAATACCTCCCCCCCCCACATACACACACTGCTCTGTAAACAGGTTACTCAGCAGCAAGGGCGAGGAGCAGCAGCAGTGAGGAGTGGCAGGGCAGGAGGCAAATGGTGGGGGCAAGGGGTAGCAGGGCAGGAGGCAAGCCGTGCTGGCGGCAAGCAGCGGGAGTGGGGAGGAGGCAAGGGAGAGGGGCAGATGGCAGGGCCCCTGGGGGCATAGGGGCCTGTATTCATTGGACACCTTTGAACACTGGTGGCTATACCCTTGCTCCTGAGCTATTATTAGCCCCCAGAGAGAGGCCCCTATAGGCATCTATGGGAGATTCCCACTGGAGACTGCTATTCAGGGGGCAATTTTTGCCAGGATTCCTGCATGGAAGCCAAATCCTGCATAGAATCCATGTGTTCTGCATGGAGGTGAATGTGTCAAATATTCCTTCCTTTATTTGCTACAGATTCTGATTGGGGCCCCTACAGCTGTCATTTCATGTGGAAAAAAAGATGGAAGGATAATTATGCTTTTAGCAGCGTGTTCCTATCCAGAGGCTGTCATAATAGATGTGATTCAAGAGTTTCTGGCTGCCAGGACAACTGTAGGACTACCTCAATGTGTGTCCAGACCCATACATGTTGCTCAGTCACACATCTGGTCATTTTTTTCTAAACAGCTGGTGGGTGATCTGTGGGTGGATCTGTTATTGATTCCAGTTATGGATGATCACTCTCTGGTTAAGTTTGGATGTTCTGGTGAACTTTCAGAGCAAAGAACCCTGCAGGAGGATGTGTGAGTGCAAAGCTGTTGCACTAAGTCTGGAGTTAGTATTGTGCAGCTGAGGCATGCCTCGTTTGTTTCGATAGGAACTTTTGCACAAGAGCTCCATAGGGCTATAGTGCAATTCTGCAGATCCCCATTTTTAAGTTAAGCTAAGCCATCTTCTTGTGCTAGGGCAACTTTGTTCATTTCACATGCAATTGGTTGCTCTGGATGTCGGTCACTGTAACTAGGACTGGTGAGCTGGTGGATGGTTTGATAGACCCTTATAAATCTGAACGTTTCCATAGAGCTTTGTGAGATTTTCAGCCTGGTCTGGGCAGCTGCCCTGTTCAAACCCTGACTCACTTCTTTAATACAGGATTATCTTGGACCAAGGTTAAGAGGCAGGCATTTGGATTTTTTTTAAATGTAGGGCTAGTTTGGACAATACATTCACCAGCCCTCTCAGACATGGGAGGAGAAGTGAACACACTTGTTGACTCCCCATTCGGTGTGCCATGTCACCACCACCTAATCATATGGTGAGCTGTTCACCTGAACAGTCCCTCAACGTAACTTACTTAAGGCAGTTAGAGACATCAAACATTGAACTAAAGCAATCTAACTTTCCCGGAACAGCAGCCACATCCCAGTCCCACACACTGACCACAGAGGTCATACTCGCCTTATCTCCTTTTACCATGTTTCTTAAATTAGCCTGTGCCAAAAGGCATCCACACACCCCACAACACCCTTGTGAGTCACATCATGCCCACACAAGCCCTCCAGAACTCATTCCCAGCAAGTGTTTGCTGGCTGGCTGCATTTATTTTGCTTTCTTTCAGTCACTGGAGGGAGAGGAAGGAAAATCAGCAAGGAAAATCAGCACGGAAGAGAAAAGGGAAATAAATTTACTCAGCCAGCATATGCTGGTTGGGAAAGCGCTCTAGAGGGCTCACACGCACCCTTAGGCATGCCCACATGTGCATGATGTGATGTGCAAGGGATATCACTGGCATGCGCATTGCGTGCACGGTGGGACAGAACCTGTGCCTCAATTCCCTGGCTCCACCACGGGATCTGCATATCCCTAAAAGATGGGTTCCATTAGTTCAACTAATTTCTTATTTAAGCATTCTGTTTCCAACTACTGAAGAACCTTTCAACTCTGCATGTCTTCCAATGACTATTTAAAACCTTTTTATTTACCCTCTGTGTTTTTAAAAATGTGTTAATTAAAATAATCTCTTTTATACTTATTAAAAATAAATTACTGCACATTTTAACATTTTCCTTCCTGCAAATTTTCTTCTTAATTAGTTATTTAAACTGTGCTGAAAGTCCCAAGCCAATACATTTCAATATTCATTTTTCCATTTCAATTTTTTGAACAAGGAAACAGTTCCCCCGCTTTAGCCTGAAAATTTAATATTAAAAAAATACTCATTGGTACTCTGGTGCATCCTTCATCACTTACAGTGAATGTTAGTGGTGGTTGCATCTGCCTACCCACATCCCACACTTAGCTCATAATGCAGGAGAGGGCAAAGTTGAAAACAGAAACAGAAAATGGCATCAAATTGGGGGGATAGTATAAAATATCCTACTTCTAAGCTAAAGATGATAAACATAGTCCAGAGATCTGTGCTAATGTCACAGTCATCCCCTGGGATTCCAGAAGAAGTAGCTAACCCTGTTTATAAGTTGAGTTATGCTTAAGTTTAAGTTAAGTTTGTTCATAAGTTATAAAACTTTGGACTGCTTCACATGTGCCTGTTCTTGGTTTTCCCCCCAAAATAAATGCACACAGACTGTAATAAGAACTTGTGACTGAGCCTTTACAGACAAATCACCACAATTGGAGAAAATAACTAAATACAGATTGAAATTGAGTGGCTCTGGAAAAAGAAAACAATAGTGGTGCCAATGGTTGTGGGTGCCCTTGGTGCAGTACCAAAAGAACTTGAACACCAACTTGACACCCTGGGCATCAATAAAATTACAACACATCAGCTACAGAAGGCCACACTATTCGAGGCAGCACAAATACTACGACACTACCTTTAATTTTTCTTTAGTTATCCTAGACCCTTGGAAAGGGCCCGATAATTAAAGTACCAAATCCAGTCAATAACATCTGGTAGATTATGTGTAAATAGTATCATCATCATCATCATCATCATCATCATCATAACAACAACAACAACAACAGTCAATAACACCTGTCTGACTGTGTAAACAAGAAATAATAATAATAATAATAATACCTGTAGCCAAACATTGGTGGGACCATCAAATTGAAAAAGTTGTTGAAAATGAAGATGTAAAAATATTATGGGACTTCCGACTACAAACAGACAAACATCTGCCACACAATACACCAGATATCACTGTAGTCGAGAAGAAAGAAAAACAAGTCAAAATAATCGACATAGCAATACCAGGGGATAGCAGAATAGAAGAAAAAGAAATAGAAAAAAATCACCAAATACAAAGATCTGCAAATTGAAATTGAAAGGCTGTGGCAGAAAAAGACCAAAATAATCCCACTGGTAATTGGCGCCCTGGGTGCAGTTCCAAAAGACCTTGAAGAGCACCTCAACACCATAGGTGTCACAGAAATCACCATCAGCCAATTACAAAAAGCAGCTTTACTGGGAACAGCCTATATTCTGTGACGATATCTATAACAATTGACAACACAATTCTGGCATCCCAGGTCCATGGGAAGGACTCGATGTCTGGATAAAACAAACCAGTCAATAACACCTGTCTGACTGTATAAACAAGAAATAATAATAATATCGCACAGACTGACTACAAACAAAGGCATGACAAGGTAGCAGGGATGGTACACTGGAACATCTGCAAAAAATACAAGCTACCTGTAGCCAAACATTGGTGGGACCATCAAACTGAAAAAGTTGTCGAAAATGAAGATGCAAAAATATTATGGGACTTCCGACTACAAACAGACAAACATCTGCCACACAGTACACCAGATATAACTGTAGTCGAGAAGAAAGAAAAACAAGTCAAAATAATCAACATAGCAATACCAGGGGATAGCAGAATAGAAGAAAAAGAAATAGAAAAAAATCACCAAATACAAAGATCTACAAACTGAAATTGAAAGGCTGTGGCAGAAAATTTAAATTTAAAAGGCCTGAGTGAACAAAAAGGTCTTTACCTGGCATCTAACAGAACGAATTGATGAAGCCAGACGAATCTCACTGGGGAAGCTATTATATAAATTGGTTGCAACCACTGAAAAGGCCATCTCCCTAGTAGCCACCGACCTCACCTTGTTTGGCAGGGGCACATGGAGGCAGGCCTCTGAAGATCTTAAGGTCGGGGTTGGGACATATGGGGCAAGGCACTCTTTCAGGTCTCAAGCCATTTAGGGTTTTAAATATTAAAACCAGCTCTTCGAATTGGGCCCAGAAATGGACTGGGAGCCAGTGCAGCTGATGAAGCACTGGTGTAATATAACACTCAGTCCCATTTAATAACTTTGCAGTCCTATTTTGTACCAGCTGCAGTTTCTGGACCATTTTCAAAGGCAGCCCCATATGCAATGCATTTCAGTGATCACTACATATTATAGGAGAAGAAAGGTGGAGAAAGGAAAGGTGAGGGCTACTGTTTTGGGCAGCAACACACACACACACACACACACAGCATCCACAGTGTCAAATTCCAGCCTGAGAGCAATGAAGCAATGTGACATAGAATAACAAAGAGTACACAGTGAGAGTCAACCTCGTGTTTCTTAGTAGGGAAGGATAAGTGTTGGTTTATTTTTATTTTATTTATTTTTATTTTTTACATTTTGTATCCCGCTCTTCCTCCAAGGAGCCCAGAGCAGTGTACTACATACTTAGCAAATACGAGAACTGAAATTAGTCCCCCTCACCGCAAATCCTGTCCCCTTTGTTTCTTCCCCTGCCAGTCCTTCTCATCTCATCTTGTCCAGACTCAAGTTACCTAGACTCGTTCTGCTTGGTAGTTGGCTTGAACATGAGATATTTGTAGTCATATAAAATGTATCCTTGTACAGCACTGCATATCCACTGGGTAATTTAGGATCCCTAATTATCTGCACCCAAAGACCCCAAGACAGAGATATGTTATATGATCACCTTATAAGCAAAAATGAAACCCCACTTTTAACTAATCCCCAACAGCTTGCTCTAAGAAGCGATCTACTGTCTCATCATGTTACATGCTGATGTTGCATGCAAAAATTAGTATTAATTATCATACCCCCAGGATCCCCAAACATGGATTTGGTCCCTCATGCATGAGATAGAGTACAAACAAATACAAAGTGCATACATTAAAGTATGCAATGAGAAAGAGATTCATACACTATATACTGTACTCTGTATGCAAATTCTCAGATTGTAGCTAATTATAGTGTTGGAAAGCAGAACCAAGACATCTCTACAATGATGCCCTTTCCCTGTGGGAATACTGCAGAAAAAAAGGCTTTTCTTTGTTAAAAGAATAAAAGTGTGAATTAATATTTTTGTGTAAATGAGTTTCACTTTTCATGTGTTGTGTTTCTCTGGATTATATATATATACACACACACACAATATTGTATAAGTCTCTGTAAGTATGATGAAATATAAATTACAGCGCTCTAGTGGGATGCAATTCCAAATATGTCGCCATCATAAAGAAAAGAACAAAAGAGATCAGAGGCTTTCACTATTTTATTTTTCTCCTCATTTTAATTTTTCTTCCATAATAGAACTTTTATGGTAGCAAAGTGTTAATAAATTCAGTGCATTTTGTTCAAACTTCCATGGCATTCAAAAATGTCATAATTCAGTAGGCAGCTGCATAGAAACAAAGCCTTGACAATATCTAATTGAGCCTATTTTTACTGCTAATAACAGCAACAGTATTGTTGGGATACTGTACTGCCTGTATGTATTTCATGGCCGGGATTCAAAGAGCCCCATGCACAAGGGGGAAAGACATCCACACGTGCTGGAGGGAGGGGTAGCAGGGTGGCCATTTTCTCTTCCAGCTGCATCCCTCACACCACATTGAATGCTGTTCCAGAGAGTCCTCTGACCTTATCACAGAATAACAGAAACTCCGAGTTAGAAAGGAGGTCAAATTTGAATGACACATACCCCAGCATGATAACCTGATGGCCAGGGAGGTGGGGCGGAGAGCAGGATGGTACACTCACATGGGACAGGGATGGTCAGGGAGTGTAATCCATGCTGTCCACATGAAGATGTCTCTTCATCTGTTTCCTCTGTTGTTTTCCCCAGTGCCTATTTTAAATTGTAAGCTCCCTGTAATAGGAACCTGTGGAGTGTGATGTACTCTGCATATTGCCTTCAAATAATACATAAATCTTTCATTTGTGATGGAGTATAGTAAGAGTCTTCATTGGTGGTTTTCTATGTATGAGAATTAATACATACAAAGGATTCATTCTACTAACGTAGGATCAATGCCATTGTAGCTCTTAACTTACTCCAATTGCTTTAAAAAAACACCCTATATAATAAGTATTCCTCCAGTGTAACTCTATATTTTAGAAGATTTTATTTACCATGGACTAACAGGGAGCTAAACTCTTTTAAAAGGAAGGCTTTAATATAAGTTCCCAGGAGTGGGGAAAGTTAAAGAACACTTAATAACTAGTCTAGAATTCAGAATCCCTCATTATCCCCAGAAGAATAAAGTATTATATTTGGGTTGACAATACTGCTTCTTAACTGTCACCAAACATTTTTAACTGTAGATGTGCTCCAGAGCTTATAAAATATGGCTACAGACAGCAGTAACAAATGTACAAGTTAGCCTCCTCCTATAGTGTTGATGCCCAGAGGCGATGGCCAGACATCCTGGATATGAAAATGGATATAGCATATAATCAGGAACATAATGCTCATGGCATTCAATTCCACCTAGCCTGCAGGCTTCGAAAAGCACTGGGAAATTCTAGCTGATGATGGAAGATGGTATTAAGATATGAGTTGCCAAAGAGAGTAAGGTTTCGACATGTATAATGCTTCATTTTACATGAGCAAGCCTGATTTGCTGTCCACAACACCTTGCCTCCACAGGCTGTTTTGTTGCTCTGGGTAAGAGGTTTTTGTAAACATTACACATTTATGTGCCCTTAACTGTTTTCCCATATAGGAAAGCTATATATGAAGTCTTCATTGATAATGATAGGGTTTAGCTTCCACAAAGATGCAACACAGATGCTATCTGCAGTTTTTGCTCATCAGTTGCTGTTTGAGATATACAGACAGATTCCTATGAGGCCGATCCCTGCCACCGCACCAAAACGAAGAGGTGGGGTGCGGGGTTGTGCCCCCGTCACATGAGGCAGGCACAGGAGCCATCTTGCCCCCCCCATGTGGCAGGGGCCAGCAAATGCGGGAAGGAGGTGGGCCGATTGTGTCCCGGCCACCTCCATTCCAAACAGTCGCTCTGCAGCTCGGCACCCTCCCACCTATCCTATACTCAGTGAGGATGGCCGGTCGCCTGTGGGGGCCAAGTAGGAATATTTGGGGTTGCACCAGATTGGCACTAGGCACAGCCTTTCCTCCCACCTACTTCTCACTGAGTCCTTTGGAGTTGAGTCATAGGTCAGCACTGAAAGAACTGGTCAATTGGCAGGAGAGGACAGGTGTTGGGTAGGTGGTTTGATTAATGGTGTTAGGCTGGAGGGCCATTTGGAGTGAGGGGGGCCAAGGAGCTGCCCTTTTTGTGACCCGGAATGGTTGGGAATGGCCCCCACTCAGGGGGGTGGCTCGTCTCACCAGCTCAGTCTGGTTGCCCCCCCTCAGCGGGGGAAAGCCACACGATGAGAGGAGGTCAGGACCTAGCGCCTGACTGAATCAGTACCTGGCCCTTCACCCAGGTGTGGGACAGCCTTCCCGAGGAGGTGGTCCCACACGGGTGGAGTACCCACACTCTGGTTAGTTAGGTACCTCGTTGCAAGTCTTATTCTGCTGTACATTAATAAAGTGGCCCTGTTTTACTCCAACTAAGGGTGTTCTGTCTTCATTGGGGCTCGGGGTACAACCTCTAAAACCATTTGCAGAACAAGCCTATTTATTCAAGTTTAAGTGTTGCTATGTTGAATAGGACTTAGTCACAGGTAAAAATTCATAGGATTTATTTATTTTGTTTAATTTGACAGCAACAACAACATTTATATACTGCTTTTAAACAAATGTTTTCTAAGAGGTTTACATAAAGAAATAATAAATAAATAAGATGGATCTCTGTCCCCAAAAGGGCTCACAATCTAAAAGAAATGGTTGTGAGGTACTGTGCTGGGGGTGGATAAGGCCAGTTGCTCTCCCCCGCCAAATAAAGAGAATCACCACATTAAAAAAGTGACTCTTTGCCCAATCAGCAGGGGTAAGAAATGTAACACATTTCTATAACACCCCATACGCGTCCCTGCAATCCTGTGCATGCATACCTGTGAGTAACCCCTACTCAGCTCAATGGGGACTTGCTTCTTTATTTAAGGTATTTATCATCAATTTTCTATTTAAATTTTTTTCTATTTGTACTATATAGCAATAAAAATAATAGCAATCAGTTAAAACAGCAAAGAAAGCATAGGATATAGACGTGCATAGGACTGTGCTGCATATATAGAATGGGAAACAAATCATGCACATTTCGGGTGGGTATTTGTGCTTATTTGAATGTCAATTTGAAATTATTCAGGAGATAGGAAGAGGAACGCTTGATTAATTCTGATTACTGAATGTAATACGAAAATTACCTAAATACCAGAGAATTCATCTCACAAGCCTATCTACCGTGTTGATGCTTAACATGCAAATACTAAATGCATTATAAGGGTAAGGCTGCATTCACATGATGGGGGGAAAGAGGGAAAGGGTGGGTGTCTGGCAAAAATTGTGGACTTGCTGCCATTGCGGGGTTTTGGAAAGTGCTGCTGTGTGTGGGCTCCCCCTCCTGGCCATGCAGATGGCCAGCGCGCATGCGTGGTGGCCTCCAAAATGGCCGCTGCCAGCACAGAGAGGCCTGGAACAGGCTGTTTGAGGGGGCCGGTGAGGGGAGACACACACACACACACACCTGTGGCTGTGGCAGCACTCCCCAAAGCCCTGCAATGGTGGTTTCCTGGGTTTTTTAAAAAAAACAAAACACCAAACCAGGCCCGGCTTGACCTCAAGCTGAACCAGGCCCGATCTGGCTCAAATGCCAGCCCCTCAGCTGGGCCAGTTCCAAGTGCATGGTGGCTCACAATGAAAGCCAGCTTGTACAGCCCTATTTACCCCTACTAACCGAGTGGGAAGGCACATTTTAAAGTGGTGAATCTCTTCTATTTATCATGGGGAGAACAACTGGCCGTATCCAGCCTCAGCACAGCATTCTTTCAACAGCTAATGCTGGTGTTACCTTGCATTTCATTTTCAGTTGAGAGCCGTTTGGGGGCAGGGGAGCACCTTATTATTTATTTTTATTTGAAAACCACTGTGAAACCTTCTGTAGAAAAGCAGTATATAAATGTTTGCAGTCATTAGAGAACAGCAAGCGAGTGGGAGACCGCTCATGCACCACTGTCCCAGCATGCAAAGAAGCTGGCTTGGTAGCTAGCTGCCTGCCATGCGCTGACCCAAGAGGTGAAGTTGCTGTCCTGGCTGGGGAGAGTAGGCTGGGTGACCCATGTGGGAGGAGGACAGAGGACTGTATGTTTGGTAAACCTAACCAGAAGCTTTCCCAGACAGCAGGCTTTACTGAGGGTTTACTGAGAGGCTTTACTACGAGTTCAAAGTTACTCCCCAAAAATGATGCAAAAAGAGGGGTTTTTTAACCCGGGATATAAATAGGGCTACATGCTAACATGCAATTAAAAAAACAATGACCCAAATTGTGTGTGAAGATAGCTTGCTGGGACTTCGGGGTAAATTTGGCCAATATGTGAGCACACCCCCTTATAAGCCATTCCTCTGGAATGGACATGAGAACTAAAAGCCAGATGTGAAAAACTTCCTGGAGATGAATATACGGTTAAGAAGCGGGGGCCTTGAGAACTCTGCACCTAGACAGCAGACTGAGCAGACACACAGCTCACCTTGTCATCAGCGTCCCAGTGGTGAGCTGTATTTATTCTCAAACTGTCCAATTTTTATTAAAATATGCATATATAACAACATTACACATATGCAAATTTTATGCAAAGTGGAGACTTTTTTGTGTGAAAAGCATCCTCAATTTAACTTTTTTGGTAATGGATATAGTCTTTTTTTTCACCTTCTGGACCTAGCAACCCTAGCCAGATCTAAGCTGTTTTAACCTGAGCTCAAAATTCCACTGAGGTCAAAATTCCCCCCCACCAAACAAAGAATTACTTTGTACCTAAAGCAATACTAGGGGTGCATTCAGCTTAGTGCTCTTGTTAGTTTAATCTGTCTCAGTATTAACTTGTGTGCATTTTCTGCACGTATAGCTGTGTTTCCTCCTCCCAGAATTGCAGGTATATTACAGAATACCGTATTAGATATATGAGATACAGAGTATTTGGATTGATTTTACAGATCCCTGGATGTGGCTGATCAAAGTAAAGTGAATGCCAATGATAAAAGATTCAAAGGAAAGCTGACAGTAAATGGTGGTGGTTGTTGTCAAAGAGGGCCATAAAAACCAAAACAAAACTCAGTTTCCCCTGCAGAGGAATCAAACAAGACTGAGCTGCTCAAGTAACAGACGGGGACACCTCATCCCTGCCTGAATAATCAGTCATCATCAAAGTAACTGAGACAAGCTTATGAACAGAGAGCATACTGACTATCATGATGTGCAGCATATCACTGGTGGTTCTGTACTGCCCACACTGCTGTAGATATCTAAAACAACGCCAGCCCTGTTGTGCAAAAGCGTTCTTGGGCTAATACGGAAAACTGCATGAATACACTGATGTGATGCTATGGCCATTGGAAATAATAGCCATAGCACTGTACAAATGTGATTGTGCCATTTTCCATATTCGTAAAAGAGTGCTCTTGCACAGCTGTGCCCAGAGGTGTAACTATTATAGGGCAAGGGGAGACAGTTGTCTGGGGGCCCACTGCCTTGGGGGGGCCCTCAGAGGCAAGTCACATGACTGACTCCCCCAGCCGCGCACCCGCCCGGGCTTCCTTCAGTTGTATTCATCCTCCGAAATTGATGTGAATGTTAAGACCTGGAGCTACCAGAACAGCATGTCTTTCTCTAGTACCATTAAATGACTTGCATCGTCCACAATTTACAAAACCTTATTAAACAAAATGTAGGATGATGTTCTATTGTGGCACATAGGAGATATATAGATATGCTTTTTGTTACCACTATTCAGCCTCATTTAAGATTTCTTTACTTCATGAGCTGAGCTTCATTGGGGGGGCACATTTTAAAATCTTGTCTCTGGGCCCACTCCAACCTTGCTACGCCCCTGGCTGTGCCGGTATTGAGAAGGATACCTGAAGCAGCATGGGTAGTGCAGAACTGCTAGTGGTATGGTGCACATTAGGGGTGTGCAATTCAGATTTTCGGTGTTTTGATTCGGATCCGAACCGAAACACCCCTGTTCTGTTTTGTATCCAAATATGGCCCATCCGAATCACCCCGATTCGATGCGGATCCGAATTTATCCGAATCCGAATCGATTTGGATTAAAAAACGGGTCTCAGAGGCAAAATAGTGGGGTGGGGTGGTAGTGCCCAATGGGTGGCGGCTACCACCCAAATTTCAGGGGGATTGGGCAAAGGGCTGATATTTGGTGAATTTTTGAAGTTTTAGTGTCTTTGGGGCAGATCGAGGGCATAAAGTAGGATATGGGCCAAAGGAGTGGGGTGGGGTGGTAGTGCCTTATGGGTGGAGGCTACCACCCCAATTGCAGAGTGACTGGGCAGAGGGCTGATTTTTGGTGAATTTCTGAAGTTTACGCGTTTTTAAGGTTTTCCCCCATTAGGTATAATGGAGGGTGTATCACTTCACGTCAGGGGGAAAGGGGTGGCCTAGAGCGGTGTGGGGTTGGTGGTAGTGCCGGGTATGGGCAAGGAAGCTACCTGAATTTTTTCATAGGATTTGGGCAGAGGGCTGATTTTTGGTGAATTGTTGAAGTTTACGCGTCTTAAGGTTTTTCTTCATAAGGTATTATGGAGCTTTCAGCAGCCCCATAAGTGCACTTGGGGGGTGCTGGGGTGGCCCAGAGCGAGTGGTGGTGTAGTGCACAGGGTGCCAACCACCCCCATGGGTTGCTAACCCATGGTGAACAGGGTTCTGTTGTTTCTGAGGTTTTCTGAGTGTAGATTCTATGACAGCAAATGAGATTTGCAATGAGACACCATGAATCCACTCTCATTTGCTATCATAGAATCCCACCCGAAAATGGTTCAGGGAGATTTACATTAAAACATGGTAATGTTAAAACAAAAATGGTAGCATGAAAAACCATGTGGCATTCATAGGCACTGCTATTAGATATAGATATAGATTATATAGATATAGATATACACTAATTTTGCTGAAGTTTCTAGGGAAAAGGAGTTCAGAAAATGAGAAGTAAAGCTAGTCTCAAAGGTAGACAGTGGCTGGGGAATAAGGCCTGGCCAGAAAATGGGCCTTCCATTTTGGAAGGGCAGTATATAAATTGAATGAATGAATGAATGAATGTGAGATCACACAATCCAAAATTAGTGGAATGAAAGGAACTATTTCTGAGTGAATAGTTGATGATCAGAGTTTAGGGCAGACTTTATACAACCCCTTTCCATGGATTTGGGAGCACACATTTGTGGGTTCCATTTTTAGACATGCATCTCTCTGAACATGAACATATGATCAGTTTATATTTTGCAATAACTCAACATTACAAAGCACAACATTAGCCCCTATATGCAAAGTAACAAACAGCAAACAGCATCAGTTGGTGACAGAGCATAGCACTAGCCCTCCTAAGACAAAATACAATATACAAATACTACAAGTATCCGGAAATAGCTTTAGCCGTCCTGATTTTAATAAGACAGTGCAAAGAGAAACCCGCAATGCACCTGCTCCTTCCAAAATTATCTATGAAAAGACAGAACAACTTCCTCCAGCTTTGTGGAGAAAAGTCAAGAGCACAAATAGAGGGGTTTTTTTTGTCTCCTGCTGGGGAATAAAAAACAAGGTAAATATAATATTAAATGAACAGGTATCCACATAAAAAAGACAATAGCAATAATAAAATATGGCCTGCACAGTAAAATGAGACTACCAGACTATGTGGTATGAGGCATTTAATCCATGTGAATTTCAGTTCCAATGATCAATTGGCCTGTATAGATTGGGGATTGCAATTTAAAAAAAAAAAAAATCAAAACTTTTAGACTTGAAACAGGCCATTTCAAGTGTCTCGAGTTCGAAACAAAATACCCTTTAAACAAAGGGCCTGTTTCGAGCTCGGAACAAAACAACCCCATTTCGAATCGAAATGTTTCAATGTTTTGAGCACCATTTTGAAGGCGTTTTTCTCTTGCTGATTGGTTTTCTGGCACAGGCTTCTGATTGCCTTGCTTCTTGATTAGCTTGTCATAATACAAATCAGTTGCCATGGGCAACTGTGCCTCCATTGGCTGGGAGAAAGGAGGAGGGAGGGGGAAGCCCAAACGAAAATGTGTGTTCTGTGACAGGAGGGACAGATTCCCTTTTACGGTGTGCTTCTGCAGTGTTTTTTGAGGCAGGGTTGCAAAATGCATTGCAAATTGCTATGCAAAACTTGTGTGCACTCTGTGAGCGTAGCTTGTTCCGGCCATAAGAAAGAATGCGGAAACTTGTAACACCCCCTAGTGAGTTTCAAAACTCAACTCAAAACACCCCATGGGCAAGCAGGCAATTTTATACAAAATTTTAACCTTTCCCCCAAACCTCCATACAATCATATGGGGGTTCTGGGGGAAGGTTAAACAATTGTTTAAAATCACCTGCTTGCCCATTTCTTTTGTGGGTTGGGGGCGAGGTAGGCAGCACCCATCATGTCCTACCACCCAACCCACTTTGGTGTCCCTAGGATTTAGCCATGGTGAACAATGGGGTGTTTTGCCAGGGGCAGAGCCACCATTGGGCGAACGAGTTCAAAGAACCCGGGCCGCCACCAATCAGGGGCGGTGAGGGCAGCCCCAGACATGCCCCCCTCATCTGACGTCAGACGCGGGGGCATTATCTCAGTCCCAAACAGGGACACTAGGCCCCATTTGGAGCCAAAACTGGCCTGTGCTGCATTGGCAGTACAGCTGGAGTGACTCTCCCTGCCTTAAAGGCAGGGAGAGCCGCTCCTGGTATCACTGCCAATGCAGTGGGGCCAATCGATCTCCCTCCCAAACGGGGCTACGTGGCCCCATTTAGGAGAGAGATCAGCCCGTGCTGCATTGGCAGCATGGCCAGAAGGGCTCTCCTGCATTTAAGGCAAGGAGAGTCACTCCAGCCCACGCTGCCCAATGCAGCGCGGGCCGATCTCCCTTCCAAATGGGGCCACTCGGCCCCATTTGGGAGGTAGACCATGTCCCCTGCGTCTGATGTCAGATGCGGGGGCATGGCTAGCCATCAGACACGGGGGGCAGGGCCAGGGATCTGCGGCAGTGGCCGCGCACAGGCCGCTGCCAGCCTCCCTATGCTCCTGTGTTTTGCCTTTCCCCATTGTTACCTATGAAAGGTTTTGAGTTTGTTTCGTCAAAACAACCAGGGTTGACTACTGTTTCAACAAAACGTTTCGGCCATCTGCATTTTGTTTCAAGCTCAAAACAGAACTCATTTTCTGAACATCCCTTGTATAGATGTGACTTTCCAGGGAGAAATCTCTCTGAAGTACATGTTTTATGGGTTTATTTGTCTAGTCTCTATCCCATGACCACTTACCTTTTAAGGCACATTCACATGTTATGTTCAATGAGTGAACAGTATGCACAGGAACAGTCATTCACATTATCTTGAAAGCAGGTACATAAGTACACTTCCTATCTGTACCATGTTTTTGAAGGGCCTGTATCCAGGTTCACTTTTAAAATGAACACAGGTACAGTCATTCACACAAACACATGTATGAGTGTACAGACTTCAGAGAATGTAAGACTGTATTGTGTGGTAGTGCATTGATTTCAGCATAAGATATCCCTGACTCTATCATCTGCTTCTCCTTTCAATCCAGGTATAGATGGTGGGCTTATGGAGATGCAAAATGCAAATAAATGTAGTACTGTACAGTAGGGATGTGCATTTCATTTCGGATACAAAATGTTTTGTTCACAAAACAGGCCATTTTGGCTGTTTTGTAGCCAAAACAAAACACCCAATGCTCAAAACAGAAAATTTTGTAGCCAAAACAAAACATCCCTGTATCGGATACAAAACGTTTTGTTGTTTTGGCTGTTTTGGAACTCCATTTTGCAATCGCAAAAAGTCTTTCTCCTTCAGTCTCAATTTTGAGTTTTGACATCTGTTTGAATTTCCAGCCCTTCCAGCTTGCAGATTGGCCAGTGAAAGCATGGGCTGATCTGCTGGCAATTGCCTCCTTATTCCTTTTAAGCAAATTTAAGGGTAAAATTTACCCTCATTGGCCAGTGGGGCAGTGTGCACACTGCATTGTTGTTGTTTCACACTCTTGTGTGTAGATCAATTGCATTTTGGGGGGGGGGATGTGGATGTGCATGACCTTTGGAAATCTGCCTGGTTCTTTGCAAAGCACTGCTGTTGTTGATGATGATGTGTGATGTCGATGTTATTTGGGTTGGATTTGGGGCAGAAAGGGGGCTTTGGGGGCAGAAGACTGGGTCAGGTGGTAGTGCTCCAATGGTTGCCTGCTGACACCCAGATTCCAACGGAATTGGGAAAAGGGCTGGTTTTTAAAGAATGTCTGAAGTTTGCATGTCTTTGGGGCAGATTCGGGGCAGAAAGGGGGCCTGAGGGGAAAAACAGTGGGTTGGATAGCAGTGCCCCAAGGGGTGCCTGCCACAACTCAGATTCCAAAGGAATGGGGCAAAGGACCAATTTCTTAGGAATTGTTGAGGTTTACACTTCTTTAAGGTTTTTTGCTCCTAGGGAATAATGGAGGTTTCAGCAGACCCATAACTCCACCTGGGGGGCACTGGGGTGGCTGGGAGCGAGTGGTGGTGTAGTGCATATAGGGTGCCAACCACCCCCATGGGTTGCTAACCAATGGGGTGCTGGATTCTGTTGTTTCTGGGGTGTTCTGAGTGTAGATTCTCTGGTAGCATATGAGATTTTCAACAACAAACCATGAATCCACTCTCACATGCTACTAGAGAATCTGAATCAACACTCAAAACATCTCAGAAACAACAGAACCCAGTACCCCATGGGTTAGCAACCCATGGGGGTGGTTGGCACCCTATGTGCTCTACACCACCACTCGCTCTGGGCCAGCCTGGTGCCCCCCAAGTGCAGTTATGGGGCAGGAATTATGGAGGTCCATCATTCCCTATGGGGAAGAACTTTACAGACGTGCAAACTCCATTACATCTTTAAAAATCAGCCCTCTGCCCAATTCCTTTGAAATAATTCTGGCAGCTTCCTTGCCCCCACTGGGCAGTACCACCCACCCTACTCTGCTCTGGGCCACCCCTTTCCCCCCAACATGAAGCTATGCTTTTGCTGAAACCTCCATTCTTCCCTATGGGAAAAATCCTATACTTCAAAAATTCACCAAAAATCAGCCCTTTGCCCAATTCCTCTGAAATTTGGGTGATAGTTTCCACCCATTGGGCCTACCACCCACATCCACTAGTTTTTCCCCAGGCCATTTTTTAAAATCCAAAATGTTTCAGATTCGGATTTTGCATTTTCGAACAAATAACAAAATTGGGGTGTTTTGGATTGGCTGATTTTGAACAAAGAACAAAATGGGGGTGTTTCAGATTTGGGCCAAAAACAAAACAGAAAAAAAAGCACAACCCTACTGTACAGCACAGTTCACATGTTACTTTCTCCACATGGTAAGGGGTGGGGCGTGGGAGTGGTGGAGATGCATGTCCAAACTGGAGAGGGAGTGGTGGAGATGTATGTCCAAGCAATTATTCTCTGTAAAGCATAGTCAGGACCAAAGAACCCACGAAACCCAGAGAAGTAAAGCAATGCACATGAATCTTTGATCTTGTGAAATTTACCCTAAAATATTAACAACAAATTAAGAACACATCATTCCACTATTGGCACCCTAGTGAAAGCAAAATGACTCATAGTGTCAGACTGTTTTGCTAATTGACTTGTTAGGCAAATTGAAAACAACTGATATCCCTTGTAAGACACATAATTTATGACAAGTCAAAACATCTGAAAATTATTGGGAGTTAGTGCACTAGGTCAATATACCATCAGAGGAACAAAAGTTGAATTTTGATCCTGTAGCAAGTCCTATGAATGTTTTGCCAACCTGTGCAGCATGCAAGTGGACTGGCTGGCATAAATAATCTAGACTCTGTAGACACTTTCCTGCGGTGAACCTGCTCTCATTTTGTAAAACATTGCCATCTGAATTGTATAGATCTATCAGGGATGAATGTTGTGGTAAATGGTGGCCCTGCCTCATAACAGAGCTTTGGGCTTGGTGTCTTCTCATCCATTCAACCTCTATGATCCTACAAATACACATACTGAGATGTCATAATATTGTACTTTGAAATGTGACAGTGAATTAAATTAAGGATGCACGAGGAAGGGTAGAAGTGTACTATACTTTTTTTTAAGTGGCAAATAAAGTAGAACTTTTTCATTAAGATGCATAATATAGTACATTTTGTAAATTAGAAAAATTAAGCCTGGTGCTTGGCTAGAGGCTTTAGAAAAAATACACCGTTAATATTTTAAATTATGTTGTTGCTTCAAGCTCCCTCTCTCTCTCTCTCTCACTCCCTCTCTCTTTATCTCATACAAAACTTTCATTAAAAAGGCTCAGACGTCCTTGAGCCAACTCCCCCCTGCCATATAATTCCACAGAATTTGCAAATTAGCTTTTTACAATATATGCGTCTTCGAACATGTCACTGCTAACTATATGAAGGGAGTTTGGAGATTCAGACAACTACAGTTAGATATAAAAAGCCACCCTTCAGCTTTCTTTCCAAGCGAGCAACTAGACAAGAGATGCAGAGATCCATGATCAGATCTCCCCCTTTTTAAAGAAAAGTCAAGAACAAGCACAGGGAGCCCAAATCAGAATGGTACCATAATACCATTCATCCCACACCATTTCTGTGAGCTAAATCACCCAGAAGCTGCTATATGCGAGCAAGTGTGCATAGGATTGCAACCTGAACTAAAAGGGGGATGAACCAGCAGCACCATCAATAGGCTTCTACCATGAGCAAGTTAAGCATTGTTTATTTTTCTATGTAAACTGCTTTGAGAACGGTCTGGCTACATACCCCTGTCCCCTTTTCCAAACCTGGCCTCAGAGCAGGGATGGGAAGGGGGTTAAGTGTCACCCTGTGCCTCCTCCATCCCAGGCTGCTTGCTCCTTGTGTCTGCCCCTCTCCAGGGGCCCCTGACACTTGCCACCAGCCAGCCTCTCATCCCCGGATGGTTCTTTATATGCCTCCTCACAGGCTACACACCACCCGCCCCCAATTACGGGGCCAATGTCCCTCTTTATTCTGTGTAATTGTCTACCCTTTACAGCTGCTGCCAATGCCTCTCCTCCTTCTCCCTCCTCCTGCTTAGACCCCCTCCCTTTGGGAGGCATGCTGCTGGTGTTATCCTCGCACACCTCCCCTTCGGCCCTTTCAGGGCTCTGCCCCTCCTCTGCTTCTCCCCGGCTGCCACCCATCTCTGCCTCCTCGGACCCCCTCACCCAGAGGTGCACCTAGCTAATTTTGGAGCCTGGGCCTAAAGGCCTTCAGAGCCCTCCGCCCAGCATGAGCCCCTCCCCCTGCCCTCAAGTTAAGCATCCTCCTCCTGCACACACACCTAGTATTTTTAATACGTGGGTTCTTGAGGGCACAAACAGCAACTGCTCACAAGAATGGAAGAATATAAAATGGGTCTATTTATGCAAATATGCATTAGCAGAAACATTTCAACCCACAACTTAACATCTTGCCATTCCACATATTTCTTTCCCCACTC